>NW_017728948.1:46268172-46285083 GCF_001723895.1 Crocodylus porosus
AGGTCTTGTTGCAGTCTTTCCCTCCCTACTAGTGTGCTCACCTCACCCCAAATTTTGGTATCATCAGCGAATTTAAACAGGTTGCATTTCACCCTGTCATCCAAATCGCTGATGAAGAAATTGAACATCGCAGGCCCAAGGACCAAGCCTCAGGGGACTCCACTGCCCACTTCCCCCCAGGTTGAATATGACCCATCCACCACCACCCTCTGAGTACGATTCTATGTCTGTGGGGGAGAGAAGGCAGGAAGGTTGTGGTGCGGCCTAGCCCTGATCTGACTGCACTGGGAAGAAGGGAGCATGGCCCATTCCTGGCAATGTAGCTTAGGATTTTGGCAGCAAGAGTGGCAGTATTACTTGCCACCAAATTTCCTGTCCCATAGGGAGCCCTGTGGGCTGAATGCCATGGCTCTACAGGCCACATTTGGCCCACAGCATGCAGGTTGAGCACCCCTAACCTAACAGATATCTATTTGGAATGTAATTGAGAATAGCATGCAACAAACTTTGTAGAACTAATGAGACCAACAATGCTACAAAACGAGAGATACGAGGTACCAAAGTTTTCCCTAAGGAGAAGAAGCAAAGATAAATTAAGCTCATTTTTCTAATCGATCCCTCTCTACCCAGTTAGAGGGGAACTTTTGGGTGTTTTGTAACATTAGCTTGATTTAACATATGTGAACAGACCAAGCTATTTAATTCCGTATATTTAGATCAAGATTTTTTTAAATCCACTTAAGTCCATATTAGATAATAAGTAGCTATGACTGATTTATGTCAGTGTTGACCAAATAGCAGCCCACAAGATGTTAACATGCTCTTACCCAGTCACTGCAGCCCTTACCACTTCAGCTGCAGCAGCAGCCAAGGTCTTAGGGCACATCCTCCTTCCTCTGGCTTCTTCTGCATGCCCCCACTCCATGCATGGGGTGAGGCAGAGTGATGCACTCCATCCCCTGGAGCACCCATGCAGTATGGTGCGCTGAGGGAGTCCACAGCTAGGCAGCCAAAAGGTACGGCAGGGTTCTGCAAGTAGCAGGACAAGAGATGGGGAGGAGAGTGTCCAAACACACAAGGCATGCAGCCTGTGTGGACCTGGACCACTTAGAAGTTGGGCAGCCCTGATCTAGGTATATATGCATTTTATTTGGGTGCCTACAAAGAAAGGAAGTCCAGTAAGTTTTCCCAAAATTTTAGTGTTTGGTTCTCGTTTCAAGCACTGCTACATGCTGCTAAAAATTCTGTTCTCTGCACTTCTCCAAACTGAAGTCCTGAAATTAACGCTTACTTTAATTTAAAATAAATGCTAGGTGACTGATGGCACAGTTCAACAAGTTCTATATATTATGCCTCTAGTATGTATTAAATTGTAGAAAAGCAATGGCTTCAAGTCAGAATAAAATAAGGTCAGGTGCTACTCAAAGCATGCTATTTCAACTTGATACATTTGTAGTTTCCTCCAATTTTTACATCTTTAAAATAAATGCGATTCCTTCACAAGCAACTGCTGGAAATACTCTCTTTCTGCATTTGTCTACTGTACATAACTGACAATTTTCCTTTATCTCAGCAAAACTGAATAAATAAGAATTAAATGAATCCAAAGCAGACACAAGTGTCATTTTATCACAGCTACTACTTGTATTACAGTATTTAGCATGTCACTCTTACCACTCTTTATTCAGATACAAGGGCTCTGTTCAGAGCAAAATATGAATAAAATAAAATAAATTATTCTGTAAAGTGCCAATCAGATTTCATAGCAAAGGACAACTCCCAAAAAAAATAGTATCTGCACTGAGGACAATGTAGCATAAGAAATGTAAACAGTGATTGCAGCTGAGCCAGGGTAAAGCCGAAAACTGCAGAGATTCTAGTATGTGCATACAGCCAGGTGGCCCCACTCCAAACACATGGCGGCCGCTCAGGGTGTCAAATCAAAAACACTGGAGAAGCCTGGAGAAATTGCAAGTAGGATCACAACACTAGTGACAAGCAGAGGGATATAAAAGGTAGACTACTGCTGGTCAGGGGTCAGAACACAAGCAGATGGCAATATGCTATCAATGAATGGATGACCCATGCATTAAGGGACTGATTATCTACATCTCAAGAGTTGTAGGTCCTATTACTGCACATATTCATTGCACTAACATTGTGGCAGCAAACCATCATTAAAGCCATTTCAAAGTGTTGCAGGGCACTTCCATGCCCTGCTCCTAGTGAGACTTGAACTTGGGGGGGAGAAGGTGCGTCGCAGGGCATTGAACTGCCCTGCTCCTAGAGAGAAGGACAGGTGCTGGTTGCCAGGGCAACCACAGTCAGTCAGCTGACTGGAAGGGGGCAGGGCTTGGCTTATATAAACAGCCTAAGCTGAGGCCAAGTAGGCAGGTCCCCTCTGGCAGTCGAGGAAGGTGGAGCTTGGTGGGAGCAGGCAGAGTTGAGAAGCCTGATGGCCTGAGCAGCTTATGGGTGAGGATACCAGGTAGAGGAACCCCTAGCAGGGATGGAAATGATGATTAACCAGAGGACTTAGGGTTTGAGTTTTAGGCAGGAGGCTTGGGGTTTTGTGTTGCAGCCCATTGGCTTATGGTTTTGGTTGTTATTACACTGGAGGACTGGGTGAGGCTATAGGGGTGGAGGAGGCCTCATAGGAGCTCCCCAGTAGCGTGGGGGTTCCTGGTGCCAGAGAGGGCACTGCGTATTGGGGTGTCTCGACCCCGGCCCCAGTGTGGGCAGTATCAGGAAAAGCCCAGTGTGGGCGCAGGCGAGAAGCCCCAGTGGGGCGCAAGACCCAGAAAGGAGGTCTGGGGGCCAGGCACGGCTACGGCCACCTAAGCCTCAATTGCGGGAATCGTGAGGCAAGGCCCCAGGGAGGGCGTATAGGAATAAGGAGCCCCAGGGAGGGCGTATAGGAACAAGGAGCCCCAGGGAGGGTGACCTTATAGAAAGTAGAAGATAAGCCCAGAGGGCCTCCGTGAGGGCCTGGGCACTAATAACCGACTCACCAATGTCCGGCACACCTGAGAGGCTTGGGGCATGGTATAAGGGGTGGTAGGAGTGACGCATAGCCCATAAGGCTGGATGCACCAAATCAATCTACATGGAACAAGGGCCAGGATAAATAAGAGCACCGTGTCCAAGGGGTAAAAAAAAGGCAGCCTCCCTTATAATACTTTGGTCATCAAAGACGTGGCGGGAAAGAACGAGAGTGCTTGATAGACAACTTGGCACAGTAGGGGGCACCAGGAGAGATCATGGCCGCTCCTGGGTCCCCCGCCCTGTAACACGAAGTTTGCCCAATAGCACAGAGCATAGTGGCTGCCTTGCTGCGATGCACTGGTAGTGGTATACGAGTGTGTGAACACATCAGATTAAATGGGAAAAACCAGGGTCAAGTGCAATTTTAGCCACAGTTAAGACAAGGCCCAAGGGTTGTTCTTACAAAGTTAAGCATATGAGGCTTTGAGTTGATTTATCTGAGCATCATCACATTTACCAACGGTCTATGCAGAGCAAGAGGTTTTAAAGGAAGTACTGAATCAAGAAGGAAGAGGTATCAGTAGTCTGTAATATTAGTTCGCAGATTATAATCACATCCATGGGTTACTCCTGCTTTTGAGGAGCCAAGGACAACATTTTGCCCCTTTCCTTAAGTGACATTAGGTACTAGAAGAGCACCTGAACTACACAGTCCAATATGCCTGACAAGCCTGACTCACAAGAGTGATGGTAAAGACCAAATTTTATTGTCTGGCCTTGGTCATGTGATCTTTTGTCAGGGTTTCAGGTTTCTGGACTCACATACTCTGATGGTTATGCTATTACAGATTTCAGTTTCTACCTAAAAATCAAATGCAAATAAATCTTATCAGCCTAAAACAAATACAGTTAAAGCCAACACCAGTGAAGCCAACAGAGAGCAACTCTAGTGAAGAATGTAGTTGGCTTGTCAGTACACCTCTGTGATGGTCTTAAATAACAGAGGCAGAGCCCTTGTTTTCATTTAACTGTTGGATTACTCCTTTAGTAATCTAATGGGTGTACAGTATTGAGGACATATCATTTAGGCATGGACAGTAGAGCTGTATACAGCACCAGACCTGAAGCTTCCACTGCTTTCTGCAAAACACAACCATATCCTTGAGAGACCTCAAGACGTTGTCAGGAGCTGTTTAAGCACCTGAGGGTATATATATACATAGACATTTGGAGCAGCTTCAAAAGCCCAACATTTGAAAAGGGCAGCACCACATTCTAATCCTTACCTGTGGACAAACCAGGAATGGTACAAATGTAGCAAAACTGCTTCTACTTTAACACTGCTTCATCCACAGTTCCTCTCTAGTGGCTAGTCATATTCTACCACAGGGATGCTCAACATCCAACTCAGAGCCAAGATCTGGCCCACAGAGAAATGTCATACAGCCTACAGAGCTCCCCATAGGTCCAAAAATATGGTGGTGGGGGAGCAGTGGCAGCACTCCTGCCCCTCAACTGCCAAATTTCCAGACCCACCCTCAAAGGGAGCCTGGAAAGTGATCAGCATGGCCCTGAGCACTAGATCACGGACACAAGGTCAAATTGGGTGGAACTGGGCCTGATATGGCCCATGGAAAAACAACGTGCTCCTCACCCAGCCAGAGGGCCCAAAAGGTTAAGCACCACTGCTCTACCAAGTTCAACAGTCCATAGTGCTTTAAAGGGCATGCAACTCAATAACAGTTATTTTACTTCTAAACTCCTGCAGGGTGTTGGACATTCATGAGCTATTTGATTTCTTTCATGCCAACCTGGATTCTTGTAAACTATCTGATCTGGAACACAGTAAAGAGTTGACAGAAAATAATTTTTTTTTTTTTTTTTTTTTTAAATAATAAGCAAACTTTTAGGACTCAAGAGAAAAGCAATAATATATTTCTTGGAGTTCTAGCCATGATTACTACGCATTATTTGCATAAGAAATTGAGTTATTTAAAATTTATTCCTGGAATTTTAATTTTTTTTTTTTTTTGGCTTTCCTAAAGGATTTCCCAAATATAAATCTACATTTGCATTTAACTGTTGTTATTCATTTCAGTCTTCCCTGCCACAAAGTATCTTGCATTTACAAAAAGAATACTCTTCTCATTACCCTATACCACCTTCACATCAATATGACCTTGGCCGTAAGTCAGACTAAGGATGACTTAAAGTCGAAAGGTACTGGTTCAGAGTTGCGGGGGAAGGGGTATCTTAAATCTTATATTCTTTGATATTGCTAAAAAATCAAATCTGGCTTCTTTTGCATTCCAAATGACTTGAGGGTTCAAGCCTCAATTCTTTTTCCTTCTAAGCTATGGTTTAACAAAGTTTTGTTGGGGGGGGGCATTAAATCAATTTAACCATCCTTTCACTTCAACACTACCAATAAATCTTCACCTTTTTGTTGGCTAACAAAAAAAAAAAAAAAAAAAAAATCAAAGACAAGAAAATTCTCTCACGCTTTGCTGCTGGAATTTCAATTATTCTTTTTCAATCAAGGGGAGGGTCTCAGCTTTCTGTAATACAATTCACCATCGTAAACCAAAGGAAATTTTAAGTATTTTAAAATGCACAGTTGTGTATGAATATAGATGCACATTCACAAGAACACATCTTTGTGATATGTACTTTCTTTAAACATGAGCATACGTGCCTGTGCACATACACACATATGTCTCTGGCCTTTACTTTTATCATTCGGGTTTTTTAATTGACATCTTAAGAATGAGGTGGGTTTTACCTTCCCCTGTAACAGGAAGCATGGCCCTGTGACAAATTAAGGCAGAGGCTGACAACCTTTTCAAACCAACGCAAACTCTGTCAGTCTGGCCCACAGAGGCAGGCAGGCGCATAGGTGCTAAGACCCATCTGCTGCCACCATCACTTTTCCCAGCAGCTGCACAGGGAAAGTGCCCGTCTCGGCTACTTTTCCTGGTGGAAGCACATGGAGACTGTCCCCAGCTGGTGCTTTTGCCTGCAGCAGCAGGGGCCTTTGGCAGCACTGTGGGGAAAAGCAGCGCTTTCCCTGTGCCACTGTGGGGGAAAAGTGCATCAGGCATTTTCCCTCTGCAGCTGCTGGGAAAAAACTGTCAGCAGTGGCTGGGTCTCTGCACCCACCTACTGCCCCCCCTGCCTCTGACCTAGAATGGGTCAATCTGGCTGCTGAAGGCCCACATCCATGAGGGGATGGCTTCATGGGTCAGATGCATCCTGTGGGCTGTAGTTACCAACCCTTGTGTTAGGGTACTTCTGGTGTTTTCTGGCAATCTGCCTAGTAGTTGTGTGACAAGACTGATTCCAGGGTTTAAAGGAATAGGTTATACAATCCCTTCCCTGCCTCCCATTTCAAGCTAACACCTACCCACCCACTGTGGCTCTTCCGGATGAACCTGGCCTAGAGAGCAGCAGGGGTAGAAGCTGGGCAAGCAGGTTAACTTTTCCCTGCCTGCTCCCCTGGGAGACAGCACAGGCAGCCACAGAGGAGGCGGGGAGAGGGACAAGTGAGTGGGGATCCGGGGAGCAGGGGGAAGGGCACTGGTCCCAATTTGGGCCAGTGGGGGGGGGGATGTTAATGTGCAACAAAGCCCTTACTTTTCTACAATTCTGAATTACTTTCTAAAAACATTAAATTGAAGAAGAGTCATAGTCCAGATTATGCACTGCAGCAGATCCCAAAACTGGGATCCTGGAATCTACACCCAGTGGCTTTTTATAACATTATACAAATTACCTATCCTCTATGTGACATGTTTCATCCACCCATTTAGGAAAAACACACACATTTCTGGGTTCCTATCCAGGATATCAGAGCAACCAAATTAAGAGACTAAAACTACTTCCCAGTTAGGGCAGCTAGGAGCTGGAACCAGCTTCCAAGGGAAGTGGTGCTGGCTCCTACCCTGGGGATCTTTAAGAAGAGGCTTGATGACTACCTGGCTGGACTCATTTGAGTCCAGTCTTTTCTCCCACCCAGGCGGGGGGTCGGACTTGAAGATCTACTGATCCTACTTCTGACCCTACTTCTATGATTCTACGAAATCCAGATTTTCCCAGAATATGGGAAAAATCCTTCCCAGATTTATTATTACTCATTTACATTGTGGTATTCCCTAGAGACCCTAATCATGGTCTCACTAGGCTATATCCTATACACATAAATAAAACAGTCTCTTCTCCAGAGAGCTCAATACAGAATTATCACAAGACAGAGCAAGACAGTTAAACAGTACTGGTTAAGTCATGCTACCAGAAATGTCACATCTGTTCATGAAAACTAGTAGGCTTAATGGTCATGAGAGTTACAGATAGCTTTCAGCCTAACCCAACAAGTTTAATGCTGAGCCCAGTTCATGATGTGACAGATGTCTGTGACTTCAGTTAATTCTACCTAGTAATATAAGGCAAAAGAGATCTACAAACTTTGCAAGTATTTACTTCACTATTAGGTCTTAATGTTTTTATTTAAAGATCTTCAAGTAACCACATTCACTTATCTCACAAGCACAGGAGAGGCATATTTAAGTTTTTCAAAGCACTATGGATAAACGAAGCTATATGAGTACAAGTTATACTATAAATCACACATGGCTTATATATGTTATCTTGACTTCCGATGGCAGCTATAGCACTTAACAAATTAAAATACTAACTATACAAAGATTGTTTTATTAAACAACAAAGCATAACCATGCCATGAGTGACATATGGAGCACAGCAGTGATAATTTAAGCTAAGTTATAAAAACTACAATATAAATATCAGCTTTCGAAGTGAATTAAGTAACCAGGAAATAATTACCCAAGTTCAAATGAGCAGAACACTGAAGTTAAGACTCATCTCAATTCTTAAGAACCAAATCTATAAAAAAAATTCTAGACCACTTATGGTCATTATAGTCCCACCCAGCAGATACATTTCTTTAAACAGCAATAAATTTGGAATATATTTACTATAAAAAATTAAATTATAAAACAAACAAACATGTGAATTAAAAACTAAACTATAAATTGTAGCCTAACCCTATAACAAATGAAAAAAAAAAAAATTATAAAAACTTACCATCCTGTTAACAAATCTTGCTGTTCTTTTCAGGAAATTAAACCTATTGTTTACAAGAGAAACCATTAGTAGGGCTGATAAACTAATTTTCAGCAGCAAAATGTTTCAGGAGAAAGCTGCTTGAATCTTAACCATTTTAGTACCCAATCACTGATATGTATGGAAACTATTACTAGTAATTTATTAAATGTCATTTTCCATTTCTTTGCAACTTATTTGAAAGACAAGCTCAGCACCTCAGAATTTGTATCATTTAGCAATTCATAGTTTTACCTTGCCAAAGTGCTCCGTATCTTGGAGGAGATGCTGAGCTTTTCACAGAATAATGAATTAATTTCTAATCTTATAAAGGCCTAAGTCTGTCCACCTGTCTGTAACGCTTTATTCACACTCTGATTGGCTGATGGAAACAGCCAGAGTGCTCCAAGCGTGGGGAGGTGCCACCATGATTCCAAAGCCACGCCAGGGACTGGACAGAGGGTGGAGGAGCCAAGGCCAGCAGCACTGGCCTTGGCTCCCCCACCCCACTCCCTGCAGGAGGCACAGTGGCAGCATGGGCCGTTAGGTGGCAGCACTCCTTCCCAGCCCCTCCCCCCTGCTCCGTCATTCTTGATAGGGAATTGGCTAGTATATAAATAAAAGCAGTGAGAGGATATGAAGCTGAATAGCACTTTTTTAAAGCATGTCAGACCAGAGCAGCATAATGCATTAACCTTTCACATTCAGAGACACAGGGCAGACCCTTAGCTTATGTCAAACAACTGAGGTTCCCTTGAAGTCAATGCAACTGATTTAAATCAGGTCAGAGATTGGGCCCTAATATAGTTTAAATATAATCAATTGATTTAAATCTGGTATAATATATTGGAAAGTTTCCAAAGCTTCAACTCATTTTTGCTGGAGTACACTGCAATAAGAGAGTTCTAAACATAAAATTCTGACAGTTTATGTTCTGAAACCCCTTTCTTTTCTGACACCTAGTTATTAAGGATATTGTGTGCTTGATTTCTTTGAAAGCACAAATGTACTAGCACCCAGAAGTCTGAATATGTAATGGCAGAGGTCTGCTGCAATTTTAACAAGAAGAGAGAAGATTGTTTATGCAGCATTTAATGATTTTAAGTTGATTTTCTTAAAGGAAGATGAATAGACTCATTGATGACTGCTGATAACTTCAGTGCCAGAGTAGAAATAAGAATCCAGAAGCATCTTAAGCAAACAAACACCTCCTTTCTGCTTTCTGTTATGTAGTCACCCTTTTATGTGAGTACATAATAAACTACTGCATGGAAGAGAGGACTAGGAAGCACACTGAGGTTAATCTCCTTATTGTTGCATCTGAAAATGAGAGATTGATACTACTGGGAATTCAGATTAGTGACATGATAATGAAAAGGAAGTGAAGGGGAATCTCAGCTCATCAGGAAAACAGAACAAAAACAACAGCAGGGATGATATTGCTTGTGGTATTAAGGATGGGGGTGGAGGAGGGGAGTTACCACCATAAAGAGTTTCATGTTAGACTCTTACAAAGCTTATAGTTGAGATGAATATTTAATCTAGCATAAGACCAGAAAAATAATTCATGTTTGCACTGCATAGTTTATCCAAGAATCCAATAGTACTAAAACTACTTATGCATGCGAGACACCTCTAAAAATCAAATCTTGATATATATTAAGTGGTACAACCAAACACTGAGACAACAAGTTAGTGATTTTTTTTTTTTTTTTTTTTTTTTAAACTGTACCCTAAAAGCCCACTCCACATCAGTGAAAAAACTCCCATGGTTTTTCAGCGAGTATTGGGACTTCAGTGGTTCTATTTTCTTACAGCCTTGGTGAAAGTGACCTTCTTTGCACGGCAAAAGGGTGCACCAGACCGATGAAAGACTCTTTCAAATATCATTTATATATATAAGCTCATCTATTCCAGGGCTTTGATCATCCGCTTATATCGATTCATCTCGTCATGGGTTAATATAGTTACACATCCATTCTAGTAGTTCTGTAAGCATAAATACACTTACACTTCTATGTGAGATTGGAACACCAAGCAGAGAAGCTAATAGATAGGGACCTCCTCATATCAATTTTGATGGAAATCACAAAGAATGGCGATTTCAACAAACACTTTGAAAAACTGCAATTTCTGTGATTTTTCATGGAATTACGGCAAGGGGGACTAAAAATAAAATGCTAGCTTCCCAGTACGAGCCAGCAGCCACTACAGTCTGGTTTCACAGCCCACAGGAAGTTGCTGAGCTGAGTACTGCATATCTCAGTGTCTGCTTGGAGCAACTATAGCCCCTGGCATGCATTACATTTCTGGTGTAATTAAGGTGTTAATCACACCAGAAACAGCAACTGGCAACAAATTCACAGAATTTATGGCGCCACAGAAATCACAAACCAGTCACAATAGTATTACTTGAAAAAGGGGGAATATTTTTGTTAGAGCTGCACTGATACATCAGTCTGATACTGGATCATCACCAATATAAAGAAAAGTGACTGTATTGGAAATTGGCCTGATATGGCCAATAATGTGGCCAATGAACACCCCATGCATGCACATAGCTGCAGCGCAGCACATATGCAATAAGGAGCACAGCTCAGCAGCTGCACCCAGCAAGAGCAAAGAAGGAAGGAATGTGGCACCATATGGCTTCCAGAGGACAGATAACCAAAGTTTAGGAGTCACAGACAAATAAACAATTGTGTTCAGGCTTGCGGCATAGGAACTAATGGTGAGAATGTTTCAGAGGGAGCAATAGATGGCAGGGATCAGAAGCATATCCCCAGACAGGCAGGAGACACCAGGAAAATGTCCCAAAGCCTGAATCCAGGATGCAACAGATCCTTCAGACTACCTTATCATTTCCTGCCTGTCTACCTGGACACCCATAAGGCTGTCAGGAAGACACTGAAGAGAGATCAGAAGAAACTACTAGGCTCTGGGTAGGAAGCTAAATTGAGCTGAGGCACAGTTTGTGCTGCTCTTCCCGTGTTACAATAGTCCCTGCCTAAGCTTTTATCTCAAGCAGGAAGTAAATTCCTGGATCAGAATATGATGTCATCAGGAAGACTTTGAAATCTCTGACAATGGGCCAACATTCTCCAAAAATCAATCTTTTTTGGACTTTTTTTTGGTAAGAGATGGGCTCAATTTTCTAAAGATTAGGACAAGCATCTTTGACCATCATTCAGCTAACCTAGTAAGGAGGGCTTTAAAGTAGGTTCCATGAAGGACGGTAAAGAAACCCACTGACCAAAATGCAAATAAAACTAAGAGATGAGGGCTGGAGGAAGATGCTTAATTCCAAAAAAGGGCTAGGGCAGGGGTGGCCAATCTTTGACGTGCCATGAGTTAAGTCCTGCCCTCCCCCCACCCCCGCCACTCTGGTCTCCTCTCTGTCCTACCTGCTGCTCTGCTCTCTGCTCCTTGCTCCCTCTGCAATCTCCTGAATGCCAAAAACAGTAGCTACCTGTGCCACTCGTGGCACACATGCTGTCGACTGGCCACCACTGGGCTAAGAAATCACAATACAAGATGCAAGGGGAAAAACCAGTAGGGCATTTGTAGAGTTCTTTCAACACTTCTATTCAAATACAAGGAGCATAGAAAAAACAATTGAGATGAACTGTAAATCACAGTATGTTAAATGATTATGACTTAATTGACAAACTTGATGGGACCTCCTCTGGAGAATGGCATTCTGTGACCAAAAGTGTGTCCAAGATCTCTCCAAAGTATATAGGTAATCCAATAAAAGTTATCATCCTCACATGGAGGAACATACTTTGCTGGGAATGACAGGCTGCTGATTATCATATGGAAGATAGAAGGGGAAAAGAACAGAAATGATATTATGGTGGGGGTCTACTCTACCCTGCCACGTTAGAAAGAAGATATAGATGAAATATTTTCCAAACAGCTAACAAGAATATCTGATGGAAGAGTGCCACTTACGGAATAGTACTATTGGGGACTTTAACTACCCTGACATTTTTAGATGCATTACCTAGCATAACAAAATGTTGAACAAATCCTTAACTGCTCCTTTGACTAAACCTGTTTTGGTCCTTTTGTCCTTCCCCGTTTTTAACCTATTCTGTTTTTTCATTGTAAACTGTCCTGAGCCTTTGTTGGGAAGAGCAGCATATAAATTGAATGAATAAATTTTAAGTGTGTAAAGGAAAATGTTCTCTTTCAGAAAAGTACAGGGTACAGCTAGGGGGTCCTCTATCCTGGCTCTTAGTCTAACCAGTGAGGATGAGCTAGTTGAAATGTGAAGGTGATTATGATTAAGGTGACCAGGTGTCCTGGTTTAGCCAGGACAGTCCTGGAATTCAGAGGCTGGTCCCAGCCAGCTGTTGGGAATGATAATGCATGTCCTGGAAATGCAGGGGCACAGGGCACAGTCAGAACAGCATGGAGCACCTCGCAGACAGGCACCACTGCCTACCCACCATGACACCCCCGCCCTGCTAATGGGGGGGGGGAGGGGAGAGAATGAAAGCAATGTCCCTTTATTCCTAAGAAAGGGAAAGGGGGAAAATAGCAAAACAAAGACACCAGACTGCAGAATGGCATATTTCACCCAGCTCAAAGAAATAGCAAGACGCATCCCATAGGTAGACAGACTAAAACGTAAAAGCAATTACTAAGGAACTGGAGGCACAACAAGAAGGTACTCCAGCATGATGGAAAGATAAGAACCACAGAGACCACTGTAGTTACAACCAAGAGTGGTGCAGCTACCTCAACATCAAAAGACAATGCAGCCAAAAGAAGAAAACGCGAGTCACAAAACAACTATACCAAGAAATAGCAAGAACATGCATGGACAAACTCCAAAATAAGTGCTCTTCCTTGAGAAAGGCAGCAGGATATTAGCTGGTAAGTTCAAATTACATTAACAGAGACTGGGGTGGGGGTGGGGGGAGGACAAGCTTTCTACCCAAAGAACCACGGAGCAGTGGAACACTGCTGTGACTTCTCCACTGGAAATTTTCAGAAGGTTAAATAAGCTTTTGTCTGGATTGGTTTTAGGAACAGTACATCCTGCGCAAGATGCTGAAATAGATCAATGTTGCTTAACTCATGGGTTGTGACCCAAAAGTGGGTTCCAAGCATATATGAAAGGATTGCAGACAAACTTTAAAAATGGATCAGCAAACTTTAAATATGGATTATCCTTTAAAGAAGAAAACCATGGTTTTTCCCTTGTAGGCTGACAGAGTTCCAGCCTGCAGGGGCTGCTTGAGGCCCCCATTCCCAACACTTCCCACTGTGCCACACACACCTACCCCCCGGCCCCACACACTGGAGGCTGGGGCCTGGGGACAGGGGACACCAGGTCAGGACCGAAGGGCACAGGGTCTGGACTGGCCAATGTTTAAAAATGGGTCCTGGTACAAAAAGATTGAGAACCACTGACCTAGATAACCCTTGAAGTCCCTTCCAACACTATGATTCTAATGCTCTGAAAGCAGAATGACCAGTTTGTTTGCTTTGCATAACATTACAAGTGGTAATAATTCAAGAATAAAGTAAGAAACTTCATGTTACCAAAGCATTCTTTGTCTCAGTAAAAGGATTGCCTACATCACACAACTTCACTTTTTTTTTTTTTTAAACTGTCTGTCTAGAATCTGACACAGGTCATGAGTATGGAACATGGAAGTTGATGCAATCCTCAGTCCTGATTGCCCTAACTCTGTACAATAGTAAAACTCCAACCAATTATAATGGGGGGGCAGGGGAGTCAAGCCACTGCTGGAAACTTCCGAAAATGTCATGCAACAGGGAACCCTTGCCCTGTTACTGGTGAAAAGGCTGAGAGGCAAACATGAATGGCAAGAACCCTTTAAAAGCAGGATTTTTGTGGTGCAGAGGGATGAGGACTCAAAAAGGAAAAAAAAGACACAAGCCAGGACCACCAGGGAAAAGCCCTGGGTGGCAAGCAGCAAAAAGACAAGATAAGGGCCCTGTGGCAGGGCGACCTAGGGCCTACCTACCGTGAACGCCCCTACCTACCGTGCCAAATTGGGTCTCAAATGCACCCTCTATCTAGCCTGCCACGTCTTGCTGGTAAATATCATTAATGGGAGGCTGCCTCCTTGCCCTCCTTGGCACGGTGCCTTACTGTACCGGGGCTCTGTCCAATTGCCCGCCTGCGCCCTCATGGGTGCCAGGTCGCTTCCCTCGTGGCCCTCGCTGCACCGGGGCCCATCTCCCGCGGCTCTCGTTTCTATACCGTCGCCCGCTCTGGGCCTGTCTCGCGCTCCCAATATTGCCCACACTGGGCTTGCCTTTGCCTTTATACAAATCACCCTCCCTGGGGCCTTGCTCACGATTCCCCACCCCCAACCGGGGCCTGTGCCTCACGCTCCCCACACTCGGGGCTTAGGCAGCCTCGGCCTCACCTGGCCCCAGACCCCTTCCTCGGGTCCTACACCCACAGGACTTCTCCCAATTGGGGCTCAGGCAGCCTCAGCCTTACCTGGCCCCCAGACCCCTTTCCCGGGTCTTACACCCCACTGGGGCTTCTTGCCTATGCCCACACTGGGCTCCTCCCGATAATCGCCCACACTGGGGCCGGGGTCGAAAACGCAGCACCCTCTCCGGTGCCAGGAAACCCACCCCCCCCACTACTGGGGAGCTCCCATGAGGCCTCCTCCAACCCCTATAGCCTCGCCCGGTCCTCCGGTGTTATACAACAACAAAACCGAGAACACAAAGCCCCTTGGCTATAACACAAATCCTAAGCCAACATGGCTATCCTTAGTCCATATCCCTGTCAGGGTTCTCGCCAACCCGTATCATCATGCCAACACTGCTCAGGCCATCCGGCTTCCTCACTATGCCTGCCCTGCTTGCTCCAGCAGAGTCCCTGCTTCTTAGGCTGCCAGAGGGGAACTGATTTCCAGCCTCAGCTTGTCTGTTTATAAAGGCCAGGCCCTGCCCCCTTCTGGTCAGCTGACCCAACCGGTTGTCCCAGCAACCCACACCTGTGCTGCCCTGGTGAGTGGCAGCTGAGCCCATTTTACTGTTATCAGTAGCAGGCCCCTACAACTGCCAGTAACCCTGCCCCAGGGAGGGGCTGAACTCAGAAGGGATTGCAGCCAAAGGACAGGCAGCTAGCAGGGCTGCAAAGACTAATGAGCAGGGTTGTAAACTGGACAACAGATCTAGCCAGCTGGAAGGGAAGGGAGGGGTGAAAGTCTTGTCCTCAGGCTACAGAGAGCACTCTAGGCCTGGCTGGGAAAGAAGCAGAACTCCCAGACAGACCTCACCAGTACACGAGCCTGAGTGGGTAACTTCCCACCTACCTAGGGTTACCATATTTCCAGGATTAAAAAAGAGGACACCTGTGGGGAGGAGGAGTATATGACTGGGGGGGAGGCAGTGATATGCTTATACCCTGCCTCTGCTTCTCACTCCTAAGCCCCTGCCCTGCCCAGTGCTGCCAGTGCCCCTCCCTCCCAAACCACAGCCCCCTGCCTCACAGCCCTGCCCATGCCCCTCACTCCCAACCCACAGCCCTGCCCCCTCCCACTCTAGCACTGCCAGTGCCCCTCATTCCCAACCCACAGCACCGTCCGTGCCCCACAGCCCTGCTGCCCATGCAGCATGTGTATGCACGTGCGCATGCACACACACACACATGCACACTCTCTCTCTCTTATTTGCCAGGGCCCATGCATGGAGCACGTGACCCCCGACAGCCAATCACCTTGCCCGCTGCTCCCAGCCCCAAGCATCCAAGCTGCTTCCACTTAGGAAAAGCAGAGGCAAAGCAAAAACTCAGATGCTTGATCGCATTTTAAAAACCCACCCTGACACGCAGACAGGAGGCCAAACAAGAGGACACACCTGGGAAAACCTGAACATATGGTAACCCTATGCCAACCCTCCCCAAGTGGATCAAGGGGGAATAAATTTCTAAGTTCATGTGTGTTTTGGCTGTGAGCGCCCAGAGGGGCAGTATTTTCACTGGATTCAAGTTAGTAAAGACCAAGAGTGGCTATGGGGAGAACTGGAGGCCACAGCATAGGCACCTTAAGATGCCCTGCAAGTTTAGCCCCATTCAGGCAAGAGGGCAAGGGCATTTAACACCTTTGAGGCCACAGTGCTGGGGGGATCCAAAACCTAGACCGTGGGGCTTAAAGCCCCAAACTGAGCAGCTACTGTTGAGAAGCCAAAACCAAAATAAGGAGGTTTAGGGCTAAAGGTAGCAGCCACACTAAGTAGGCTAAAACCAAGAGGGTCTAACTAGACAAGTATAAAGCAGAGCTGCACTGATACATCCATATCATATCAGCACCAATACAAGGAAAACTGACTTTATTGGCAATTGGCTTTTTTTAGCTGATGTGGCCGTTAATGTCACCAATAAATGTTGTGTGCATGCACATAGCTGCATCATGCACATGGCCAGGAATGCAGCTTAACAGCTTGGAGAGCAGCATCCAGCCAGTAAATCTGGGGGGAAGGTTCTGGGGGGGCTGATAGAGGCCCCTGTGGTGAGGGAGAGACTGGGGCCAGGACTGGCAGCCACTGCACAGCAGGGGTGAGGTAAGGCTTGTCTGGAGGGCACAGGGGGTGGCTCCTGCTGCTATGCGCACCCCCAGGGGAATCACAGGGGAGCATGTGCCTCCCCAAACTTGTGTGAGCCAAGGGCAAGCTATTGCTCCACACTACTGCTGCACACTAGGGGTAGGGGCTGTGCTAGGCTCTTCCTGGCAGGGGGGCTAGGCCCAGACTGCACTCATGGCAAGCAGGGGCAGGGCAGATAATGCAGCACAAAAGGGAGTTTAC
>NW_017728948.1:46285183-46298432 GCF_001723895.1 Crocodylus porosus
ACAATGCTGCTACTACCTACCATAAGCGCAGCCCAGGCACAGTTGCCCTTAGGGCAGGTAGTAGCAGCATAGGTAGTAGTAGTGCAACCCCTGCCCTGAGCACAAAGCAATAGCCTGCCCTTTGCCCGTGCACAGATCCCAAGGGGCACATGCCCCCCCATGCCTCCCCCAAGGGTGTGCACAGGAGTGGGAGACACTCTCTCCCCTCCCCCCAGACAAACCACAGCTCCATCCCACACCCCGCCCCAGCTGTACAGCACCTGCCCCAGCCCCACTCCCTTCTTCACCGTGGGGGACTTGATCTGCCCACCCAATACCTCTTCCCTCCTCAATGCCCCTTCCCCCACACAGACTTACCAGCCAGACACTGCTCTCCAAGCTGCCACACTTTATATCAGCAATCAGACTGGTATCAGCCAATATGGCTGGTTAAAAAATAGCCGTCAGTATCAGCCCAAAAAATCTTTATTGGTCCACCCCTAGTACAAACGGTGGAGCCTGGTGGCCCAAAGAAAAAATACCACTTCAAGGCTTGGGACATCTCCCGCAGAACTACTTACTCCATCAAGGTATGACAGAGCAAAACACAGGGTAGCAGTATAGAAGATCTGGAGTGGAGGCAAGCTAATTGGCTGCTGGGTATTGCTATCACTCAGCAGAGCTAGTCTTGTGCCAATCACCCTAATTTTCTAACCTCCTTAACAGCTTCATACCATTTTATTATGCCTCTTCTAAAAGCAACTATGCATTTATTGGACAATGACCACTGAAACGTAACTGTATGAGAGGCTACTTGTTTTGAGAGTGTAAAAAGTAAAAGGAGGCAATAGTCATTAAGTATGATATCATGTACACGAGTTGAAATTAAATTAAACATCATTCTTTCTACCTAAATACATTTTTTTCAGTTGAAGATACAAGCAGCCAGAGGAGGCAGGCAATGTTTACTTCAGTAGGTTAATGCTAGATCTCAGACAACATAGATAAGTAGGTGAGCTCAGAACATGGACATCCCTTGGAGAGAGGAAAAAAAAAATCTACTTAGGAATCGCCTACCATGGAGAGTAAAAAAAATAAATCCAGCACAAGGTTAGCAATACTCTCTCCTTGTATGCACCTCTCGTTGGAATTCACCCTGAACCTAGCGTCTACTGCTTTTGTTTGGTTTTTTGCAAGCATATAAAGACAGTACTTCACCAATAAACTGACTGCTATTTTTGTTAGTTTGGCATTTTGAAAGCTGGGAGGGTATAAAAAGTCCTTTTTTAAAGTAACAATTAGAAAATGGGAGAAGATAGGAACAGCTTGTCAAATAAAGTAGACTTGGTAAATCTAAGGCAAGAAAAATGTCACTTTCAGAATAGATAAGAGGAATAATTTTGAACCTAGATCTGTAGTAACACAAAAAATTAGCCCTCCATTCAAAGGAAAAAATGGTCAGAGACAGGGTAGGTATAGAGGTGCTTTTACTGTTCATCATTCTCAAAACACATGGTAGATTAACAATTCTCCAGGAAGAGTGAAATTCTCTATGAGAACAATCAACTGTATTCATATTAGCCAAACAAAATCAGACTCTTCCCAAAGCTGCAGCCCTTGCTTCTGCAGTTGTTTCAACCCAGGAAAAAGGGTCACAGAAATATGGAAACAAGGTCTGATAACCTTGGATGAAAATGGATTAGAAGCAATGTACCTTTTAAACATTTAAAACAGGGGAATCAAACTCACCCTAGGGCACAAGTGGGCAAAATGGCAGATCTGGCATGCAGCCGGACTCCATTTCCCAGCAGCCCCTACCTGCACAGCTCCCAGCTGGAGACCCCAGGAGCAGGACAGTGGCAGTGTCGGGCCAAAGAACCAGCTCTGCCCCAGCCTGGCCCTGTGCTCCAGGGGTTTCCATGGAGACTGGCTGGGAGCTGCACAGACGGGGCATACAGCTGGACAGGGAGCTGCTACAAGGCCAGGGCTGGGATCTTGGGGTGGTGACAACACCAGGCTGTGGCAGAGCTGTGATCTGCTCCCTGCATGAGGAACCTGCCTGCACGCTTCTGCATGGGTGAAGTGGATCATGGCTCAGCCCTGGCCCCGCTCTGTCACCACCCCAAGGTACTGGGGTCTCCCTGGCCCCGCCTGTCTCTGGCTACAGCCCCATCCCAGCCAGCCAGTCAGTCATACACCCTGCCCACGTGGGTCCCACCCCCAACAGTTGGTGCAGGGCAGACAAGCCAGGGTGTCTGGGCAGTGGGGACTGCAAGGGCTCCTCCTGGACTGGATCTGTGGGGCCAGCAGCAACTACAGTGTGGGCCCCTTCAGGTGGAAGCCTACAGCCAGGGCCAGGAACTGGGATGGGGTACATCTGAGGCAGTGCAGGTAGATCTGGAGGCATGTGGCATCTCTCTCTAGCCAGGTGGTAGAGTCAAGCAGGGGTCCAGGGGCATATGGCAGCAGAGGGTCTGCATTCAGGTGACAACAGGCACTGGGGAACTACTACCAATGGCCGTGACTATTGGGGTATAGGTACCCCCAGTTCTGTGGCAGGCAATGTCCCATAACTTCTGCCTCCTAACTACCAGTGGGCCAGCTGAAATAGTTCCACAGGCCACATCCAGCCTATGGACCATATGTTTGATATCCCAGTTTTAAAACATTCTGAAACTCTCTAGTAATGAAATGTATTATTAATCAAAATGGTCAAGGCTTTTTTTGGAAAAAAAAAAAAGGCATCTAGAAAAAAGGTATAGTCTCTACAGTCTTTGTACCTCATCTGGGCACAGTAACCTCTTTGACCATGAATGAATTCTTCTATTTAAACCTCTCGTCTCAGAGGCACCCCAGAATACATTCCAGGCCTCTAAACAAAGGAAGCCACCCCCAAACAGAATAACTAACCTATCTGAGCAGCTGTCTGGAGTCTCAGAAACTGTGCCAAGCCCATGGCCCCATGCAACATGATCAAAAGGTGTAATGGAAGAAAAGGCTCAAGAGAAGATATAGTGGGAAACTCAAACTAATTTGAGAAAGCAGTGAAACTTGCAGGGCTCAATCCAAACCAAACTTCAGAACCTTTTGGAGGTCTGCCCAATACTAAATTGCGGCAGCATTAAGACTATAAAATGTGTGTGGAAAAATGAAGGCTTATTTTTTTTCCCCCTCTTGTGAAATTTCTGTAATCATTAAAAGGTGCCAGACTGACAGCCCAGGAAACAATTAAGCCACAGAGCAGGTACTGCAGAATTGGCAAGAGTTGCCAGATCCTCAATTCCAACCAGACAAGGAGCCTCAACCTTTATTTATACAGAACTAACATGTGAGGGAGAGCTTAGACATGTCTCATGAAAGCGTTTAACTGGAATGAGGTTATTGTGCCTGTCCAAATTCCTGCTTGGCTTTTTCAGAGCATCGGTATAAAGGTATAAATCACAGCAACAGAAGTAACTGGCACATGCAAGAAGACAGATGTTTCTCTAGGTTACACTAGTCAAAATTCAAAGTAACCATATTAAAAGGAGTTAGGTTTCTTCTATATTTACATTGATGCAAATAGAAAGCAAATTATAAGCTGTCATCCTGTTTTCAAGAGCAAATTTCAACATCAGCAAATGTTATTTTACATTGTAAAGCATTTCATACATTTTCCTGTTATTAAGCCAGTAGTAACACCAGATGGAAACTCATTTAAAATTCTTACATGCTTAGCTTTCTTCTTGTGAGATGGCTACTGCTACCAACAATGGAGTCAGGAAAACTCCAATGGGTTCTGCAATAGTCAGGAAAACTGCAACAGGGAAACTGCAATGGCTTCTGAAATAACTTGCACTGGAGCCAATTATTAGAAACTAAATAAATCGTTGGTAAACAAAGCCTCATTATTTACATTAAAAATATTTTTTCACAATGGCAGAAGTCCCCTAATGGGCTCATCTCACCAAAGGTCAGTCAATTCTCTCTTACAAGAGACTGTCCTTTAGCATCATGCCCTTAAGCAGTAGAGAAGGATGAGACAACTAACAGATCTCACTAGCAGGGAACTAATGGCACAGAGATACCAGATCTTTGCTAGCTTAGAGGCAAAGCCTGAGTAAGCAGAAGAGAGAGCCTGGATGTTCTAGGTCAGGGGTGGGCAAAATGCAGCCTGGGGACCAGATGCAGCCCACCAGGCCATTCTATCCAGCCCACAGGGCCCCTTAAAGATTTAGAAAATTAATATTCATCTGCCCCTAGCTGCCTGTCATGCGGCCCTCGATGGCTTGCCAAAACTCAGTAAGCGATGCTCTGCCTCAAATAATTGCCCACCCCTGTTATAGGTATTCTCAGATGTTGAACTAGTTTGCTGGGCAATAAGCATTCAGCCTTAAAATGAGAATAAGCTGGAAGCTGCCATCCTTTACAACAGAGATCAAACTGGTCCCCACATAGGCCCAGAATCAAAGCGTAAAGCTACTAATATATCCTTCCTGCACTAATCACAGTTTGCTTGTCCCAGAAAACTGGGCCCAGGGTGAAAGCTATGTTCAAAGATACAGGGAACAGCAGAAGATTTCCATGCTTAAATCTTTTTAGTATGGCAATTCAGATATTACTTACAATTTCCTTGTTAGAGACGCCCCAAGCTGTTCCCTGCTTGTGCTTCTCATCATCCTAGCTGAATATATGTCATAAAAGTGCATTTCCTGCTGGAATTATTAAAAAAGCAGGAAATGCACAGATGCCTCATTCATATTAATAGAGATTTAAAAACACCATGTGATATTTAAACGTACTGCTTTATAAGTTCCTTGTTGTTTAGACTGCTGTTGTTGCCCTAGATAGCATTACAATCAGTAACAGACACATTCTCTATATTAGCAAATACCTTGCAAATTATATAAATACAGCACCTAGAATGATAAGTGCTCTAGAAAGTCTTAGAAGGTTGTAATGTTCCTTGGAGATCAAATCAATTAATAAGACTTGTAAAATTATGACTATATATTTTGAACCAGTTATTTTTTCCTGTAGTCATCAAAGGCAGCAGACATATGTCAGCTGGAGCTTTTCTTCAATTAGGAAGGAATTATAAACAATCATATTACTAGATTTAAAAAAAAAGTCCTGGAGCCCCTATTTGTCTATGATACATCCATCTTTTTTACACTGCTAAACAGATTCATTTTGTAATGCCCTGTTTAATTTTATTCACATAAGAGGAGAACAAGAGATTCAGAACTGGTTTATGTGTACACTAAGCAAACCTTAGAGGGGTCCATTTACATTTTCCTATCTCTTCTTACATATATTTCAATCTGTAATTTACAGAAACAGATACAAATTTATTTTTCCAAACCACAACATTTTTGCAGGGAATACAACTGAGAGAGTCCAACTGCAGGAGTAAGACACGGTGATCCTAAAAGGATAGCATTCGGGGTAATCATTAGTCACAGATAATTACTTGGAAAAGAATGGTTGATATTCTACTATAATATATAATTAAATTACAGCTTTAAAATAAATTCTCATTTAGTTGGTTCCACTGCAGTTTGTATTTACAGTAAACAGTATCAAAGCAGCTGAAGCAGTTCAGTTCTCAGGCTATCTTATCAAAAATGTTTAAACTGTAATTTGTTTTTAACATGTTTTTCCATTAAATCCTCTCTCTTGCTACAAAACAAATGCCTCTGGACTAACTTTGGGATAACAGAACAAAGACAACAACTTAAGCAGATCTGAAATAAAGTGCAATATGTTTTATATTAGCTTTTTCAAAAGATGAGCTATGGAGCAAGAAAACCACAGCTGCGTCTCCCTTACAGTGTATATACCATGACCTTTTTCTACATCAAAGGTAAAAGAAATCCCAACTTCTTCCTTCCCACTTTTTGCTGGAAGATCATGATACTCTGAGTACACCCAAATGCAGATATATTAATAAAGGTATCATCATGAAGGGAGGGGAGAAGTGGGGTCTAATTACAGGAACATTAGACATTATGATTCATTCATTTCACAAAGGCAGAGAGAGGGAATGAAAGAGGGAACCATCTGATACTTACTGTGTAAAAACTGAAACAAATATAAGTTGTACATGTTTATGAAGCCACCTTTATACTTCACAGAAGGGGTGGGGGGAACTTTTGGCATTACAGTTCACCTTCTAAAGGAGAGAAGACTGAAGAGAACTGCAATCAAGCCTTGTTAAGCTACTAGTATATTAATGATATTGTGAGTAAATATCTACAGAGCGCAAACAGAAGTTACATTTGTTGCATGATTGGCAGGGCTGCAGAGTGCTTTTAACTGTCTGATCACACAACAAATTAACCTTCATCGAATGAGGGATCAGATGAAGGTGTTCCACTTTGGAGTGCCTTAGGGCAGTGTTCTCTCAGCTGTTGTGTAGGTGGGACTTTAACTCATTGCCCAATTGAAAAATCAAAGTTGTTTGCACAATTATAGCAATAAACTTACAAATACACTTCTTGGAAAAAGTGGGACTTTATTTTTATCATGGTGGGACCAGGGTTTTTCTGAAAAAATGGTTGGTGGGACTTAAGGTACAAAAGGTAGAGAACCACTGCCTTAGGGAACTTGTATCCCCTAAGCTTAATCTGTCACATGCTTAGGACTGAGCTGATGCAGCCCAACCCTGGCCCTGCAGTGGTCTGCAGGAAGGGCAGGAGGAATCAGAGAAGGGATGCGAGCTGCCAGCTGGGGTTTGCCCATCCTGACCTGGATTGAAGCTCTTACACCCCACAGCCCACTCCCACCCCCATCTCCACCTCAGGCCACACAAACTTAGGCTGGCAGCTCACTCGCCCTCCCCCACCCACCTAGCTTCCTGCCAACAGCCATGGAGTTGGGGGGGGAATGGGCCTGGGAGAGAGGGGTGGCTCCTCAGCTGCATCCCCCCCACCCGATGTAGCAGGAGAACATCTGTTGGGTTGGGGTGGGGGGTGCTTTGACTCATGGTGCTTTATGCATAATGCCATGAGTTAGAGTGTCTGTCAGCACTCTCAGCTTTCAGCAGATCAGCAATACCCACTTCAAAGTCAACTTCACTTTTTAAACTATTATACACTGAAATACAAGGCTGAAGACTAACATGCTGAACTGTAAGAAACATCAATCCACAGTTTATACAACTTCTTTCTATGAATATTCATCTATCCTCTACTACTTAAAATTAATCTTCTCCTGATATTTTGATTTCTATATGCACTGTAGAAGACACAGTCTCCACAGCTCACAACTAACTACTATGCTGCAAACTCTCCTTAATACAATGGTTCTCACTAACTGCATCAAGCAACTGTGTGGGAATTATGATTCTTCTCTAGTTAACAAAGTTTATTTTTTATCAAAGAGGTAATCCTCCTTTCCACTGAGATATTTTATTAAAAAAAACAACAATTCCTACAGGAAACTAAACAGACTATGGGAACCAGGAAGCTAGACCAGGAATAGGTGAAGATTTTATAAACAGTAAAATACAGAGTCTAAAAACAGAAAGGAAATTCCAATGAACGGAACCCTGCCTTGCCCCGCTCATTACTCTGAAGCAAAATGCTGAAGAAGAAAGCCAAAATATTAAGGGGCAAAGCCTTTGCTGTTACAAGCTGTCACCTACAATACGAAGTTTTACCAGGGTAATATGTTCTGCCACCACAGCCCTGCACACATCCATGCTCAGTTTTGAGTTCTGATAGCCAGATCTTCAACTTTTGACATAAGCCTGCTACCATTGTAGTTGCCCTGGCCCCCATGCTAGTGCAGATACAGAAGCACCTGTACTGTTACAAGATGTTCTCTGCCCATCAGGCCACAAAACAACCGTCTCAGAAGCAGCGGCCACTCTGCTGGATTATTTTTTAAAACTGTTCCTCAGAGGTCATCACCATAGCTAAAACCACCCCCTCCCTTCCTTCTCCCCCGCAATATTCTTAAGTTTCTAGACTGGTGTGAAAATGCTTGTTCCCCTGCTAGCCTACCTTCTCAGAAATAGAAATTACGCGTTTCTTCAACCTGCTGAAACAGCTGCAGAATTCCTGCAGGAATAAAGATGAATGCACTGAAACTGGCATGGAGAAACGGCAGCGCAGCAGGGACAAGTGCTGCAGCCAGGCACAGGGGAAGGAGCTGTAGTTTTCTTATCTTCTGATAGGTCTACAACTACAAGATTGGTGTTTTCCCAAAAAACATGCCCTTATCCTAAACAACTCACAGTCATCCTGAGAACAACCCCTACCCACATTCCCATCAACGACACTGGACTCCTGGGACCCTGCAGCGGAAGGTATCCTAGTCCTACTCTTGGAAACTGATGACAGAGGCCAAGAGCACTGGGACTCAGTCAAGAGCTCTTGACAAAAAAGCCAAGTAAACACCAAAGGGGACAACTCAGATAAGTATCATTTAATAGGACTACTCTATGAAAGCAGGCCATTTTGTATACTCTCCCAAAGGCCCCACATCAGATATTTCTCTTTTTTCAACTCACCCTTCTCAAAATGGTGGTTGTTTTCACAAGGACAAAGGAATTCTGTTTTAACTAGCTGCTTTATTTTAAGAGCATGAAATGGCAGTACTAGGCAATAGTCCAAGAAAGGAAAAACAGTCATTTTTCAGAAGAAAAAGAAAACAGTTGCAAAGCATCAATTTTAAACTACAGTGAAGCCAACAAATAAGCAGTTTCATAGCCGAGAGAACATGGTTATTTCAAACTTATAAAATACAACATCCTGAATGGTCACAAATAAAAAATAAATATTAAAAAATTAAGTGCTTGTTAATGATTTTTAACTATAGTGGATCTGATAAACAAGCATTTTAAATACGTAATTTTATAGAACACTTGCTTTGAAACCGTGAAACCAAAAAAATGCAATATCATGAGAAAACATGGAATGTACAGACAATATTATAGGAACAAATACAATTGATAAAATATAACCCTGGGCAGGGGGAGGGGAGCAATTTTAAACTGCAGTTATTTGCAGTAGATTCAGTAAACATGGAGCAACTGTGTATAGCAAATTCATGAAAGATGGTGACTAGTAAGCAGATAAACCTTTCATGGTTAACAGAGGTAACCACAGCTTTTACATTCACAGTCTGCTAGCACAATTGCACAAACTTTTCCACAAGTAACCGTTGCTCAGAGTTGCCTTTCTGTGCAGTTGCCTCCTCTCCCCTACCATGGCAAGACAGCTTCCCATCCCAGTTTGCAAGGACATCCTGTGGCATTACTGAAGAGCCCAGAAGAACATGTCCTTGTGGGACCACCAGACCTCACAAGCAGTTACCTTTCCTAGTCCTTTGAAATTCTCATGTAAAATTATAACATGAAGGGTCATGCTGCGTTAAGTTTAGTAGCTTTTACGCCACTCTCTCAACAAGTTGCTCAAACCCCTTCATACACCTTTTGATGAGGAAATATAGAGCGTATTTACAGCAGACAACAGAGGAGAACTGCTCTCTTCTATAGCTAACAAGGCATTCTGTATATGAGGCCATGTTTACACAGGAAAATTAACACCCTCCAGTAAGCATCCTCAAGCATGCTGCTCTCAGTTGGTGGCTTCCTAGATCAGAAGCAGGGTAGTTGCATCTGTACAGCATTTTGGACAGGCTGCTCAGTGCTACCGAGTGACAGCCCAGGTCAGCCTGCTCCCATAGAAATCAGCTGCCCTATGACACTGCGCAGACACAGCTACATGGCTTGTGATGGGGGAAGCAACCCACCCAGAACAGTACAGAGTGCTCGTGGTTGCTGTTCAGAAGATCATGTGGTAATTATCATGTGGAAGGGACCTGTGTGACCTTTACTAGGTTTCCTTCAGAAACATCCTTCCTTCCCCTGTGAGCAACTCAGCATAAGGATGAAAAATGCCAAAGACAATACATTTTCCCATCTGATCCAGGTTGCCCACTTTGGAGCCCATGAGATTTAGGAACGGTGGGTATATATCTTTATGAAGAGAGGCAGAGGATTCAAGAAATACAGCAAGACATTCTGCAGCTTTTGTAACACGAGGTTCATCTGCTAAGAGTGTATTATTGATCAAAGCACACAAGGTCCCAGCACCCACTACAGTGTGAGGAACCAGTCCTACTAACCAGGTCATATACCTACCCCTCCCAAGAGCAGTATCTCTTGCATTGAACTTCTATTTTATGTTGCTGAACTCCAGTTGTGTCAATACCTTGCACCATATTTATATTTTTTTTTGTAAATGGTACAGTTTAATGAAGCACTTTTTTGTGAAAATCCAATTTTGTTTTTGTTGGCTAAACGTAGTGAAAATCCTACAAGGCAATAACACTCCCACCCTCAAAAACACAATTGATGAGCTGCTTAATTGGGGTATATACCTTACCATTACATACAGGCAGTCCTCAGACTTACGACACAATTGGTTCCTGAAAACCCACGTCTTAAGTCAAAACGTTGCAACTCAGAACCAATTTTCTCATAAGAAAAAATGTTGTAAATGGGGGATTGGTTCCTGAACCAAGGCCCAATACCCTGTTTTCACCAAAAATACCCCAGAATGTTGTACTCGATCAATTATACATGAGTAATATAACTACATTAATGTATTTATATTGTAAGCAGTAATCATACTGATTTGGAAGGACTTCTTTGAGGTGACTTTCGTGGACTTTTTGAAAGGCTCTTGGTTGGACTTTTTGAAGGGTTCTTGGCTGGAGTCTTTTCAGGAGTCTTAGCTGCAGGTTTTTCTGGAGTCTTGTCTGATTTCTTAAAGGAAGTGTCCAAGGAAGTTTGGGCAGATGTTCTCCAGGGAGATGAGTGATGCAGCAAACTTGTTCACTGGCATGGAGCTGCATCGGATCAAGGATCGTAAAGTCGAAACTGACATCATGAAGTTGAAACAGGGTGTCAATTTATAAACGTTGTAAGTGCAAAACGTTGCAACTTGAAATGTTATAAGTCGAGGACTGCCTATACTATCCAAATGTTGTTCCTAAAACTTCCCTCAACTGTACACCGTTTACACTGCTGCTGCAGTCCCGTGTCAGAATCGGCAGGCAACCAGCAGACACCCTACCTCGACAGAGATGCGTCTCTCTTGGCCTTGCAGGTGTTATGCAATACACAACATGAAGCAGTATCAGGAATATGTTCTTCATTGGGACCCAGCTTTGTCAGCTATCTTTGTCTACTCTTTTACTTCCCTAAAGCTATCCTAATGGCTGAGGCAACAGCCAAATATTTTTTGTAACAGAGGTTTCTGTAATACAACTATTATTACACAAAATATCTGTTACCTCTGTCCAGGGAGCAGAAAAGTCTTCATAAGGCAAAGTATAGGTTGGATTCCCAAGAATCATAGTTGACACTGTGATCCCATTAACATACAGGGTATAACCCAGGAAAATGATTTCAGTTTTTAGCTTTCTTAAAAGTCCCATGTTCCTAAAGGTCCAATCTCAGTATAAGGAGCCCTCCCTGACTAATCAACATCACTGCCAGCATTCTGGCTGTGACTCCCTATCCATGCTTGCACAGCCCTCAAAGAACAATGTCCTCTGTACTCAGAGGGAAGGCAGAGGAGGGTAAAATCGGAACATGCAACCCACTGATCAGCCCAAAAACATTAGAGAAGCCTACTGCATTAAATCTAGCTATCATCTCCCCTAGACACTGTTCAGCATGTAAAGTCAGTGTGCTAGGACATATTTAATTGCCTGCAAACCTAAAGCTTGCTATTTTCACCACAGATTTTCCAATCCCAAACTGACCTGTCCACAGATAAACAGCAATCTGGAGTTGCAAACTTCCAGGGAACAATCACCATACATTCCTCCATAGCCAGAGCAGCTCTCACTGTGGCATGTGCACACTATATGGCTTGGGAGAGGTCAGCAAACAATTTCAGAAGTGTGAACTGACACATCCCATGTTCTGGGGCTATTGATGGCTAGCCCAGTCTGGCACAATTCAGTCCTACCACTCAAATCTGCCATATATCTTGTGTAGTAGAGGATCAATTGCACACATCCCACTATATATCTGACTGCTATGGTGCTGCAAAAATTTCAAGGACAGGACAAGACCACTCCACTGATTAGCACGGCATCTATGTTTCTGGAAATGAAATGATAGTAAAAAAGAAAACCAGGGGCAAAAAATGTGGTATGAAAGAGGAAGAACTGTAGAAGCTTGACCCACAAAACTCCTGGGTTAGAGACAGAAATTACACATAAATTGGTAAGAGTGATCAGAAATGGTTTCAAATCTGTAACACAACAGAAATTCAGTGCGCAGAAACTACTTTCAAAATGGCCAAAAACAGTTTAAAATAAACCTGAATAAGTGTAGTATTAGACTTAACTGACTTAGGTTAAGTTGGTTTATTGAACTTCTGTCTCATACGCTCTCCAGATTCAAGTTAAATCCCAGCCCCCCAGCAGCCCAGGATTTGCACCTCCCAGCCCCCCAGCAGCCCAGCTTTGCACCTCCCCTGCAACACCCTCCCCACACAGGGTGGGTAGGCTAGCCTTGGTTCAAGCTGTCTGCTCCAGCTGAACAGGAAGACATGATCTTATGCAGTGGTTTTCAACCTTTTTCGATTACTTTACCTCCAGACAGCTGGACATGGTGCAGTGTAGCCCCAGCTGCCAAGCGAGGGCGTGGTGAGCAGCCAGACAGAGCTGGAGGTACAATGATTGAAGAATAGGGGAAGAAAAGCAATTATGAGATGCAGTGCACTTTGCCATAAGGTAGTGTGGCAGATAGTGATGACAGGCAAGAGTCAGCAAATTTTAGACCCAGTAATGCCAACTCTCACAACATTATTGCAAAAGTCAAAATTTCTAAGTAAAATTAAGTCTGACTCATGATGGAACTCTCAAGTCTTGGGATTTTTTCTTCTGGCCCCACCTTGCCTGGAACCAGCTGCAAAGTTCCCAGGAGCCCGGGTGGGAGCGGAGCCCGGACAGAGCCCAGATGCAGGAGAGTTCAGGGAGCCTCGCTAGGTCAGCACTGAGCCTGGGAGCACAATAGGAAGGAGCTGCTCAGGGCACATGCACGAGGAAGTAGGGGGAGGGGAGATTAGAACGGAGCATCTCATCATTTACATAACAAATCTTTTTATTTCATAGATTTCATAGACATTAGGGCTGGAAGGGACCTCGGGAGATCGAGTCCAGCCCCCTGACCAGAGGGCAGGAAGTCAGCTGGGGTCATAGGATCCCAGCAAGATAAGCATCCAATTTACTCTTGAAGGTGTTCAATGTAGGCGCTTGA
>NW_017728948.1:46298443-46346273 GCF_001723895.1 Crocodylus porosus
CAATGTCTCGGATGCGGGCCCCCGGGAAGCAGCAGACTTCCCGGGCTAAGGGGTCGGGGCGGCAGATTGCCGCAATTTTTTAGTTTGTCTCCTGATTTTTGACACAGTGGGGCTGAAAATACTGTAGATCACTGTTCCTATACTAAGGTTCCAGTCTTAGGGAGGCAGATGAGGAAGAAGAAAACATGTGGAAGAAGAAAAAAACCCACCTTTCTGGCTTGCCCTGAAGTCATCTATATTTTCTAAGGAATTCAGAACTGAGAGAATTGAGGAAGAGACAATTTGGCAGCCTTAGGACAAAGACCAGTAACACTTACGTTAGTTAATGTTATGCATCTGACATGCCTTTTCTTTGGATTACCATGACACACTTCTCTGACAAACTTTATGTGGAAGCTCCTCTATTTATAGCATGAGACTTGTCTTGGCAGATGCATACATTTTAATTTTCATTTTGTTGGGGGTTTTTTCCTCCCCTAAACAAATTTTTACATGACTCTGGCATAAGCACTAGAACAGTTCCACAGTGCAGAATTACCCTTGGTACTTTTCAGTCATTTCTTCTCTTCTTCCGTGCTTATGCTACACAGACATCCAACGTGAGGGTCCTCCTTCTCATTTCTCTTGCACTTGGGTGGGAGCAGAAACAGAATATCAACAGCATACTTTAAAAGAATATGCCAGATAAATCAATGGACTTTTCTAGGTCTATGCATTCCATCCCACCCTTTATGTTCTTCTTGGCTTAGTTACAGAACAAAACTATTTAAATGTACTCCTTATCTTATGCTCACAGAATATTTCCTTTATAGATTTTTGTGTTCAACCAACATTTCTGCTATTTATCTGGTTAGTTCAACAATAGCATGCTTGATTTCACACATGAACTGTTTACTGCTTCTTTAAATGTGGAGTTAATTGCTTCAACCATCCACTGAAGCATATGCACACAGACTGTATATGCATAGAGTGAGAACAGCCTTGCAGTTCTAATTGTCCCACACCATAAAACTGCTCCAAAACAGCACTGGAAAAATGCTTGCTGTTGTAATAAAGTGAGGTTATAATTACATACTATTCAATGGATTCAGCTAACAAATAAGAGACTTTAGTATATGAAAAATTAAAGACAGATGTTTTAATTAGCCACAGGAAACCCTAAAAATGCATGAACACAGCTACTCAAAAAAACCACAAGAATGTTTTGCTATATTGTTCTCTCCAAATACTTTAGATGTTAAAGTTGTCCATCACTGCCCACAGCATCTGCTGAAAATGGAAGCAAGCATTATCAGTAGGCTCCCTGTGCTTGTAGTTGGCCTTAAAACAATTAAAGAGAATATGTGGTTCTGATGCATTTAGACTGCGTCATATCACTGGCAACTACATAAGTAGCATCACACAAACATTCTTCCAAGAAGTCAAAACATTCCAACTGGATCCAAGTTTAAATGTATTATGACGCTCAACAGTGAACTGCTGCAGTATGACATTCATGTGGCCTGAAAACTTCTAAAAACTGGTTAGACAGAAAAAATTATTATAGTCCTTGCTTTGTAAAAGAAGGCCCAAGTTACAAGCACAACAGGTCCCAATCTTACTCTCAGGACATTCATATCTTCCATTAGGTATATAAAATAGAGCTTTATGCACCAATGGGGAGAGGTTCCAGTGTAAAAATGGTGCTTCTGAAGCTCAATGCTCTGTGGTTTATAACAGTTGTCTTTAGCACTAACTTTTAGCACCTATGTTAACATCTAAATAAAATATTCTGGATAACCAGTTAAGGTACCAATACTTGGAAAGTATTCAAAATTTAAAGCCTGATCAAGAAAACTCATTGGAAGGAATGAAACCCATCATCATAAAAAACAAATTAAATCACATACAGCCCACTTACACAAATGCAACCAACTTATTCAACCATCCCTGTCATCATTGCCCTGGTGCTCTTCCTTCTGGAACAGCTGGCTCACTCAGTGTTGCAGTTGATGACAAACAAAATTCAAGTTAAGTGACAGGCTGCCTCAGTCTCAGATCACTAGAATGACCAATATTAAAAGTAAACTGTGTGGACTGAGGAGGCGCACATAAGTGACAGCAAAAGCATACCAGGTTTCACTGCTATTAGTCTTCAGTTATAGAAGTCACTAACAAAATAAAAATAAAAATAACCACAAATGTTATTTATTTGGACCCAAATATAAAACCTACATCTCTTTCTAATTCATCAAGTTTAGTTGCATAAAATGTAGCTCTTCAAGTCTTAATTCCATACAGTTTCTGTATGTCCACTGGACTAAGGATCCTCAGAGGGACATGGCTACAAGCCTAATCACAGTACAGATAAAGTAACAGTAAAATATCCTTTGGCATAGAATCGAAGTCAGAAAGAGACCATGAACCCTAGTCCAAGGTGATTTTATTTTATTTTTTTACTAGCATTAGTAAGCCTAAGCACTTCACCATCCCATGACAGATTAAGACTACCTAATCCTGCTTTGAAGGGTAAAAAAGTATAAAATTTCAACCATTTTACAGATGGAATAACAGAGTCTGCACAAGTTCCACTCCTGTCAGTGCTGAAAACAGACATCAGGTCTTTAATTATAAGATCACAATCTATCTGTTCTACAGGAGCTCTGCTACATCTACTGCATGGAATGGACAGTGAATGTAGCATAGCCTTGCAAGAAGCCAAAGGACTCCTATGTTTAAGGCACTGAACTCAGTCACAGAAGAACTGAATTCTATTTCTGCCTCTGACTAATTTTTTTTTTTTTTTTTTTTTAACAGAAAAGTTATATATGTGACATAGAACCAAACTACTCACCTGTCAACAATATATGTTGAAAAGGTAAGGCTTCAGAAAGAAACTGCTCAGTCTAACCACCAAGAAATACTCAACAAGTGGTCTTTACGCATATAAAAGCAATTTAAACTTTTGAGGTGGTCTGGCATGTGCACCAATTACATTCTTTTTCAAAAAATTTGCAATCACTCTTACTTTCCTCCACCCGGAAGAAAGTACGATTCCTACATTTTTGGAACCTGTCTCTAATATTTTCATTTTAAAATACAAAGTTACCTAGAAATCTAAAAGCATTAACAAAAAAGAATATACAGTGGGGAATTCATTGTTTTTGGACACTTTTCTGAAATCCTATTTGCATTCCTAAAACTCAAATACACAGTCTCTACAGTAATTCCCTCTTGGTCCAAGCCCCACCAAATGCCATGTGTCAGCCCCTTTTGTTTAGAAATGGAAGCTTACTAGATTTATAACACAAAGCCTCACAGACCGCTAATTAGAGCAGTTACAAAAAGACAACATTATAGTACACCAAACAGAAATTATTACACTGAATAGCAAATTTTTATATCTATTCAAGAGATTGTGGGCAAAAAGCAATTGCTGTAGGGTACTGAATTTGTTCTCACAGGTATTTAGATTCTCTCAGAATCATGGATTTTGTTTTTGTGTACACAGATACAAAAAAAAAAAAGGTACTAACAAGGCTTAACTGAGACCATCATAGGGTACTATGAATCTTGACCAGTTCCAGCCAGTCCCAAACTGAGATATGCCAACTTTTTAGACCTTGGGTTTCTTTCAAGCAGGAGCTGTTTGATAGTGACTAATTCCCTCTGTTTCTATACTCTGCTAACTATGCGCATTAAGCATGACATTTTTGGAGGCAAATCAATGAAGACCTGCTGCTCCTCCACGTTTGCTACTGAAGCAGTCTCAAAGTGCATATACAGTAAAACCTCGCTAGCTCGAAATGCAAGGAACCAAAAAAATACAGCCTTTGAAATAAATAAGTTTGAAATAAATGTATTAATAGTAATTTGTATGTATGAAAATAATTATAGGTACAAACAAACTTAGTCCACCCATGTGCAGACCTTACTAACTGTTAAGAACAAAATGAGGCGTTATCACGGTGACTAATTAAGCAGATATTCATGGCATGCAGCACAAGGAGTTCCTAATACAGATTAGCAGCAATGACCTACAGGTCTTTATTCTTCTGCTTACTTCAGGGGTTGTCAACCAGGGGTATGTGTACCACCAGGGGTACTTTGAAAGGTCCCAGGGAGTATGTGGGGGCAGGCAGGGATGGAGCGCCACCACCCTGTGCCGCTGCTTCACAGGAAGCAAGGAAGGGTGACAACAGGGCCACACAGACACAAAAAGGGGGCCACTGGGGATACTTATTAAAAAAGGTTGAAAACCCCTGGCTTACAGCAATCTAAGTATAAAAGTGTCCCATCCCCACCCCATCCCCCTTCACCACCCCCAATCCCACCAAACCCCCTATGGATCCGAGATCCCTGACCCTACCAATCCCCAAATCAGGACCATGACCTCCACATCTCCAACCCATTCAGGCACTCTCAGATTCCCTTGGCAGGAAGGTCCCCAGGCCCATCACATGCTGCCTGCAGCCTAGAAAAACTGCAGTTTGGCACAATTGGGAGCTGGCCCAGGAGTGCCCAAGGGGGTGGGAGCACATGAAGCAGCAGCCTGGAAAACATGCAGTTCAGCACAGGAGCATGTGGAACAGCCATGGCTCAGGACAGCAGGTGCCAGGGTGCAGGAGAGTCTGCAGAGGTAGAATGTGGGGCAGCAGCCACAGCTATATCAGGGATGTCGGATCCATGGGGGATTTGGTGGGATCACAGGGTGCGGTAGGACATTATCATACTTAGATTAATCTAAGCAAGAGAAAAAGGGCCCCTAGATTCATTGCTGCTGGTCTACATTAGGAACTCCTTGTGCTACATGCCAGAAAATCTGCTTAATTTGTTCCCTGCATTTCAAATTAGCCAAGTTTTTCTGGTCTAAGGAACTAGAAAATGGCTTCAAATTTCAAAGCAGACATATTTTAAGTTATCGATGTCATAATGAGACAAAATACTACCCTTTTGGCTGGGGGGTGACAACAGCTTCAAGTTATCCAACACTTCGAACTCTCTGGTATCATACTAATGAGGTTTCACTGCACAGAGTATGCTAAATGACACTTGCTAAAAAAGTAATGGCACAGGGGAAAAGCAACAGAAGATTATTAGCGTTCTTATTTATCTTTGCCAGTGCAGCATCAGAACATCTACTGAGGTCAGGGTCCTTTTGTGCCATACACATCATACAGTTGCATAACAAGATGCTCCCAAACCTAAAGATAACATGAAAAAAAGACAAAACCCTTAGGGCACAGAGGAAAATAAGCTCAGAAATATGCCAACATCACATTGCTGGGAAACAGAATCCAGGGGTGAAAATCTGACCCCACTGAAGTCTATGGGAACAGTGTCATGAACTTGAATGAAACCAGGGCTTTATCCCAGGTCTCTTCATCCTGAACTACTACTCTATCCACTGGGCCACTTTGCCTTAGAAATAACCTAAAGGGCAGCAGATCTAAGAAGTAAAAATGTACATTGAAAACCAGTGTTCCCAGGGAAAGGTACTGGATCAAATTTAGCCCTTACATAAGCAGACACAGGACCAGAATAATTTGTACTTGCTGAATTCAACTCATTGCTTGTAAATGCAGTATAACTTTACCATAATCTCACTCAGGGGATTACAGTTATGTACATCTCTATCCAGATTTTACAATTAAGTCACGAAAAAGGTTTATTTGAATTACTGTACTTGTATTTTGACATAAAAGATGCTGTCTGAAGTCAACTCACTCCCTAAAGATTTTATAAGCCAAGATAAAATAGGAGAAATGATCCACATTTATTTAGCCAAGCCTAGCAATACTTTTCATCGTTTAACCTTTTCCTGGTTTTCTTTTTTCTTCTGTTATTGAACCAGGCCTATTTTTTATTCCCCTAGCCCTACACACACACTTTTACAGGCTATTATGTTCAAAACTGGGAATCATCCATAAATTTGCAACTGCTATTGACATTACTGAAGATTTAGCTACTTCTATTTAAAGAGTTTATTATGGATTTAGAGACCTCACCGTAGTTTTGAAAACTTGGGCTTTAAGTTTTCATAAGGGTAATGACCTGTCTATAAGTCTAGTATTTTACCAACACACAGTATAAAACAAATGTCCTCTTCTTAGCTCCTTTAGAGTGCTACATTACACTCGTCACCTAATGCTGGGTTATAAAACTACATCACACAACACAAAAGGAAAAGAAAACAGCACCATTATGTCTCAACACCATTCAGCCCCCTCTATCTCCTCAGCAGACATCATGTAACAAAGTATAATAAGTGACAACAGAGTATTACAAATGACAACCAAAAGCGAAGAGAACTAAGCAGCATGAAAAATAAATATGGAGGAAAAGAAAAGTGGCTAAGATCTTGGAAAATAAAGGGGGGGAGGGGAATTGCATAAATTAGGATCAAGTAAACCATATTGTAAAAATGTATTTTTGTTATTCCAAATGATTATTCATTTTCAGTCTACAATGACAATACATAGTAGGGAACAAGAACAAGAATCATAACTGTTCTTGAAAAATTCCCCGACAGTAAGGTACAAGCTATTTAAAATAAATAAATAAATAAAAATTTAAAAAAAAAAAAAATCACTCCTTTCCTAGTTATTCTTCAACTAAGCATCCATTTCACATAGACTTTATTTATGCTTGCTTAGTTTTCTACACTTTCTTTAACTTAAGGTTCTCAGAGTAATATTTTTAGTTCAGTTTGTACTACTGTTTCCCTGTAAAACAAACATTGAATGATGGAAATCAGAAACTATTTTGATATTTGAAGACAATGTTTGTTAACTTTGAACATTATTTTTCACATTGATACATGTCTGTCTGATTCTGGTGAGGTTGCAAAGTGGAAGTGATGAAATGCTATATATAAAAAAAGGCCGTTCACATCATGTTCCTAGCCCAAATCGAAGCAGGAAGTACTGAATGTCTTGTAGAAAAGCCACTCCATCTAATTTGGCTGACTCATTATCCAGATAAATATCTGAATATTTAAGTAACAATCAAAAACAAGCCTCTGAAAACATTGAGATTTATCTGGGACAAAAACTTAAATTCATGCATCTATATGAATGAATACTTGAATTACCTGGATCTAACCCAGTCTAAATTATCCATTAGTATGTGTCAAACTCACCAGGGTCATTGCTTGGTTATCTAAGTATTTTGGCATGTTTAGTATTAATAAAAATTGAGTTCCCAGGGCAGGTATTATACATTCTATGACTGAAAAATGCCCAAGCCATTGCAAGAGCTGTTGAAACTGAATACCATATTTTCTTGCATATAACATGAGGCTTTTTCACGAAAAAATCCAAATATGGGAAGTTAGGGTATACATTATAATTAAATACAGTAACAACAGTTTTTTTTACTGCTTAAGCTTCTGCCAGAGGAAAGTGAAAATAAAGCAGCACATGTTGCAAGCAGGGCTCCTTAACTGTTGCCAATGGATATTCCCTTCTGCCAATACCCCCCACACTCCCAGGCTCTCAAGGAAAGATCTTTTATTTCTTTGTTCAACCTTTCAAAAAGATGGTGACTTTTGGGGGTGCATTGCGTGCAGGAGAACCTGTTACTAAAGCAACCATTACTCCAACTGTAAAGAACGTAACCATTTTACACAAGCACAAAGGTTCTCAAAAAGTTACCTTTCTATGGTGCTAAACTTGCATCTTCTAATCATGTACTAGTGTTTAAGTGTCCCAAAATTATGCATTTTATTAATTAATAAAAAAACCTTTAATTTTCTAATCCATTTCTAAACGTGGAAGTGCAGAAATCTTTGTATCATCCCATTATATGAGTCATACTGAAGCATTAAAGTACAAAAAGCATACAACATTTTTCATTCAAAATCTATTTCTTCCCTTTAAATCTGCTCTTCAAAAGCTTCAACTTTACAAGATTTATATCCTACAATTATCAAACAATTCTAGCTTTATAGTACTTTGTTTTAATTGCAAACAATGACTTATTTAAACTTCAGGTACAAATTTTATATACAAAGTTACAATCAAATAAAAGAAGCATTCTTTTTCCCAGGTTTGAGCAATTACATCTGTGCATTTCTTGGCATGGAGTTGAACATGGGCACGAGGGGGGAGGAGGAAAACAACAAGAAAGGTATGGAGATTGTATTTTTCTTGGATGTGTTCCAGTGCAGTCTTAATGATGGACATTTTAATTACTTTATATACATATCCTGTATGCTATCAATATTATAGAAAAAAAGTTGACAGTTTTTTCGTTAACTGAATTTCTGCTGAAACACAATACAATACTTTTTCTTATGGTGAGATTCTGCTGGTCCTCTTCACATGAAGTACCATCTTTATTCTATGAGGGATAAACCAGCAAGTGAGCAACCCTATTGAAGTAGGTGCTACACATCATGAATAAGATTTACAGTCTGGCCTTATCGTGGTTACAAAATAGCAGCCCAGTTTATAAGATATGCTGCATTTATTTCCATAACTTACACCAATTTAAAGAAACAGAATTTAGCCCACAGTATTACTCTACCATACAAGCTCTCAACAAACATTTTCCTTGAAAACAAAGGGTTGTCAAAAGCAAGTGGCCAACAAAACAGGTAACAGCATCCAAATCACCTTCAAACTGAGCAAGAGACCAGCCTTCAGAGACTGACTTTGGAGAAAACTTCAACCCATTCTGGCCAAAGTGGCAAATTAGCTTTAAAATGATTCCAAATTAGGTTGTTCCACAAATATCAACAGTAGATGCCCTCAGGAGTCCACAGCTTGATGACATGCCATGTAATAGTCACAAGCAAACAAGCAAACTGTCCACCCCAGTTTTCTAGGGGCAGCTGCATTGTTACAGTGCTCCCAAAACACTTGAGAGTAGCTGTAGTACTTTGGACTGCTCAGGCTGTCAGGGAGTAAGAATGACCATTTGCCTATCAACAGGTTGACTGAGTCAACCATGTACACCTGTAACCCATATCGTGTGGTGGAAGGATGAAGATAAAACCTTGGCTCTGCTTCCAATTAATGAGTCAATCCAGCTGGCACAGAATAACTGGCTGCTCACCTATTTCCAACAGGAAAATAGCACCGCAGGGAAGAAAGTAGAAATTGTGCCTCTCCGACATACCATTCTTTGCCGACATTGCTTCAAGACTATTGACCAACACACCCGTTTCACTTTTTCATTTTTAAAGTCTGATCATTCTATAAAAAGGCACATTGCTGTAAGCTTTTAGCATCAGGAGTCAAAAAACACCAATACTTATCAGTCACCACCACTGAGTTAATAATGACTCGGTGTCAGCACTCTCTGTACCTCCTTGCTACTGGAAGTTTATGTTGAATCCTATGTTTGTCATTTCAGTAGCTCTCATTGGCTTAATACTGGATTTACAATGCAAGAAGCATTTGACAAGGTCCTACAGAAAGGGTTATGAAAGAAGCTAAATAGTCACAGCGTGAGAAACAAGGTGCCATAATAGATCAAAAATTGGCTAAGTGGCCAAAAGGAAGAGTAGGATTAAATAATCAATTTTTATCAATCAAAAAGTTAGCAGCATAATGCTTAAAGTTTCTGTACTAATGATCTAGAAAGGGAGAATGATACGGAGGTAACAAAATTTGCATATGACACTTATTTAGGTAAGCTGCAATTAAGGAGCCCTGTAAGGAATGCCAGACACCCAAACAACCTAAGTGAATGAGAACCAAAATAGAAAACAAAATACAATGTTAACAAATACAGTGCCATGTACATTGGACACAAACATTTACAGTTCCCACACACATCCCATCTTTTTTTTTAATCAAGCGTATCAATTTAAGAACAATGCCTATGAAGACCTCAGCTCAGTGTGCACATGCAGTTAGATAAAACCTAAAATGCATAAGGAATGGGGTGCTGAATGATACAGAATACAGCATAATGCATTATGCAGGCTCTCTTGGAATACAAATGTGCAGTACTGGACATGCCACCCCAAAAAGGCAATTGCTGAGGATTCAGGGAAAGAAATAGAAATGGCCAAGGGCCTAGGACAGGGGTGGGCAAAATGCAGCCCGCCAGGCCATTCTATCTGGCCCGTGGGGCCCCTAAAAAATTTAGAAAATGAATATTCATCTGTCCTGGGCTGCCTGTCATGCTGCCCTCGATGGCTTGTCAAAATTCAGTAAGCGGCCCTCCACCCAAAATAATTGCCTGCCCCTGGCCTAGGAAGTCTTATAATTAGTCTGAAAAAGATGAGGACTTCATTTTGAGGACAGGGAGAAGTGCAGAAGCAGAAGACAGATGAGAAGGTATGAGAAAATGATGAAAGACAGAGACTTCTTTTCTCCCCATCTAAAACAAAAGAATAAAATGGAGAAACAATGAAAATAAAAGGTGGGAAATTCAAAATAGATCAAAGAAAAATGTTTACATAATATGTATTTTAACTGTGAAACTTATTAATACAGGAACTTCAGGCCAAGAACTTAATACAATTATAAAGGGATTGAATAGTTAGACAGTTACTAAGGCTACCCATGGAGCCTTATAATTATGGAATTATGCTAATTAGTCAACTTGGTAAGATGCATCAAAATTTGTCTCTTGGAGCTTGAGCCAATTTCTAATCATTAAGGTTCAGGAACAGACCTAACAATGTAGCAGAAAACCCTGTCTATGGGAAGGTTCTTACATCTTTCTCTAAATCATCTCAAGCTGGCCACTGTCAAAGATAGAATAATAGACTGGAGTCCTTTGCATCTCATCCTGCCTGGCAACACCAATGCTCCAAACTAACTTGCACCAGTCCCATCTTTGGTGCAGATAACATCCCACACCAAGCCAACCTGGAAAGAACTACCAAGTAAATAGTAGAGATGACGAATCGAGGCTCTACGAACTCGCCTGTTTTTCCAGTTCTCACTCATTCCCCTTTCTTCCCTCTCAGCATTCCAGAAGAGCTGTGGAATGGGCATGGGCAGATACAGGATTCTGTAAAGGACTGGCACTGCCCCCAGCTTCTCCCACACCCCTCACCACGCAGAATTCTCCCACAGCAGGAACAGTAGTGTGGGACTTTTTAAGTCCGCCAAAGAAGTAAGAATCTTCCTTTCCTCCTGTCAGTCTCCACTCCCTCCCTGTGCTCAGTGGCATGACCCTCCCCCTCCACTCACCCCCTGGCTGCCACTGCTGTCCCTCACTGTCCTGGGTGGGTGGGGAGGCTCCACAGCATCTCTTGCTCCACTACAGCCAGGCTCTACAAGGAATCAGTATCAGCTAGGAACAGCAGCAACAGCAGTAAGTGAGTTCCCATTCCTTGTGCCTACTCTCAGGCTAGCAAGGAACACTCAGGGAGAATGGACAGAGGAAGAAGCTGCCTGCCACTGATGCTGCTGTCTCCAGCTGAGCCCAGCATCCACAAAGCCCAGTTGGAGGAGGCCAGGAGTGGTTCTGGAGCCTACCCCTAAACCCCTGCTGCAAGGCAGTCAGGGATAGTGGCAGCAACAAAAGGGGAAGGAGGTAATAAGATGTGCCAAAGAGAGAAAAGGCATGGCGGGGGGCTTCTTACTTCCTTCTGGGACTTAAATGCCCATGACTGCTGCTCCTGTGGCATCAACTGACAGGGGGGTGGCATCTATTCCACTGCACTCTCTGGATCTACCCTGATGTTAGGGGCTGCTGTCCCCTAGCCCTGTGACACATCAAACGGTAGCCTATTTAATGGCACAGGAGTGTACCCTATGGCCTTTGGTCCTGCAATGAAGGTATATGTAGTGGGCTACAATTTCACCATTAACCTGCAAGTCCTCATGGCAGAGACTGATCTGTTACTATGCAACAGTACAGTACCTAGCAAAGCGGAGTGTCAGTTCTGCCTGGGTTCTTTAGACAGTCATGTGATATATAATAAACATCTAATTATAAAAACTAACCTGAATAAGTGTACCAAAAGAACAGGACAGTCTCAGATATAAGACCGAGGTAGATTGATTCTCACAACAAACCTGAGATCTGATTTGTTTGCAGGTTTTCCTTCGATCTTTATTTGACTTCTGAATTATTATTATCTGACCCAGTTACTATAGAACTACATACTTAGGGAGAACAGATGATTGGTAAGACAAGTTTGAGCACACTCTTAATTCTACATCCAGTACATATTTGATGGAATCTAATATAAGATCTGTAAAGGCTACAGAGCATTTTCTCCACGTGCAAATTATTATAGCAAGACTTGTGAGCCTGGCTTTAAGTAATTTATATAACTGAAGTTATTTTAAGAACACCACACTTGGCACTAGGAAGTGTACAAAATTCCTCAAGAATTTTTTCAGTACTGTTGTATACTGGTACAGACTTTTCAACCTTTTTCGCCTCATGGGAACAGAGTTAAAAGATAGATCGGCAAAGATTTATTTTCCAAGAAAACTAATACCCTGGCTAAAGGTTTAGATAAAAATCAATATTCTTTCATTAAAAACACCTTTGTACACTCTAGAGATCGCTCAAAGGAGCCAGAAACCTTTCCTTCCTACTAAGGAAAACAAAGAACTCATAACTCTTCTGACATACCCTACACTTAGATATACATGTCAGGAGCTGCAAAAAAAACGCGTCTGAGGATTATCTGATTGAGATTTGCAAGCACTAACTCAAAGCACATGGTACTTGAAGTATCTATGAGCCCAAGCCTGAAAACACACAAGCAGCAGAGCAGTTTTATTCATTTAAACAAACAGACCTTATGACTTATGTTATCCATACATACTACAGATTAGGGCCCTCATTTAGGCTAATTCTGTACATAGTGTAAGTACACTATTACTTGGAGGCAGAAGTAGAAGATTGGATTCCATACAAAAAAGAAAGCTACCAGTTCCTTAGCTAGCGGCACTGCTGCCTCTTAGGGAATCACTCATACTAGCCTCTCAACAGTGTCAGGCCTGCCTCCTTAGCCCTTCTTCACAAGGGTAAAATTCTGCAACATGCCCATTGTTACAGCACAACCTAGGTTACAACATATGGCAGCCAACTGTGACAATGTACTAGTAGTCAGCAGGTCCCAAAAGGATCTGGACCCTACAAGAGCCTGTTAGAGAAGCTGATGAAAATGATTTTAAAAAAAAAGCCTACAAACATTCTTTCACGCAAACATTAAAAAGTACATGATTCCAAACTACTTAAAAAGAAGACCTACAAACATCATTCCCTAGCCTCTGGTAGGCCTCCTCTTTATCCATAGCTCAAATAAGTCAATTTATTTTCCGAGTTAGCTAAAACAGCTAGCAGCATCCTTCCTTCCCTTTGTGTCAGGCTACAAAGGCTCACACTATGAGCAGCATCTCCCAACTAGACACACCGTTATCTGGGGGTCTTTTGAGGTTTAGAAATCCCCTTTGGTCCCAGGGCTTCTGAACTGAAAAGATTAGGCTATTGTCCCATAGACGAAACCACACAAGTGACTTCTTCCACTAGTGACTCAACCATCTTTATCCTATCCGATCTAAAGTGTGCCTGAGGCTCTATCCACTTTACTACTGTTTTGTTTAAAGTGGGTTTCCCCCATGTACAGCATCCTCTGATTTAACCCTAGGCTTGCACATTATTTATGAACCATAACCAAACACAAAAGCTTATGAAAAAAGCGTAAGAATATTTCCTAGGCTGATATAAAATTGCTGAAATGCTCTCTGACTGGATAATGGAATAGCATCCAAAGTGATAATTTATCTGCAAACTATTTTTCTCGCAATAGGACAGAAGGGTAACAGCACTGATGAAACTGTATACATACATACATAAACGTCATAAAATTTATACCACACCTATTCTTCTATTTCCGTTCTTCATCCCCTCATCTTCAATTGCTAAATCAAAAAACTGCCACCTGAGAACCAAGAAAAATGTATTGCCTAGAAATGGAAATGCAGAACAGCAAATAGGGGATTATAGTGACAGTCTAACAAACATGCCTATTTGGAAAGAGTAGAAGTGGGATTTATAAAAGGAAACCAGAGAAAATCCTCTATCTAAATCACTTCCCTTAAACAGTCTGACTTCTCAGCCCTGGGAAACTTATTCCTCTGCTGCTTCCCACTTTATCTATAATTTGAATTAGAATTTGCCACATTCTACAATAATTATTTCAGACTACAGCTTGCAGCTCTAGGAATTTCATAAATAAATCAGTAGGATACAAGTCAACACCCAGGCCTTCAAGTTGATTCCCTCCAGTGATCAGAAAAAGTCACAGATTTTTAAACAATAAACGACTGGTTGCTTAAGACCATTTATAGCTATGTAAAATGTACCCATTCCTCTAACAAATTCAACATTAGGCAGGGCTGTGATGAAATTGTTAAACCTTTCAATACAATATCCCTAGCTCCATTAGACTGGCCAAATCCAGTACTGACCTCCCTATCTTCTAGTTTAAACTACACTTAGCACAGGTGCTTATCCATTTATTACGTGCTGAAGTAGAGAATGGAGGTACACTGATATAAATCGGTGCCATATCGGATCGGCACCACTAAAAGGAAAATTAACATTAGCAGCTATTGGCTTTTTTTGGCCAGTGTAGCCAATAATGTACCAATAAATAAAATGTCTTCTGGCCAGGACCCCAGATGCCACATGCGTGCATGCAGCTGCAGTATACACATGGACAGGAGTGCAGCCAGGCAGCATGGAGAGCAGTGCCCTACAGGTAAGTCCGTGGAGGGGAAGGGTTATGGGGATGTGGCACAGCCAGGCACCAGGGCAGAAAGTCCTGAGATCACAGCAAGCAGCCCACCACCATGGTTCCGTCCCACTCCCCATCCCAGCCCCAGGGCCCCTACCTGGACAACACCCTCAGCCTGAGATCTAGCCCCTGCCCTTACTGCGGGGGTCTTGATCTGTGCCCTCCCCCCCATGCCCCTTCCCCTCCACAGACTTATCTGCAGGGATCTGCTCTCCACATTGCCTAGCTGCATTCCTATAACTTGGTTATCTGATCACTATCAATTGACATGCCTGGTAAATAATTGACTATTGGTATCAGTGAAGAAAATCTATCAGTCCACCCCTAAGAGACCATGGAATCGCAAAGAGATTACAAGAAATCAGCATCTACATTTCCACAGAACATCTTGCCTTTCCTGCTTTTACTAAGGACTAAATCAACAAGGGACTTTAGACACAGAGATTCTGAGCATTGTAGTACCTAAAGATTAGGTGTCTAGCTCCTAGAATGGTTCAGCACATCAAAACGGTATTCACTGAGCCAGCATGCTGAGCAGGCAGCTGCCTCAGCTAGCCATTAGGAAACACTAGCTAGGAAAAAGATGAGTCTGAAATCCCACCTTTCTGGGACACTTAGGCACATACGTCAAAACAGCCTAGAACTCTTCCTGGACTTACGTTACTAAGGGGTTTCTTTAAAAATAAACAGGTCATTCTGCTCTTTTAAAATGGCAATGATGGTCACCCTGGGCCAGGGGTGGGCAAAATGTGGCCCGTGGGCCAGATGCAGCTCACCAGGCCATTCTATCTGGCCTGGAGGGCCCCTAAAAAAATTTAGTCTCAATGGGTTGCCTCAATGGCTTGCAAAAACTCAGTAAGCGGCCCTCTGCCTAAAATAATTGCCCGCCCCCTGCCCTAGACCCAGAAATTAGGAAACTTAGTAGACTGATGTCCCTCCCTAGAGAATGACAAACCCAACAGGCTACAGGTTGGTTTAGGTAATGGCACTCTTCCTCTTTCTGAAGATATGCCACTACAGAAAAGCATTCAATGTTCGTTAGGTCAGAGAGAGGATGCATTTTATAGACATTAGGGGCTGGAAGGGACCTTGTGAGATCATCGAGTTCAGGCCCTTTCCAGGGGCAGAAAGTCTGCAAGGATCAAATGATCCCATTGTAGCCCGATGAATAAGCCACTCACCTGGAAAGGGACAAGCCTGGATTTCAGTCCCAGGACTGTTTCTACATTTATCTGATCTCTTATCAAATATAACATAATATTAAAAAAGTCTTATGGGCATAAATAAGAACCCAAACCCCACTTCCTTTGTTGGCTTACAGCAGTGGTTCTCAATCTTTTTAGATTCAGGGCACATCTCCATAAGTGTATTGAATTCAGCGGCACCCTGGTTGAGAACCAGTGTTATGCTGCCTCAGCTTACCTCGGTGGTTCTCAACCAGAGTACTACTAGTGGAACCAGGTGAAACTTCCTCCTGCGCCTTAGGCAGAGTCAGACCAAAGAGGGCTGTGGCAAAAGTACATGCTCCTACCTGCACAAGGGTTTCCAGAAGAATGAAAACAAGGTCGGAGTGAGAAGGGCTGCAACAGGACTGGCCACTCCTGCCTGCTTTAGGCTTATCATATAACCCTAATTTTGGCAGGAGTGTGTGCTCTTGTTGCAGCTGTTCTCAGTCTGGCTTGGTACAAGACACACAGGGCAGTTCTACCTAGTTGTAGCTGCAGCGCCCACACTATGACAACCCTGAAAGGCTCTTGAGCCACCCTGGTGGAGAACCACTTGCCTAGAGACTCATGATTAGGGGCTTACTCACATTACAAAAAACAGCAGTTTCTGCAATTTGCATGAAGACACAGGAGTGGAGGTACAGGGAGAGGGAGACTTACTAAAAATAAAATGCTGCCTCCCCAGTGGGAGCCAAGGGCTGCTGTGACCCAGCCTTGCAGGGGGTGGAAACTGCTGGCATGATGGCAGCCACTCCCTCTGCTGCCGATTGGCTGAGAGGGCTGTCTTGTGTGCAGCCCTGCCCCTCTCTGCCAATCAGTGTTAAGGGGTGGGGCCACATGAAGGACAATCCTCTCATCCAAATAGCAGCAAGGGGCATAGCCTCCCGGACCGGGAAGTGGGGGCAGGGAGAAGACACCATGATAAGCCCATGAAAATGGTGGCCAGTGCTGCAATCAGCCAGCAAAAATTGCCCATCTGCTGCCTCAGTTTGGGTACTTGTGGATGCTCACTCTTGAATTCTCTGCTGAGTAGTCACTTAGCTTCAACAGGAAGGATGAGGAGTGCCCTCAGCCAGCCTGTACTATATCTTAGTGGTCAGGGAACATTCCTGAAAGGTTGGAAGTGGGGACTCGCACCCCTCAGGCTGATGAAAAATAACTGACCCCAAGGTTTCCCATGTTCAGTGCGAGTGCTCTCAACATTCGGCTATTGCATAAAAGGGACCTGATGCTCCTGGGCATGTTTTTGAATGAAAGTAGGTGTAGCGACTGTGCTTTCTGAGGAGTCTGATCACATCAGCATGTTATGCATGCTCAGATCTTCCCCATGGAATCGAACCCCCCAGGAGACATGCAAAAGGAATGCCTAGCATGAGGATCTTCCTCAGGTACAAACATATAGTAAGTGCCAAGCTGATCAAGTCTACCAAAGTGACAGCCATTCTAGACATATACATAGCACAATCCTAAGCAATCAGGGAATTTTACTGGTCAAAGTGTAGGCACCTATAGATTTCAACACATCCACAGGATTAGGGACTTTGAGGATGACGTTTCTGGACATGGGTACCTACACCGCACTTTAGATATCCTAGTCCTTCTGTGGACAAAGGCTGAAGTGCCTTATACAGTGACTGAGGGTTTCAAAGAAAGACTATTTTTTTTGTATAATGTATACCTGGATCAACACTGACCCAATTTGAAGGATAAGTTAAAAATAGCTGGGGGGGGGGGGTGTTGTTTTTTTTTCAAACCAAGCATTGGTTTCTCCCCTTAGTACTTTTTCTTCCTATGTAGTGGCAGTTTTTATAAAAGGAGCCTGCTTTAATTAATTTACTAAACTTAGTAGTTTACCTAAACCCATGGCCAGATAGCTAAATAATGTCTTGCACTGTTCAACTAATTCAATTCAACACTAGCAAAATGAAGCTGTATAACATAAAGATGCATACACACTTCATATAAAATACTGAAAATTAAGAACTAAAATTATGTATTTTTGCATCACTATCATCTCTACTAAAGTTTACAGAAGTGGAGGCAACATGGAATAATATATTACAACTATTATTCATATAAATGTCTAAATTACTGACTTGGGGAAATACCAGTTATATACTTGTCTTTAAACTCTGTTCAGTTAATTATACTTTACACAGCTTTCTGTAAAGCTTAAGTAAAGTAGCCTCTGAGCAGCATGCAAATACCAGTGTGTCAACTCAGAATGACATCTTTTGCTTCAGCTTCAGTTTCTCCTCCAGAACCTAGTGGCTGTCTTCTCAAAGCACAGTAAGACTCAGAAGTGAGTTTTGAGGCTAGGAAAGATTTGTTTTGAAATCTACGATTCTGGTGATTTCTAACAGTTTTGCTTGTTTTTGACCAGTCCAAGCGAGTCAAAAGATAGTGTGCAACAGAAAACCATTTTTATCTGTAAAGATGTATAGAATCACTGATAAAACGGAGGTAAATATCCTGCAGTCTGAAGTGCAATGACAAAATGATGGCTTTCACACTTGGCATAAGGAAGAACCACTAATTCATTTGAGGAAAAAAGGATTGCCTTTATTCTCAGGGCAAAATATGTTCGTGTCCTGGGGTCATTAAAATCATCCTTATTAGACAATCTGACAGTGCCACTTTTAGACATTTTAAAAGGAGAGCAGAGGACATCCCTGAAGGCCCTTTGAATCTTCAAATCTGGAGGAATAACCTAATCATACTTTTGCCTGGAAACTTGATAGAATTCTCCACTATAGCTCCTCCACAAAGCTATGAGGGCACCGAGTGCTTGACTGTCAGATCCATTCTAAACAACTAATAGAATTGAAAACGTAAGATTCTTGCTAATTGCTCCTTCCCTTCATGCAGGGTATCAAACTCACCAGGTCCCATGGGTCACATGTGTGGCAAAGGGCTGGTCCACAGGCTGGACTGGGCCCATAGACTGGTCCTACACACTATCTGTAATGCATGCCCTGGAATGGCCCCATGCACTACCCACAGCATATGTCCTGGCCCTGGCCCCAGCCTCACAAGCTAAATGCAGTGTGTACCAGATCAGCTCCCCATACCACACCTGCAACATGCATGCTAGGGCCAGTGTGAGCTATATTTGGTGCACAGGCTATTCTGGAGCACACCACATGTGGCACATGCTGTGACCCAAGGGCACCACCATGGGCCACTTGATAGGGCTCTGCAGGCTGGATCTAGCTTGGGGGCAGTATCTTTGACACCACTGACCTTATGCATCACTTCCTCCTCCATTTCCTCTCTTTCTAATCCTTTTCATCTTCTACCTAGTTGATAATAAGATTGAGCAGCTTTGGAATTAATTCAATTCCATAATACTATCACCATATAACAAGACTGGCAAGTTAAGACGGCATAAGCAGCCTTACACCAGCATGAAGATTCACTAGCAGGAGATCAGAGTACCCCAGCCAGATGTCATTTGAGACCAGGAAAGTGAACCGGGATCTAACTGCAGGGACTAAAACTCATTTTCTTTTGGCGGATCAGTTTAAGTATACCAGTGGTTCTCAACCTTCTTAGACTCCAAAGGAACCCCTCAGAAAGTGCCAGTTTTTACTTCCACTAATTTACTGACTACAGAAAAATGATAAAGCAATTCTCCTATTTCAGAGAGCTTTGAAAGACCATACAGAGTGAGAATGTTTTCTGACACTATGGACCCCACTTGAAAACTCTGAGTTTATCTTGTGAATCCTGTGTAGTTATTCCACACTTAATACTTGCATGGCATCCTATGATTCCCTTAAAAGGATCTTGCAGCACCCCAGAGTGCTGTGGCACTCTATTGACAGACACTGAAGTACTACATGCTGTACACATGAAGCAGGAGTTGGTGAGAGAAGTTATTTTTCCTGTTCTTTTTTCTCTCTCCCATCACATTTGCTATATTTGTCTGAAAGGAAAGAATAAGTAACTTGAGCTTAAAAAAAAAAAAAAATGTTCAGTCAGCTCTCCCTCCTTTCCCTTATTCCAGAAGGTCATTGATTTCAGTAATAAACTTTTTAGCCTAATTTTGTCCATCCAGAGGACTTTATAGAATATTAAAAAACAAGAGTGACACTTATATATTGCAATTACAAATATTTTTATCTTGTTTTGAGTATTTTTTCTATTGTATGCACTTAATTTTTTTAAATAACTATATGGAAAGTGCTAAAGGAAAGAAACAGACAAAAATCCATTTGTAAGAGATAAACCACTAACTGTTCTATGTAGCAGTGCTCCAACACACTGGAGCCTGATGCTCTGTTTTCATCTGACTGATACTAGTTTTACAACAATGATTTGCATTTACTATATATAGTGTCTTAACATTTAGTGTATAAACGACACATTTACCCCCCCATTAGCTGATGACAGAAAGCTGCTCTGGGAAAAACACAGTGAATGCCAGAAAAACATCATGTGGCTGCTTTCTGGCACATGCTCGGAGAACCTAGTATGGCTCTGCGGTAGCTTCATGACTTTTTTCAGAGTCACAGTAAGTGGGAAGGGCACATTTCCATAGGAGTATGCTCTAGCACAGGGGTGGGCAAAATCTGGCCCATGAGGGCCCTAAAAAATTTAGAAAATGAATATTTAACTGCCCTTGGTTCCTGTCAAAAGTGACAGGAACCAGGGACTGTAGGACCCAGAGGAAGCCCAGTGGGCTCTCATAATAGCAGGGCCCACCTGGCCCTGCTAGCCAGGCCTTATGGCCCAGACCCACATGACCGCTCCGTGCCAGAACCTCAGGTAAGGGGGGGGGGGAGGAGGGGCAGGGGAGGACCCCAGGCATGGAAGAAGCACAGGGAAAAGTGTCCCCTCACCCACCTCGTGGCCAGCACCCCACACTGCAACCACTCACAGCTCATCTGGGGCTGCCTGTGCCTGCTCAGAATAGCCCCGTGTGGGCTGCGAGTGGCTGTAGCAGGGAGCGCTGGCCACGGGGTGGGGGAGGGGCTGCTTTTCCCCAGGACTCCTTCCCCTTGCACAGGAAAGCGGCCCTTTCCCCTGCCCTGTGGCCACTGCTCCCTGCTGCAGCTGCTTGCAGCCAATGCAGGGCTGCCCAGAGCAGACACAGGCAGCCCTAGGAGAGCTGCAAGCAGCTGCAGCGTGGGGTACCTGGCACGGAGCGGCCAAGGGGCCCCTTTCCCCACCGTGCTCAGCACCAGCTTGTACCCCAGCCCCACTACCAGCCTGGGTCCCACGCTAGCTCCATGCTCGCCCATCGGGGCTATCCACGCAACAGCAGCTGTGACTACACCCACCCCCCTTACCGCGCCAGGTAGCATTTGCCACCACTGCCTCTGGGCTGCCCACCGTGCAAGCTCTGGGCAGCAGCAGCAAACACTGCCCGGCACGGCAAGCGGGGGGCCTGCAGCTGCTGCCGCCATGTGTAGCTTCAACGAGCAAGCCCAGAGCTGGTGGGGCCCACGCTGTCATTGAGGCGGGTTACAAGCTGGTGCTGAGAGCGGGGAAAAGCGGTCCCTCACCCACCCCGTGCCCAGCACCTCACGCTGTAGCCACTTGCAGCCTGCCTGGGGCTGCCTGTGCCTACTCAGAGCAGCCCCATGTGGGCTGCGAGCGGCTGCTGCAGGGAACACCAGCCACAGGGCAGGCGAGGGGCCGCTTTTCCCTGTACTCAGCACCAGCTTCTTCCCTGCTGGCGAGCAGGGGGTTGGGGCTGCGCACTGCCCCCCACCCATACCGTGGGGCTGGTGGGCACTGGGAGAGAACAGGTGCAGGAGCCAGCAGGAGCACAGGGCCCACACCATTATCCTGGGGCCAGTGCTGGTGGGGCCCAGAGCAAGGTGGGAGGAACATGGGGTCCAGATGGCAGGGGCTCTATGGAGCCAGGCCAGCTCCCCACTCTTCCTGCTGGTGCAGCCCAGCCCGGCTCCACAGACCCCTGCCAACCTGTGCCCCACTGGTGCTGGCCCTGGGACATTGGTCCCAAGATGGTGACCAGGGGGTGGGGCACCTGTCAAGGGGTGGGGCTACCCATGTGGCCCTCAACAGCCTGCCACAACTGGGTAAGTGGCCCTCTGCCTGAAATAAGTGCCCATAGAGCAGAGGCGGGTACATCCACCCTTGCAAATCAATGCAGTTTTAATTTGTCCTGTGTTTATATAGCACCTTGCACACTCGAGGTTCTTGGTCCATGACTCCAGCTTTTATGTGCTACTGCCATTCAAACAACAAACACTTCCTCAGGTAAGACACATCATTAAGTCCAGTCATCTTTATCTTTGAAAAAGAAACAAAAACCATTCCACAGACTTTGGTGTTCCTCACCGCACTAAAAATTGTATTATACAATGTTACTTATTTTGTTCTCTTTGGTTGCTTAGCAGCCATTTCCTGGTAAGGCTAGGTTGAAAGGTGGAAACAGAGAAGATGGATTTTGTTCACCTTTAACACATTCACTATTTTGCAACTGCAGAAAAAACCATGTCACTCACAAGGTTATATCAGTCAATCACTCTCAATTCCACTTTCTTCAGAGTCTTCACCATCTTGTGTACTTGCCCTCAGTGAATCAAATTAATGACCGAAATCCTCCAAAAGAGCTTGATATTAAATTTACACTAAAAATTCTTCTGCTTCAACATATTCTTTGAAGGCATCCTTCTTGTAATGTCAACATTATTAATCATTTTGTTTTTCCTGAAAAACCAAACACCATCACTATGCTCTCATTCCTGGAGATTAAGTGGATATTTTTTGTAATCCATAATCTATAATCTCAGTATTCTTTTTTTCTCCATTTATTTCATAACTTAAAGGGTAAAATATCCGGTAAAAAACAGGTAGCTCTCTACCCAAGAAAATTCTCTTTTCCCTGCCCTTTACCTTGCTTAGTTCCATATCCATGACCACGATGACCTGATAAGACTCTTCCATTACAATGCCTCTCCTCTCTTCAAAGGTTTGGCATACCTAACAGTAATAGCCATTGTTAAATTCATCAAGGTTATTTCCTCATCACACAAGCGCCCAAGTTCATAAAATCAGGGCACCTGGTGCAGAGGAGAGGCACTTTTTAATATGTTATAAATCTAAATAAATCAAAGTGAACAATCTATGAAAATTCAAAGAGCTAGGTTGTCCCTTCCCAGGAAGAAAATTCTGGAGCAAATATTTAAGTCTGACCTTGCTCTTACTCTTGGAGATAGCATGAGTGGGAAAGGTTGAGAAATTTGCTGTGTGGAAGACATAACCACCCAACTTCATAGATAAGAACATAAGAACTACCATTTACTGGCTCTTACTATAAGTCCACCTTGCTCAGTATCCTACGTCATGCAGTGGCAGAGTAGATACTGTGGCGACCAAACTGGTTGGTCACAGTCTGGGCCGACACAATCGAGCAGGCAGGGGCTAGCGGCGGAGAGTCAGACGGCTTGTATTTGTATCATTGCAAAACGTTTAATTTTCTTACTTACGCTACCAGAAATGGAGCAGCGCAGGTCAAACTCAGTTACGAATGACAGCTGCAAAACTAGTCGATAGCTATTCAAATAGCCGAATCAGTAATCGGATCGAACTCAAGCAAGGGCAGGGTACGCCGGGAGACAACAGTGGAGGAGAGACGTTTGCAAGTGGCCAGCTTACAAAGAGCTCAGAGCTTGTTTTGGCGGGGGGGGTCTCTGAGCTGGTCTTTGACCTGGGCGGAAATTATGATGGCTTATATATGTCATGGTTAGCCAATCACAATGTGAGCTGTGTGGAACATTCTGGGTGATCACACACTGGCCGTGTGTTTAGTACATGACTGGGCACGCGTAGGGACTTCCCGCTTGACAGCTCGGACTTTCCGCCTATTGTCTTTTTTTTTTTTTTTGCCCAAGCTTCTAGCTCCGTGTTATCAGCACCTATGTTCAGATTTGGCCAAGACATGTCCCCTTGCCAATGGCACAAGAGCTAAAGCTCATCGTTTCCTTCAAGTACATCCTGGTTTTGCAATCTGGTATATACAAAGGCAGACAAACTCATAACTTTGCGCTTAAGCCATTCAAATATACAACATAGGCAGGTGATACTGATCACAAAACATAACAATATAAAACCAAACATTAGTAAGTATTGCTTTAACCCTCCAAACTTGAACCGATCAGTCCACCCAAAAGCCCAATCTAACCAACTCTCCTTCTTTTTAGTTATCTCACAGAGTTTGGTAGTTAGGTTTTTGAGACCTCCTATAACTTGGATTACATTGCCTTCATCTTGTGGGGTAAACTCTAAACAACAGTGGGTGTCATTTTTGAACATGGTGCATAACCCGCCGTGTTCAAGTAGCAAATAATCTAACCCTAAGTGATTATAATATACTGCCACTTGAAGTCTTTTAATTGATTCATCAACGTTTTGGAATCCTTCGGTGACTAGGGTGGTAAGGTTGGCAACGGTTTCTGTCAGGAGGGTGATTTTATAGAAATTTCACTGTGAAACACCACATCGGGAACCAGAGGCCGTACATACCCCAACCATCCATGAGTGTGTACGCATAATTCTCTTATTCTTTGGTTAACGAGCATTTTGCTCTATATATTTTTGGTTTCGTACTGTTTTGCCAGCCATCTTGTAACCCCTTTAGGCTCCACATGAAAGTTACTGGGGTGACAGTTTCATTTTCCGCAAGCCATGGAGTTAAAGCAGTGGAATTTTCTGCTAGGTTAAACCAAAGCCAGCCCGGAGGTAGAAAATAATTGGGCCTGCCGTGGTCGCATAGGCATCCCACGGGCGTTTTGTCTGTAAGGGTCTGTTGATTAGATTTATTGGATACAAGTTGGCCGATCGTGAGGTTGGGAGACAGGCTACCCCTCGAAGGGTCGGAGGCGTTAAGGTATATTTTGGACCCTGTGCTCGACCTGCTATATTGTTTTGAGTTATTACACACTGGAAGGAGTAGGTCAAACATACTACAGAGCATACGCACATTGTGCCTCCACTTTTCTTGTTTTTTCAAAAGCTCTGAATCGGGGTTTTGGAAGTGTTTTAAGCATTTACCTAGTTGAAACAGGGGACAGGTAGTTCGTTGGCTAGGGTTACTGCAATCTGTTAGAGAGAGATTGAGCATCTCGGCTACTCGCGTGATGGGGGTGGTGCAATCAATGGTGTTGCTGGGACAAGCTTTCCCAACACACACATACGGCCAATTTGGCGAAGCAGTATATGTTGTGACATTAATAGTATAGGGTAATCCAGAGACCTCTACTGTGAGGAGATTACAGCAGGTAAGGTTGAGATAGCTAGATATATCAGTTCTAGATTTTGGTCGGCCGAGGTGGGTGATAATACCAGTGTCTTTGGCTGCACTGTGTCACGGGAAACACAGGCGGTAGGTCATCGTTGTGTTTTCTCCAGGGTCAAAGCATTTGGTGGTGGAGAGACCCAGCATCATCAGGAACAAGTTGCCTCCGATTCCGGACTCGCACAGCAAACCAACGAAGCTCGATACACGTAGCGCTTCAAGCCTCATGGTTGGCATTAGTAGGAGGGGCTGAAAAACAAAACAAGACACAGCACAGTTTCCACACAAAACTCTGGGGTTAGTTATTAATCGGTAGGGACCGCCTCGCTAGTCAGTTGTGGTGAGCCAGGATGTTTTGCATGCTGTCTTCTAAAGACACTAGATAAAGTGTTGTGGTATCTTTCTGATGTTTGCACCATCCCTTTGAGTACTTGTAGATGACGTTGACAGGGATCAGGGAGAGTGACCCAAACTGGTTCACCTGGAGCAAATTTTGGTGTCCAGGGTGTTGCAGGTTGTGGAATTCTCTCATTCCAAAGCTCTTTCCTGGTGTTGAGTGCTATGAGGATTTCATGAATGTACTTTACCCAATTTTTATAACTTCTGCTCCCTTTAAGTCGGAGGCTTTCTTTATACTGTCCGACTTTCCTCTCTACCACTCTGTTGGATTGGCGATGATACAGAAGATGGTAGTGCCAGTCGATGTTATGGAGTCGGACGAATTTATCTATGGCTGTAGAAGTGAAGGGTGGTCCACCGTCAGATTGAATTGCCGTTGGAACTTGCCACGTGGTGAATACACTTGTTAATGCAGTTATTACGGCTACAGAATTTGTTTTTCTCAGCAGGATGACTGTCAACTGGTGGGTGCCAAGGTCTACGATCACTAATCCTTTATTCGGGGGTTTTGCCCCAGGGAGGGGACCTAACAGGTCAACTTGCCATGTTTTCCCAGGTGCAAAGGTAAGTGGGTCTAGTGTCCCCTTGTGGCTAGCCGTGGGGTGACATTTCTCTTATGTAGGCTTCACACGCTTGTGCAATCCGCTCCCAATCTACACAGCTACCGTAAGGTAATTTTTTCTTTATCGCTTGGCACCACCAGGAGGGGCAGGCACGGGGACCGGGGTGTTCATGGAGCCATGTTAGTAAAGGGTCTGCTCGTACGCTAGTGTTAATCTCTTCAACTGTAAGGACATAGTCAGCACGAAGTGGGTCTCGTAAAAAGTTATCAATTGTTTCGTAGATTGGGTTGGTTGAGGTGACATGGGACCTTGTGTGTTTTATAAGTGATAATAATGTAAAGGTGGAAAGCATTTCCCAGATTTCTTCCCAGTTGTCCACGTACTCTGTGGCCGTAGCACTGCCTGTTACTACTTTACAGATGAACTGAGAGTCAACTGCCATGACGGGAACGGGCAGAGTCCCGTCGTGGTTCTTGAGGCAGTGTCAGACCATGTTTCTGAACCCCAGAAGTTCATTTCTTTGAGCAGAGTCATACCCTGCCCACAATTTAACATTATGGCAGGCCTTACAATAATAGCCGAAACCTCCTCTGTGTAGTGTCGCCCCGTCTGATGCCATCCAAGCAGGGGCAGTAGTACCATACAAGGTAGGCATTGTCAACGGGGCTTCAAGTGGGGCAAGGTCCTCATGTTGCCAACCGTGCCAGTGATATAGATGGTTGAGGACCAACGTACTCCACGCTGCTGGCTCTCCTTGGAAGTTGGGGTCCAGTTGGTTATGGAGTAGATGCGGTAGCAGGGTTGTGCCTACAGCTTGAAGTTTCCCTTTTCCATTTGCCAGTGATTCAGCCAGTTGTGCGGCCAGAAGGACTTTTCCTACTGTGCTGTAACAGTGCTGAGCAGTTTGTATGGTGCCGTGAGCGGTGTGAACTAGTTCTCTCTGGGTATTTCACACTGTTGCGAATAGGTGTTCCTCAGGTGTACCCAACTGTGATAGTCAGTGGGCTTGTTGGGTCGCTGGCTTGTAATGGGGTGTTCTTAGCCACCGTTAATAATTCTTGGAGGGCTTTGGTATCTCATAGGGTCCATGGAGTTTTCTGGCGAGTCTTGTCTCTAATTTGTCATTGGACGCGTGCGAGTACAGGTAAATACTTTGGCTCTATATGATAGCAGAGCCAATTCAAGCGCCCAAGTAGAGACTGGAACTCAGCTTTCATTGCCCGTGGTTGTTTCTCCCAATTGGAGGTGTTGATCGGGTCGTGGGCAGTACCGCGACAGGTAGTTCCTTTGAAGGTTGTCCCAAGGAAGATAATGTTACTGCTGGGCTCAAGGCAAGATTTCGCCAAGTTAACTGTCCATCCAGCTTCTGTAAGGTGCTGTATTAAATGCCTTGTTACATCTCATACTACCGTCGTGTCGCGGCCCATAATAGCTAAGTCATCTACATAACTCCAGATTTTTACCTGTTTGCTTGCTGGGTTTTCCATACGAAATTTTTGGAGACTGTGGTTCTTAGCACCGATGGCCAGAGCAGGAGCACTGCAGTATCCTTGTGGGCAAACATTCCACTGAAACATGTTTCCTCCGATGCACATGTTAAGAACTCAGTCTTCATCATGAATCGGGATTGAGAAGAACATGTCTTTAAGGTCAAGGGTGGTGCCAACCCATTCACGGGCTTGGAACTGCCCCATTTCTTGGACACACTGGAGTAAAGTGGTGCGAGTCACTTGGGCGAGGGGGTTACAGCGCTTATTTACCCCACAGTAGTCCACCACTAGTCGTAATGCATCTGGTTTTCCGGGTTTTGTTATTCCCCATCTGGGGGATAGTCGGGTGCTGGCTTGAACTGGAGTGATACAATGTTGCTGGACTAGACGCTTGAGTAAGGTATGTAGGGGACCTTGCAGGTGATCCTTGGCAGGTTTATATCGCCATGTTGAGGTGTTTTGTAACGTTGGCTGGTGTCGATCCTTAGCTGCAAGGGTAAATCGGTAGGGCCTCTAGTACTTGACGTTTAAGATTTAAAGCTCAGATGCCAGGTATACCTAGGAGGTTGATGCCCCCTATTACTGCATCAAGGTACTTGTCATGGTTACTGGTGAGAAATTTTACTCTGTTCATGGTCGTGATAGCATTGAGACCTTGAACCATCATGGTTTTGTTGGTTTTCTTGTGGGGACCTGATGACTTGATGACATTTACCTGAGCTCCAGTATCGAAAAGGAATTTCGTTGGTACTATAGTATGTGGCTTCTTGGGGTCTTGCATGGCAATAGTAGCGTACGGGCGAGGGTCAGGATTGGATTATGGAAAACGCTGCCAGTCGAGCCGATGGCGATTACTCATTTTTTGCCCTGTTGGGTGGTGTGAAGGAGTGGGTGGGCTCTGAGGCTTCCCACCCTGGCACCACCGTGCTAAGTTCCCGCACTCAATCCCAGAACGCAGGGCACAAACTCACCTTTTCCAGGTGCGTGGAAGAAGGTGGGGCCCAGACGATGAGGGCCAACATAAAGGAGACGCCGGCGCCAGGAGGAAGGGGAGCAGAACCGGAAGAGAGCCGCGGGGAAGCCGAGACCTGTGGGAGCACCTTCAGGCAGAGGTGTACCATCCTGAGGCACTGCAGAACCTGGTGGGGTAAGGGTAAACCCCAACAGGGCTTGGGAGTTGGGTCGACAGGCTCAGCAAAGCCACAGACTGTTTGACGTTGCCGGCAGCAGCTGGACCGGGCAGAAGCCGGAAGCCGTATATACCGTAGCGTAAGGGCACTCACAGAAGGCGAAGGGGCTTGCCGGTACTTGAGAGGACTAAGTGACTTTAGGAAGCCCTGGAGAGGGCTGAAGAGCCCAGAGAGGGCTGCAGAAAAGGGGGCTAATGCCCACAGCGGATAGGGTAATAACAAGGAGGCCTGCGGAGGGCAAAGCAGCCTCCTTGCTCTAGAGAATCCCTGGCTGTAAACTTTGTGTTGACCTTATATTTCTTTTGTGGACGTTTTGAGTGACATACTGACGGGTGACCTGCCTGGATAGGCAGTCACTTACCGGTGGCACGGGCGAGGGTGTAGGGGTGGCGGAGCCCTCATCGACGCGGGAGCCCGAGAGTCAAGGAGTCTCACTTTTGGACTGACACGTGCTGGACAAACAGCACTGAACCAGATTACAATCAAAGTCGTGGCAGGCGAACCGGATGCGTGCAGCCCTCAGGTGAGCGACTTTTAGCTACAGGGAAGCAGTCCCGATACGGGGAGGCAGTGGGTACGGCGAAGCGCGCACCACCCCCCACAGGTGGAGGAGCGTTAAAGTTCAGTGCAACGGCTCTCTGTCCTTCATCCCCAAGTGTTCTGAGTTGGGTCTTTGTGAGGCCTGAGTTGTTCAACAGGAATCCAAATATTGCTCGTTCTTGCTGTGTCCGTTCCGGAGGTGGGCCATGTATTTGGGGTCGCTGGTTGGTCCAATTAGGGCGGTTAGGAGCGTATCTGACTGGTAAGCTGATGGGGTGTTCAATCTGTCATCGGTGACTGGAAGTGCAACTTTCCGGGTTTGGGTGTTCATTGCCCCTTGGAGTCGACCCATTTGGCCCAAAACACGTGCTACTGGGCCGCTGACAGATAGCTGTAACAGTAGGCGTCCACTCAGACTATGGCTTCCCCCTGAAATTTCAGTGGCAGCTTCTACTGCTTCAAGCAGAGTGGGGACATTCCCCGATTGATTGAAATAGCGTTGAGGCCAGTTACTTATCGCCTGGGCGGCAGTAAGGTTTAATGCTTGGTGTTGTGGGTTCCATCCGGCATAGGAAGCTCCGAGGACTGCGTACACTAGGGAGCTTGCGTCTGGGTGACTTGGTGCACCTTCATGCCAAGCGTGTACCCTGCATCCTAAGGCCTCAACTACTAAAGCTGGGAGTGGTATCAGCCAGTGTCTGTTTGCCAGGACGGGAATGGGGTCCACGACCTTTCCTCTGTTCCAGGCAGTGTTGCAAACTAGTTGCATCGCTTTGTCTTGATCGACTGTCTCGCTTTCCGCTTCTGCAAGTAGATGCCCGAGCCAGACGATTGGGGTTTCTCCGGGTTGAATGCCAGTTTCTTTTCTTAAATCGCTCATCTCAGTTCGAGTTCGCATGCGGGTGGTAACGGTAATGCGGGTCCATCACATGCTTGCATACTGTAACAGGCAATGCCGTTGCGAGGTTGGGATATAGTGGTGGTGGAGCGCCTGGCGAAACCAAAGGAATGCTCAGTTCCACGAATTTCCCTGTATCGCTTTCGATTTCGCAAGCCTCCGTGGCTTCCATCCTTTCTGGGCGTGACTGTGCGTATGGCAGCAGTGACGGTGTGGGCAGTGCTGTAAGAGAAGGTGGGCTCCTGGCGGGTGGTGGCATGAAATTTCACGGGCTTTTCCAGGTCATTCAGCTTCTCCTCTTTGCCGGCGCCATCTCGGGGCAGCAGCATCACTGCATTTTCCATCATAGCTCAGCTAACAGTTGCTAATTGGCACTCTCTCGCAGCAAGCCAGTAACAGCACGAAACAAGACATTAATGATCTTTCCTTTGTCCCATTTTGGGCTGGACCATTTTGTGGCAGTCCGCCCGTCAGATTCCAAACTTTTGCGGAGCTGGGTCAACAGCTCGTGCCTTCTAGACCCCTGTGGGTGTACTCTCGCCTCCCTCCCATACATGCCAGATGCATCGGCTAAACTCCTGGGTGGGAGTGGGGTTCACCACACTCATGGGCTTCACGCGGCTGAGGGACAGGGAACCGATCTCTTCCCGGGGGTGGTAAGTGACAGTGGGGCGGCTCATCATGCATCCGAAAGAGCTCGGAGCTAGCTGGATAGCTCATTCCTTCCTGGTGTTTTCCTCTCGGAGGGAAACATACCCAGTTATTGTGGCCAGAGTCGGGCCAGCCGCTTGGTGATAGCAGATGTGTGCCCACAGATCGTCCCAGTTGATCACAGGACGCTCTCCACAGCGCCATGGGCAGTAGCGGATCAGCTCTGACTCCATCTCGCCTCCCCTGGATCCTGTTCGTGATGTCATGTGGCGACCAAATTGGTTGGTCACAGTCTAGGCCAACACGATCGAGCAGGTGGGGGGTAGCAGCGGAGAATCAGGCAGCTTGTATTTGTATGGTTGCAAAACATTTAATTTTCTTACTTACGCTACCAGAAACAGTGCAGCACAGGTCAAACTCGGTTATGAACTCGGTTTCAAATGACAGCTGCAAAACTAGTCGATAGCTATTCAAATAGACGAATCAGTAATTGGATCGAACTCAAGCAAGGGTGGGGTACGCCAGGAGACAACAGTGGCGGAGAGACGTTTGCAAGTGGCCAGCTTACAAAGAGCTCACAGCTTGTTCTGGAGGGTCTCTGAGCTGGTCTCTGACTTGGGCGGAAATTATGATGGCTTATATATGTCATGGTTAGCCAAATCACAATGTGAGCTGTGTGGAACATTCTGGGTGATCACGCACTGGCCACGTGTTTAGTACATGACTGGGCATGCGTAGGGACTTTCCGCTTGACAGCTCGGACTTTCCGCCTATTGTCTCTCTTTTTTTTCTTTTTTTTTTTTCCCCAGCTTCTAGCTCTGTGTCATTGGCACCAAATCAGATTTGGCCAAGACTGATACCAAAAGGAAGAGTAAACAGGATATCACCTGGGGGTTCTGATTCAGAGGTCATACCCTTAACTCCCATGCACAGATCCTGGAATCTACACCAAACCAAATTCTGTATCAGAAAAAAAAAAAAAAAAAATCTACATGGAGGCCCTGCTCCAGCCCAATTTCTCTAATTGTTCACTAGAAGCCTGAGGATCCAAGAATAATATTGCTCCAAGCATCATCAATAGCCAATTGGATAGTTACAAGCTCAAAGCTCAGGAAAGCAACCTAAGTAGCAGCTAACCTATCACCAAAAATTACATGCAGCATTGAAGGAAGATACCCCAGACAATGCCAACATGATGCTTTTCTACTTTGTCTAACCAAAACTTGCACCAAAGCCCCATTTGTTCAGGACTGGAAAAATCAAGCCAAATGCCATTATCAAGTATGAACTCACTGTAGACTCGCTCTAGATCCTGGTTCAGTTGAACTGCACAGTACCACGCACAGCAATGGTGCTATATGTCATACAAGCTAGGGATAGAAGTTAAACAGAAACCAGTTTAAGTGATCAGAAACTAGTTTAAACCTGTAACAGAACAGAAGTTCAGTGCATACACAGGCAACCCCTGCTTAGCATTCTTAACTGGTTCATGAAAAACTGGATGTTAAGCTGAAATAGCATTAAGCAAAACCAAAAGTTTTTGCTGATCCAAGATGGCGACCGCGAGCATTAAAACTTTCTGAGCACTAAGTGGAATCAGGTATCAGCATAAAACGAGCATTATAGCAAAATAGCACTAAGCAAAACAGCGTTAAGCGGTGGTTGCCTATAAACCGGTTTCAAAACGGCAGAAACTGGTTTAAGATAAATCTGGTTGAATGTAGCATCAGACTTAACTGATTTAGGTCAAACCAGTTTATGGAACTTCTGTCCCGGACCACTTCCTCGTTCAAATCAAATCAGAGTCTCCCAGCATCTCAGTATGCTTTGCAGCTCTGGGTTGAGCTATTCTATCTGCTCAAGCAGAGCAGGACTGCACTCACCCCTCTGCTCTCTAGTCTAAGCAGTGACAGCTACCTGACAAAGGGGTGGCGGTAGGAGTGGGAAACCTGGGTGGCACAACCTGGTTTGCCTGTCGGGGGCAGAACAGCCCTTGCCAGACTCTTCCCTACTGGAGTGGATGGGGTGGTGGGAGTGAACCAGCAGGTTTAGGGGGAAGGAGAGGGGGATTAAGCCCTCCTTCCTCCCCCTCCCACCCACACGGGACCCCAGCCTGGGTCTGCCTGGCTTTCCCCCGTTTGCTGCTCACACAGTGGGAGGCATGGCCACAGCCCACCAGGGCAGCAGTCTCCAGCAAAGGAGAGGAGGAAGGAAAATTAAATCCCCCATCTCTCCTCCCTCCCACCAGCATGGGACTCCAGCCAGCATCTGTCTGGCTTTCTGCCCCACTGACCGCTCACACAGCAGGGGGTGTGGTCAGAGCCAGGCTAGGTAGCGCCTCATTACTACTCCTTAATCCCCTCTCCCATCTCACAGGGTGTCATCCAGGAATTACCCATCTGACAACAACGCACTATAAACGTGTTGCATCTCCTGGCACTTGACGATTCCCTGGGATGGAAGCTAGGAACAAGAGCGACTCCATGCCCTGGGGTTCTGCTGCTTCCCTCTGATCCCTCTGCTGCTCAGGCAGCTGCTCGTCTACGTCAGCTTTGTTTGTACAGCCAGGAGACTTCGGGCTGATAGAGGCCAGAGCTGCCTGCAGCATGGGAGAGGGGAAAGACATGGGAATTTAAATCCCCCTCCCTGCCCCGCTTTGCCAAAGGTGCTGTACTGGCCAGTGTCTAACCTCCGCCCCCCACACCCGGCTTGGGAACAAACCTGGCAGGGCTGATTTCCCCCTCCCCCTGCAGGCACACCCTGGCTGGGGTCCCTGCAGGCCAGGGTGGGGATTTAAACCACTCCCTAATCATACTCAGTAGCCTGCCAGAGCCTGGCCACACCCCCTAACCCCAGGTCAGCTTCCCTCCAGTCTTGTAGCTGCTGCTGAAGGGAAGGGAGGGTTCGCTCTAGCACCCCCCAGCTTCTAGTCTGGGCCACTGCAGGCATGTGGCTGCATTTCCAGAATCAAAGAAGTGAAGGCCTATTCACTTGCAAATTGGTTCAATCTACACAGGTTAGACTAGCCTGCAAAGACTAAATCAATTTAGGCGCAGGCTTTTTGAACGTCTGTACTTAGCCACAGGGGCTGAACTGATGCATGCTACACTGACCCTTCAGCAAAAAGATAGCTTTTCTATGGCTACATTTAGTAAAGGACAGCAGGATATAGAAACTTTTTTGTTTCTTTTTTAAATACACAAAGAATGGACTGGCAAGTTACAAACAACATCATCATCAAATCACTTTACTTGCTCTGCTTCTGCCACAAGTGAAATAAAAAAAAACCTTTTATTTTCTTTATTTTGATATGACACTATAGTAAAGAAAATCTGTTCCAGATAATGACTAAAACTCCTTTTGTAACATTTGAAAATTAATGGCTTTTTTTCCACATCTCTCAATCTTTCTGATTTACCATGATTCACAAAGTACCTACTAAAAAGCTAATTCAATAGTTTTCACCTAGCCTCACAGTTCTGCCCAGTCTTCAGTTTCCTGATATCGGAAATTCCACTATTTAAATTTTTATTTTGGTATGCTGTAAAGTAAGCCAGACAGGGAATCTTTACAATATCTGCAACACTTTAAAAAAGAAAGAAAAACATTGTGAAGAAAAACAAATTCAAGACATGGTTACGGACATCATAATTTAGTGCTGGTAGGCAGATGTCATGAGGTAAAGAGAGAAGGAGAGAAACAGCAGCAAAGTACAAGAGGTGAAGGATAAGAACAGGTTGAAGGGATAAGCAAACTTGGAAGGATGTGAAAAAAATCAAGAGAAAAGATTAGGTCAAATGACAATTTTATTTGGCAGAAAAGGTTCTTCGGGGATAAGTTCAAAATATTTTCTTTTGATTTTTCCCATTTAATGCTATAAATCTAATTTGTTTCATTTCAAAACGAAAATGTATCCATTCTGAAAATGCTCAGGTGGTGAACTTTGACAAAACATTAAAAACATCTCTCAAAATCATCAGGCCCTTTCCTGTGAACAGTACTGGTTTTGACAAATCAGCATTTTCTGACCAAAAATTCCTGGCAAGCTCATTTACTGTTTTTGCATATGTGAAAACAATTAAATAAGGCTCAAGTTAGTCTGAAATACAGAAAGAAAGACGAAAAGTGCCAGTTGATATATTTACATCTAACCATTGAGATTCAAAGAAATCAACTAAGCGAAGTGCCATAAGGTTTCTTGGGGAGAGGCAGAGGGAAAAAGAACTGTGGCATACAAACCTTCTGAAATATACAGAGTTTGTAGAAATGTATGCATTGATCCATCCACAATTTTTCACTAGTCCAGAGTGATCACTCTACAAACTAAAAAGCACTTGACAGGCATGTGTCTCATGTAGAAGAATCATAAGTACAGCAATAAAAACAATATCTTTTCTTATATACTTAATCTGCAAAATTGTACCATACCATGCTCTTGCACTCTCAGAAATTAACTATAGCTAGATTCTACTCTCCAGCATACCAATAAAATTCTGATAAGGTCAATGGAAGTAATAAAAGTCAACCAGGAACTGAATTTAACCTCTAATATACATACTCATACCCTGTTACAAATACTACCATTATGTTTCACAAGTAGTGAATGTAAAGAAAGCACCTAAATGGGCTTAGATTTTGTTTTTAATAAAGAGAAGTATTCCTACTTAAATTCAAATGGTTGCATCTTTATGTGAATGTTTACCTTACTATCTCATTTAAATTGGGAAGTATTTCCAAATAATTACATTTAAAGAAATGAAAGAACAGAGTGTACTACACATATGCACTCGAGATTTTGCTATCAACAGAAAAATAGTTTAACTCCGTTTTTTGTCTTCAGCCAAAGAGGACTGTAAAATGTTTAAATACTTTAACAAATAAAAAATACAGCTACAGATTCCATGGTAATTTGTGCCTTAACAATGCCTAGATCAAGTTTAAGGGCGCTTTTTTGCATCAGTAAAAAGAAAAAATGCCTACACATTTAAAAAATAATTAAGTAAAACCTTTAGTTTAATAACATTATATAATTGAAACCTTCCCAAGACACAATAGTTGTTATTTTGAGTGAAGTTACCAAATATTTGATACAGGCAAGAATTTTCACTTAAATCAAATGTTAAGAGTATGGCTTATATTCCTCACTCAGACCGCTGAGCGCACATCCTGTTATGATTCAGTACCACCCCATACCCAGATTCTGCTTTAGACAAGCTCCTTCACAGTCTAATCTTGTGACTCTGAAGTCCTTTGTACTCCCACCACACTGATGTATTACATTTTCCAAGACATCTGTCTTGACAACATAAAAGTTATGTTATCCAGGTTCTTTAAATATCACCTTCTGAATAAGGGTAGTTTTAATTAAAGTTGTTCAACAAGTGCTTTTTTAAATATAAAAATGCTTCCCCTAATTAACAGCAAGAAACTATCAGACATGATTTCAAGATTATTTAAATGAAAGCAGCTTGCCAACTCCTGGCATGACCAGCTGGTTTAACATGTTCTTGAAAACCTTTAATTTTCAAGACATCTCATTCTCAATCTTTTATGGTAATTATCTGTTTACAAAAATCAGTTTGGAAGCTCAGTATCTACTTCTTTTCTTTCTAATTTAAACTTGGAAGCATATCTAACAAGGAGTCCTTTGTGCTTCTTCAATATATTTCCAGTCAAAGTGATCTGCTCAATTACAGTGAAGATTATTTACAGGGATGGAAGTTGTTTAGCTTGTTATTGTTCCTGCTACAGAATACACACCTTTTAAAAAAATACTGCGGGATTAAAGTATGATAAGAGCAAATTTCTGTGAAATGTTATCATATTTTAAAGAAAAAATGACTATATCAAAAGGAACAGTGCATTTTTTTTTATGTTCTAATCAACCAGGAAAGAGCCAAATGGCAGATGTCCGTATTTAAGCCCCTCTGTTGTATGCCACTATTCCCTTGCCTCTATCCATGTTTAATCATGTGCAAAGAACAACATTAGTAATCTACTATATCTGCACTTCTGCTCTTTATACAAAACTGCAATTTCTAAGCTTTGTCCTGTACTGAAGTGATCCAAAATAACTAAGCAATCACTGGATGGACACTTTAAACCAAGGATTAATCTGTAAATTTTGCTGCACCTGAATCTACCTCATAACACTAGCACAGTAAGGGGTACTTCAAAAATAAACATAGCAAGGCCAGTTCATATCAGCTAACGGTACCTGGTGTTTACAGTTATTTTCATAACTGAAATTATTTTAAGAAGCCAGATTTCTCAGTATAAATGCACATTCCTCAATAAAGAAAAAGAATATGTGATTCTACTCACACAATGATATTTCACAATCACTGTATGTCACAGGCCAGTCAGGGGAGCCAGGGTCAGGTGAATGGGATGCAGGCATATGCGCATTCTTGTGTGTAAAAAATACCAGCTGAACCATTAGAACCAATAGCACACGTCTGAAAAAGAATATCCTAAAGCTCTATAAAGGTCATTCTGTCTGCCAGGAAATAATGCCAAAAAATTCTCTCTGACTTGTCAAGTCCTTAGTCATTCTGAGCCTAAAGCCAAACTGATCCAAAGCCAGATGCTCATCTCAAGTAAAATTCAAGCTGCCTTTGGCTTGTGCCCTCCAAGGACTCCATAGGCCATAAATCCCAAAATACCAGAGATTTAGAAAAATGAACCATAGTAACAAAATCATGTAGCAAAGTGACGGACTTGAGAAGTATGAAACAGGTTGCAGTGATATCAAAGGGAACTTTTTTATTAACCCCAATGGGAAGAGAATTAGGCCCTAACTAGTCCAGATCCTACAGATGTTAATTACTGTTAAAAATAGAAGCAGCAGGGAGAGAAAAAAGAAAAAAGACTTAATGCCGCTTTCCATACTACTTGGAACTAACGTGGTATTTTTCCTAAAAGTATCCTCCCAAAGCCCCAGTAAAAGCATCATGTTCCCTTACCATTTCAGGGCATCACTCCTTTCCACTCTACCCAAAACTTGAGATATTTGTTTGTTATACTGGGTACTTTTTACTGGCTTAATACCTTTTACAACACTGAACACTGAAATAAGAAGCAGCTAAATTTACTAATTTACCTGACACTGATTAGTATATTATTCACCAGCAGTTCTGGGGGGGGGAGGGTGTCAGTGGGCTACTTAGGGAAGTAGCATACTAACTATCAGGAGTAAAGGTGGCAAAATCCATCCCACAACATAGAATATGTAATATTTGTCAGCAGCATTTCTTCAAGTCCAATTCTGAACAGGGCTTTTCCGCCAGGATTTTTAGATACAAGCAAGTACAACCAAGTTTTTAAATGCAGCCAGATTGTGGCTTAGCACTAACTCCCACACTACTGTACTCCCTGGCCTTGGACAGACATAACATTTGAAGCATTCCAAGCGCATATGAAGTACTCTAAATGGTGACTGTACAGAAGTTAATTTCAAAAGGGTGAATCACTTCAAATATGATCCACAGAAGAGAGTCTCATCTTTGAAGCATTTCCTAAAACATTTATACCCTCCACAAGGTGCGACACAAAGTTACTTGGTCCTTTGGCATCCTGCGATGAGGGGAGGGTGCATGGAGTGGGCAGCCAGTGGGCACTCTTCCCATGTATCTGGCTATCCTCAAGGCTCTCCAGAAGGCAAGAGGCATACAAAGGCTCTTTCTCTGCAGTCCCCCAGACAGAAAGCAGGAATCCATACATGCTTAGAAGCATGTATCTGGACTTCCAAAGAAGATTAAGCAACCCCCTACCATGCCCTCTGGTTAGAGCGCACTGCTGGCTCATGCCATCACAGCAATTTTGAAGCACTCTGACACAGTGGTATTCAGGGGCTGCATGTATGTACAGCATTGAATCACTCTAACCTTGAGCAAAATATTTGGAGTATTTCAAACGCACACCTGTCCATGGTCCCAGTCTCACCTATATGACCTCCTTCATTGCACATAAAAAGGAGAGCGAGTGCAGGCACTACTTGGATCATGGCCTCCAGTCCTGCATAGCTGGCCAAGCAATGGATGAAGGGTGAGGAATGGGCAGAACCTTTATTTACATGCAGAGCTGTTAAGGAGCAGGAGCAGACTACTCACCCAGAGTAAGGCAGAAGCAGGGTAAGAACCAACTGAACTACAATGGATTCTCTAGGCTCCAGTTATGTTAACACAGCTGTACCCAGAACTGTGCCTAATTGTAAAAGTGAACCCAACACAGTGGCTACATGCAACTCATAAGAATTTGGATCAAAGTATTTAAGCAAGATTTAAAAAGATGTGCCAAGTTAGATGCACAACGGATGCTGTAAATGAAAAATCGACAGTGACTGATGCTTGCTTGCCCAGTACGTGGGGTCCACCGGCCCTGGCCCACCTCGGGAAGAGGGCTGTCACCTAAAATGCATAAAACTTTCCACATGTCCATCATCTTAGGCCCCACCTCCCCAGCAAAAATAGAAGTTGGCGCATCTGGACTGATGGCAGGAACAAATGTAAAAAAAGAGTACAGCTTTAAAGGGAATTTAAAATGCTACTCTAATAATTAACTTCAGGTGTATAACTGAAGAGAAGCTGAAGATGTTCTGTAAACCCAGAGCATGTTTACATGCCAGAAGCGTAGCCCTCTTCTCATACTAATGAGAAAGAAACCTTGCACTACAATCTCCATCAGCTTCTATAAGAAAACATGCATATGTCCATTTCCTGTTATGCTGGAATGTGAAACTAGAAGGGAGCTTTGCAATCATATGATAGTACCCATTTCCCAAAATGATTAGGCTCTAGCTTCAAACCATCAGGCCTTCTTGCTCTCACTACTCCCAATGGAAGAATATTCCAGAGAGCAATTCCTCTGATCTTTCTTCTACTTTCCAGCCTAATTTTATTAATGGGAAATGTATGTCCGTTTGTTGTTATAATACCTGTGTTCTTGAGCTTAAATAGCTATTTATGCTCCCTAGTGTTCATTCCTCCTAATGTATTTATAGAGCCATTATATTCCACCTGCATTTCTGCTTAACTAGACTAAGCAAGCCAAGCTTTTAGGCTCTACTTGTACTCTAGGGCCTCCACCTCAGATGTCTTTCTTTATACCTTCACTAGTTCAAACTCATGTTTCTTGAATATTAACAGTGCACAATATTCTATAGGAGCTCCTATAAGTGCCTTAAACAGTGACATTAATACCTCCCTATCCCTACTGGAAAACCTAACCCAATGCATCCTGGGATCATATTTGCCTTTTACAAAGCTTCATCACACCAGCAACTCCTTCACCAAGTAATCAGCCATGTCAACTTGATCAACTAGTACAGCTCGGTCTGTCGCCCCCTCTTATCATTTCCAATCAATAAGCACCCAAGTTTACCATTGCAACTCTTGCAATTAATCCCTCCATGCATAACCTTATCCTTTGTGCTGCTAAATATGCCATTTTTGTTACTCTAGTCTTCAAGGTCATTCAATTGGAGCATTATGTTTAAATCCACTTTTCTACTGATGATGCCTCCCAATTTGGGGTCATCATGCTCCTATGTTTTGTGCCAAGGTCATTCATGAAAATACTGTTCCACTTAGCCTCCCTCTAGCCCAATAGTTCTTCCTTCCATGCAAACTATTGTGATTTTGCAGTTAGCCACTTCCTTACTCACTTTAATGTTTCACACATCCACATTTTCTGTAGTTAAATCTCACATAGCACCAAAGTGGCTGTTTTATTGAAATCTGGATACATTTGGTTTACCACATTTCCTTCATCTAAAATATTATCATCTTAAGAAAAAAGTTTTCAAGTTGGGCTGAACAGGTCTACCTGTGGTAAAACCATATTGCATTTTGTCCCATTTTCCAGTACCCTCAGGTATTTAATTATTACTTCTTTTTCAAAATATTACAAGGTTGACAGTTCATTTTCTTTTGTAAACATACAACAGTATGCTTCAAACATCAAGGTTATTTCCATTTAGAAAGAAAATAATCTTTGAACATGTTCGTGTTCTATTAGAACTGATGCCAAAAAATGTACAAACAACAAGAAGAAACAAAGCTGCAGGGCAAAGTTTAAAATAGTTTAAATACACAGAAAATAAAATACAAGTGCTACAAGTATTAGTTCACTACGTACTAGACAGTTATAAAAAACGTTCTGGCCCATTCCTCTAACACATAAGCTTCTCCAATAGCTTGTCCCATTCATCACTCACTCTTAAGACCTATTCTACTTAAAAACATAAATTTAAGCAAAAAACCCCCCTAAAAACTAACAAATTCCCCAAAAAACCTCAGTCACCACTCCTCAACACACACTTCCCACAGGCCTGACTGTTTTTGGTTACAGCAATGTAAAATCTAAAGCAATGCTATTTATATCACTATAACTGAAATCAGAGCCCAGTGAAACAAAAAATAAGCCAGGTGACTAGTTATAGGGGGGGCGGGGGAATCTGTCACATACACAAAATAGTCTGAAAATGTTTTTCCTCTAGAAAAAAGTTTTTACCAGAGTGCAAGACTAGTGTCCCTTTTTAAATTAATCCAGCTCCAGGGATCACATAAGTCAAAATTTGCTTTAAGTCAATGGGAATAATGCAGTTGAAAAAAAAGCAGTTTTTATAATGTGCAAAACTCTGTTTCTGTAGTTCTTTACAACTACATCCTAAGAAAAATTGGAAAGTGAGCATCTATACAAACTGGTAGAGGGGGCCCTGAAATCGAACTCCAACAGATGGTTTAAAACAAAGGAAACTGAAGTTTAAAAGACCAACCTTCACAGGTTATGAGTTCCAAGTTTACAGTACAAAAGAGCTATTGCTCTATGTGTAGAAGAACTCGTTGTAAAGCAACAACTCAAAAATGTACTGTAAAATTGGGTATATTATAAAGGTCTGTTTGGTTGTCTGAGATAAGATAGCCCTTTTAAAAAGATACTGAAATTATCTTCTGTGAACTTTAAAATGCAAAGTACAACTAGTGTAATTATACATTTGATTAAATCTATTGGGGTTTGTATCCAATAACATGACTCTAAACATAGTGCCTGCAGAACATCCAATAATAAAAACTTAATGAAGCATGAGATCAGTTAATTATTTGTGCAAAACACAAGATATAGACTTATTATAACATTAGAGTTCCCTAAGGACAAACAAAATTTTAACAAATTAAGAAAAAATATTGTGACTATTTAACATGATTAAACAGGTTCTCTTTATTTAAAATTTCCATAATATATTGTTAGATAGAAAAGTTGCAGTGTACATTACATCTATTTTGAAACAACAACGATGAATTGGAAAACTGATTCTTACGTTATGTTGCTTGCCTAATTTTACTCACCAGTAACAGAATTGTCTTTTTCCTTGGTCTTATGCCACTCTAGTTCAATAAAAACTGTACAGCTGTACAATTCTCTCTTCCCCAAAGAAATCAACAGAAGCTACAGCTGACTGCTTAGCACCTTTCAAAAAAATCAGGACACTTCTTTTTAGATGCTTTGATTCAAATTGAAAACTCTTAGGCTTAAAAATTTTGGTCAATATTCTTACAGCATACCCAGTGGTACATGAACTTTTTTTAGAACAAGAGTTAATTTTGTATATACAATTAAAGTCTCATACACTGAAAAAAATCTGCCAGTAAAACAACTGCCACCATGCCATTTTAATTTGTCCATCCTTTTAATTTGACTTAAAATGACAGTTGTTTAGAGCAGTGCCTCTCATTCAGGTATTCAGGACTGAGATTTTAATATCAGAGAAAACAAAAGTCAGCACACAGGAAGGATGGAGATGGTTAAGTACCATGGGAAGGGAAAAGAGGCTCTTAAACCATTCTGATGCAGAAAAAGCAAGGAAACTATTAAAGCTCTTTGAGAAGGATGGACCTCTGGGAAAGGACAATGATTTTTAGCTGGAGCTTAAAATAGCATCATTTGGAGGTTTTATGTTTGTTTGCTGAGAAAAAAAAATAGACTCCCAGGCAAATACTGAACAAGGTAAGTTTTATGCAAAAGCATTTTTCTTTAACTTATCAAGTTATAAAGTCTCTAAAAAATAAACGCTAATAATAGAATTGCTGACAGCTACTTAACCATCCTGTCACTAGTTGACATCGCTGCAGTACTGTGGTGACAGACAATTTTATTTAAATGACTGTTCCAACACCAGTTGTGCTACAGTTGTCAATAAGCATCCTCACTGCTCAACTCTGACAATTTAAATGGGAAGATTTCAAAACATTGTGCGCGAGATCCTAAAGGTCTCACTGAAAATATACAAAATGGAAGCACTTCCAAGTTTCTTTATGTTAAAACCAAACAAGGGAGTCTCCATGCAAACAAGTGAAAGTTGTTCAATGGTGGAAGGCTATTGCTTGGCTTTGCAGACTTGCCTTCACTAAATAAATAAATAATGGTGGAAATACAGATGTGTGTGGTACAGGGAGCTGAACAGATGTTATTTGATACACACACCACAACGCATTCTGAAAAAGCAAGCAATAGTATTTGTTTCCCTGACCTCCAGCAATAAGCACAAACAAATATATTCTACCACTGATAGAGTAAGCTTTTTTTTTTTAAAAAAGAACTGGCTTATTCCCCTTTGCCAGTCATTTATCTAAAATGGATCTGTGGTTTCTATTAGTGTTCTCCATTTGGAGTTTGTTCACAGAAAATGCTTTCAATAGATTATGTTCTGCTCAGCCTGATCCAACCCCACAGAAATCAATGAGTTTTTCCACTGATTTTAATGGAAGTACAATCAAATTCCTGAAGACTGCTGTCACTAGTTGAATAAAGAGTGATTTATGCCCCAGACAAGTTCTACCAGAGCACTAAGAGAATAGGCTTCCTTAACCCACTTAACTTGTCCATACGTTTGGTTTGGTTTTTAACATAACAGTTGATTAAATAAGTGCCTGTTGCTCAACTATTCAGGACTGAGATTTTAACAGAGTGATCAAAAGTAAAGTCACAATATGCTGGACACACAACATGCATGCTCTACCCCACCCCACTTCTATCAGTAATTACCAGGGATCCTGGTTCCCGCCCTCCCGATACAAAAATTGCAAACTCTGATAAAAACCCCCAAATCCATGACTAAAAGCTCCCCATAGCCTCCCCCTCCAGCCCTGCTGGTGCCTCTTACTCCCCACCCCACCACAGCCCCTCATCCCTGCTGGTGCCCCCTGTCCCCTACCCTCTGCCTCCCCAGTCCTGCTGGAGGGGCCCCCAGCTGCCAGGAATATGGGACCAGGAACCCATATCACCATTCCCCTGCCCCCAACAGAAGGCAGCAGCTGCTGCAGTGGAACAGAGCACAGAGCCAGCTCTACCCCTGCTGCCTGCCTACTGCAGGTTCAGGCTTGTGTGGGGAGGGAAATGGGGAACAACCGGTCATGCTCTACCCTTCAGCACCAGATTGCACCTGCTGGAGTCCAGAGCCCCAAGGGGAGGGCAGCAGAGTGGAAGCCTGAGCGCACAGCAGGCAGCCCACCCCAGCCCCACCCGCGCACAGATCTGCAGGGCACAGGTCTTCCCTACCCCCCAGGAGTGTATGCAGTGGCAGGGAGCCGGCCCTGCCTCCTCACCTCGACAAGGCACCCACAGCCCCATTCTGCTTCCTGCCAGGACCTTGCAGCCATGCAACTCCCTTCCTCCCTATGGGGGCTTTAATCCCCTCCCACCCTCTTACCTGCGGGAGCTACTCTCCAGGCTGCCTGGTGGCCATATGCATATACACACACACACACACACGGTGCCTCCCTAACCACCCCCCTCCTGTCCCTTCCCAGCCCCTGAAGGTTGGAACTCTGCCAGCCGACAGAGCTCGCTGCAAAACTGCAATATCCACAGGTTCTCTGCTAAAATGAGAAATCTGCATTTTACTCCAGTAAGGGAAGATATCAGCATTTTACTCACTTTTTCTGTGGGAAAAAGAAAATCCGGATCTCTGGTAACCACAAGTGACACCAAGATGTATCGGCAAACATAAAGCAGGGAAAAGCAGAATAACAATCAAATGCACAATTTCAGATCACCTTCTGAAACTCTCAATTGTGATTTGAAATAAAGAGGGCATGTCTACAGATGCAGCAGGTGCCAGCACAGCATATAGGGCATTTCATTACCAGGCAAGATCTTGAGCTCTGCTTTGGAATCAAAAGCAGCCACATGCAATACCAACCCTATCACTCCTTTCTTTGTCTGCCAGCATTAAAATGAAACATTAAAGTACCTTAACCAGATTAGTCCAGAGGGCTGTTCAGCAAGGACAAACCTTTGACTCTATGAGTTTCAGGGCAACTTTGGAATTTGAACATGGCACTAGCACGTGAAATTTGTTGGTTTGACTACTTTATTTCCTCGACAGGTATATTAGATAATAGCACTCACCCCTGCCCCAAAGAACCTGCGATCAACATAAAATTATATCTAGCAAACAGAAACAAGCAGAAATAGTAAAATGGGGAAAGTGAAAACAAAACTTAGACAATTAATTTAATCAACTGAAATCAGCAGGTTGTCCACTAACTTTACTGCATAATCTGATCAGTGTAATCATCCATATCTGTCCTTCTTACCTTCCTCTTATTGTTTGTAGAATCTGCTTCCTACAGCTTGTCTTTTATTTAGATTGTAAGACCACTGGGATAGAAACCAGATTTTTTTTTTCTGTTTGTACAGCACCCAGCACAAGAAAGTCATGATTCTGAAAGGAACTGATATCGCAATAATAATAAATATGATAATAGCCCGTATGCACCTGATATCAGATACTGTTTAGTGGACTGATAATAGTACACTGTGTACCCGTGAGTATATGCCCTTTGGAGTTTTGCTTAATATTGCTGTCATCTGTTTAATGTTAGGAACTCATCAATAAAAGACATTCAATGATTTGGAAAAACTGAAAATCTGTCAATTACAGGAATATTTCTCTACAGTTCTTCTCTTTAGTGTAATCTTAAAAGGACAAAGTTATTATAGGTTGCACCTCCAAGTCATTTACCTGCTGTCCTGCCATTAGCAATGTCAACTACATGATCTTCTGGCAAAGCTGAAACCTTAGAGCATTTGTACGCTTTTAAAAGCACCCGGCACTGTGGCACATGCAGTTGTATAAGTGGCACAATGCACATGAGCGCAGAGAAAATGGTGGTAGCACGCTTTTGAAATAAAACACCTCAGAGATGTTTTAGTTCAAAATCGCACCGCCACCACTTTCTTCATGCTGACATGCATTGCACCACTTGTGCACTGCACTGTGTTGTGTGCAGTTGTATATTAGCTCATGTGAGGAACAGACTCGATTAATCAAGTCTGCTCCAACCTGCTGAATCTCAGGTATCTTGCAGGACGAAAAGGTATGTGCATAAGTACCCATTACTGACAGTTTGAGCACTCTAGAAGTCACGTACAACAGTTTGAGCACTCTAGAGTCATGTATGTATCTCTATCCCATCAGCCAAAAACAATTTCCTATCCAACATCTTGCTTCAGCTCTGTGCCAGAGAATATTTGCAGAAATTAAATTTTCCTAACTCTCTCCTTTCTTGCAGATCTGTTTCAGTTTGGTATCTTGGTTCCTTGGTCTACCAAGGGGGCATCAAATGACAAAGAGATGGTCACAGACATGCAAACTGAGGCTGGGATGCTGCAGGAAACTACACCAGTAACAGCACCAAAATATAAGTGCAGAAAGGGCAAAGAGCTGACTGTCCATGTGCTACTTTATTTTGGGCCCACAAATACTGTGACCTGTGCGTCCTCCCAGTCCCACCCCCCTCACCCAAAACAGAGACCTGTACATGGACACAAAACAGCGGACTCCCTGGTACATTTAATGGGAACTAAAATTATTGTAATGATCAAAACACTGGTCAATCTGAAAATCTAACCAAAGCACAAATCTACCTGACCTCCCACCACTCTGATTTCTGAAGTCATACATGCTGGCAACCATATTTTTCTATGAAGAGCTGCATATTAGGGGCCAATAAAAAATGAACAGGCAAAAAAAAAAGATGATCCAACATCAAATATCCATGTGGCTACAATAAATCAATTTACCTAAAAATCAAGTGCCTTTGCCAATCCACTGTCTTCAGTTTGTATTTGTGGCGCTCCCACAAAAAGGGATTGCCAGTGTCTATTTGAGTGTTAGCATAAAAATAGCTGTCATTTGGTTCTACTCTCTTTGGTATAAGTCATAAAGTGTATTTAGTAACATTTAGCAAATGTAATATTATGTACACATAGGGAACTCTGTACCCTAGTACATAATTTCTAATATAATTTCTGTTTACAGATGCTAAATATCAATACCATTTCTAGATCTTGACACTATTTATTATTCAGTTTCCTCCTACAGCCAACTGCTGTCATTTTGAGGGTTAGATCACTGTCAGCTTCCTTTGCCACAAGGATACAGAAACCACCAGAAAGGATCAAAATTATGAAGACATCCAATTATTAGGGTTTATCTGTCAGTTTTTTGCAATCACTTAGAAAATGCACAAAAATATACTGCAGTGAATTAACAAAGAGTTGGACTTCGCTGTGCTAGATCCAACATGTGATAGCCAAGGATCCTGGTTTTCTCTCATTAAAAAGAAACACAAACCCCCCCAAAATCTGGGGGTATAAAAATAAATAACCCCAAATCCACATATTTCCATGATTAAAATGAAACACCACTGTAGATATATGTAGTTCATATCTATAGCAGCATTTCATTTTAATTTCAGAAAAATGTGGATTTTGGGGGGGGGGGGTTATATATCCAAATTTTGGATTTTATTCTTTTTTTAATCAGAGAAAACCAGAATCCCTGGTGATCAGGCTATACTGCTGTAAAATCCTCTACTTGGAACTGGCTA
>NW_017728948.1:46346373-46350141 GCF_001723895.1 Crocodylus porosus
GGGGGGCTATATCCAAAAATTTGGGTTTTTTAATTTTTTTATAGTATGCACACATGCACATTAGCTGGTGTTTCATTTTAATCACTGAAAAATGTGGGTGGGAGGGTTGTTTTTAAACAGGACAGCTTAGACCTGTTTTTATACATGCAATGCTGAGCCCTACAAAGACTGTATGATCTAGATTCTATTCTGCCTATTAGGCACCTAGTGAACTTGGGTATCTTACATGAGATCCTATTCTATCCTGCTCAAGTCCCTAGGGGAAAAGAACCTATTAATTAACCTTTTGTAACAAACTATCATCCTGCCTTGAGACGAAAGTCATAAAAATCAGCAGGGTGGAACAGGATCACACTTAGGTGCCTTACAGATAGAATACGAACTAGGCCCTGCATGTTCCAGTTTAGCTTTCACTTATCACAGGTAAACACCAGGCTTGTGATAGACATTAACCCCGTGTTAACTCTCCGTGATTTGACCTTGGTCTATTTCCCTGAAACAAATTAAACCTCTTCTGGCTACACTGTTCTCAACTCTCAGACTGAGTGGTTCTCTATAACTGTAACTTTATTAAATGCTTTTTCTAGCAGAATTCTCAAGTTTAAGTTAAGAGCATTCTAATGCACAGAAGATAATAAAATGCATGATAAATCAATGGCCTGGGGAAAATACTGAAAACTTCATAAGCACTGGAATTTAACCTCAAGCTCTCTTATGTAGCATACAATCCACTTCAAGGAGTTTCTACAAGGCTGTATAAACTGAAGAGGAAAAGTGACGCTTCCAGGTATATAAAGCCCCTTCTTAAGAATACTCTTTCATGTAAAGTTTTTGACAAAGAAAAAAGAGCCACAAATGCAAGCAAATATTGCTTATCCAACAGACTATAAAACTCAAACTAAATGTTTTTGGAAAATACAAGGGGTCTTATGATTATTTTTTATCATCTAGTTGGGGCCATTTCATAACTCTTACATTCCAATCTGATGGCTTCTTAATTACTTCTACAGTATTTTAAAATCAGCTTTGAAGAAAATACCCCATGCTTCCATATTAAATTACAAAACTCACTATATTAAAAATTGCTAAGTAATCACATCGAGAAGCAGTTTTTGAAACCTAAAATATAGATCTAAACAAGAAGAAAGACTTATTTCCCCCTCTTTAATCTCAAAAGACATAATTATAGAAAGCAACAAAACAAAAATGACACATCTAGACCAGACCTGAGAAATCCAGGAAACACATTTCTATGTGGTTATTATAATTTTATACTGGATGCAAGACATCTAATAACTATACCCACATGGTTCTTTTGTTAAAAATCTGTGCCCAATCCTTTTCAGCTGATTTAGACTTTTCATTTTATTACAGATTTTGACAGCATCTTCAGATTCCAGTCCTGTTTGTCCAGCTAAAATCCCTCTTGATCTGTTTATATGTTAGTCCCCTCCTCCACCTGAACCCACTGCAGTTTATAAGCATTTCAGAATTCCCCAGTATTTTAATTGTTATCTCTAAAGTTTTTCCTTTGTCATTTCAAGATGCAGTACTGTAGGCAAGGTCAAGTTAATTTTATATTAGTTATTCAATATCCAATAATGTAGAATAATTTGTTCTGCTTCTCTGTACCAGCTCAGTCTCAGCAATGTCCTTCCTTTTGTGCAATGATTACTTTGCAGATCATGTTCTAAATGTGGTACATATCAAGCCAGAATTTTCTTAACATTTGAAAAAATTCCCAACTTAAAAATGGACAAAGCCAAATTCTGAATGTAAACTATTTTCAGACTTTCTCCAGGTAGAACTCCTTATGTATTTTTATCTGTCTTAATTCAATTCAGCAGCAAGGAATACTGACAAGTTAATGCCTTATAATCAAGTGACAGAAGCTGTTCAAAAAAGTCCAATTTAAGAACTTATTGACACTGAGGAGCTCTTTTTTCAATTCACCTTCCTTCCCCTTTCAGCATCTGATGTCATAACCACTAGTCTTGCAGATAAACAGATCTAGACAGAGCTATAAAAAAAAAAAAAGTTTTTTTCATCACGCCTTAACTGACCAGGCCCTCCTTTGAAGGGTACACAGCACACAGAATGATTGATTTAAAAATAAGAATCCTCTGGATAACAATTTAGTCCAACCAGTTTGTGCATTTGCTGTTCAGGTACAGCACGCTAAGTATACTAGTACAGACTTTACATGAATGCTCCTTTTCTGGTCTGCAGTGCTGCCAAGTACTGTGGATGCCAGAAGCTGATTTGAAATACCAATACTCCTGAATACTAAACTATTTAGACAAGGCAGTCAGAGAGAATATCCTCAGTCACTTCCAGTCCCATCCACTCCTGGTTTTGCAGTTGGTGTGTTCTCACTGCTGTGCATTAGGATTCTTATTTTAAATCTTGGCATATAAATGATACTCAAATAATCCATATCTAAGTAGTCCTCAGCACTTACTGAAACAAACCATACCAGCTTTGAGGCAGTAACAGGATTTATCGGGTCAAAAACTAAAGAGTTATGAACCTAAATTTCAAGTTTACTAGACAAACTTCTGTTTCCCTTAACATGAGCAGTTAACAAAATTAAGGATATTTTTTGTTAACTGCTAATTAAGGATATTTTTTCTAGGTCTATATTTACATTTGAAGGCATTATTCAGAGTACAGAGGAAGCAAGCTAAACCCAAGGGAATCTTTTAGGAAGGGCATAAGTAGGTGGTTTATCTGTAATTTTTTTTTAATTTCAAAAATCCCAGCTCTAAGAATCTACAGAGGATTCATAAAATCCCATGAAGAAATAGCTCCACTTTCAAGTCTTGCTTCATAAACATACACTCACAAAAACCAATCACTAGAGTTAGACTGTGCACCTGGACGTCACTCCTGCTGCAGGAGGTCCCACAAACACACCCAAAGTCAAGTTAGCCATTTCTGAGGTATGTCCCAAAGAACCATCTCCTTAACCTCTCTCACAAAGCCTTAGATGAGGCTTACACATGCCAGTGTGACAGCAGGGAACAGGAATCTGTAAGGTTGTGGGAGGGCAAGTGGTAACACATTGTTTTTTGAGGCCATTTCAAAGGCCAGTTTTGCTTGTTAAAATGCTCCACTTCTGTGACGTTGAGACTATGGCTCAGAAAGCTGTCACAACACAATATGCCCAATATAAATACAATAAATGCTGTAAGTGGAACTACATCTTATGACTCGTATCAGCACTGCCAGGTCTACCTCTGGATGTACAATATAATCCCCTCATGCAATCCTAACCTCCCCTAACAACGTCTTGGGGGATGCATGGGGCTGGGGAGGGAAGGTGACTAGCAGATATGAGATATATTTCTGACGGAAGTAGGATGTCCTTGAGTGACCCTTGTGTTCTACCGAAAACATATCATCATGACTACCTCTCAGCACTTCCTGGTTTTGGCCAAGTCCAAAATTGGAAAATCTCAAGAAAAATCTATTCTCTGTGTTTTTCAGGCTTCACCTTAAGCATGTGTTTTCTTCTAGATTGGTGGATCTCCTCTGGGAGGCCTTAAACTATGCTTATTGGGGGAAGGGGAAGACCAGAGTGGAGGAAGCCTAGGACTGCCAGACCAAGCAACACCCACAAGTACAGCCCAGCCTAGACCGACAAGCGGAACATATACGCAGGTAAGCAACAGGGGCCAGGGCAATGCTGAAAGTAGGGGGCCAGTGCACACATCCTCAGGAGGCCTCAAATGCCTCTACACAAACGCTCGTAGTATGGGAAACAAG
>NW_017728948.1:46350152-46365127 GCF_001723895.1 Crocodylus porosus
GACTAGGAATAACTGTAACAAGTTGGCAGAGGGTAGATTTAGGCTAGATATCAGGAGGCGCTACTTCACGGTCAGGGCAGCTAGGATCTGGAACCAACTTCCAAGAGAAGTGGTGCTGGCTCCTACCCTGGGGGTCTCTAAGAAGAGGCTACATGAACACCTTGCTGGGGTCATTTGACCCCAGTACTTTTTCCTGCCATGGCCGGGGGTCAGACTCAATGATCTGCTCAGGCCTCTTCCGACCCTACTAACTATAAAACTATGAAAGAAAATACAATAAAAAAAGTAAACAAGGCTGGCTGTTTTCTAAAGCAAAACAGGTTCAGTCTCATTTCTACTATGATTCCTATTTAAACCTTGTCAAGAGCCAAGCCTTATTAACGCTACCCAGTACAGTTCACTTGCTATAGCAAATTCTCCATAATGAACTCTCATCCTAGAATTGCCATTCTCCCTGAAATATGGAGGATTATCCAATTTTTTCCAAGCAATCCCACTTGTGGAATATCTTCAGCGATATACAATCTTCAGCGATATACAATATCATTATCATATTACAAAATGATATTTCACCATATCACCACACTGACACAGGATATGCCAAGGTAATGCTACAACTAAACAGATCCTCTTGACTAATGTACAGATTCATCTTAGTCACATTAGTATGAATCTATTCTGAACTTTGAGAGATACATGGATCCAGAGACAGCACATATCTATAATCATGGTCAATTTATTTCCTCTATTTTGTTTGGCCCCTGGACAGTAAATTTAGGACGCTTTAAATTCATACCAGTATACACCATAAAGAATCTTTGTACAGAAAGATCAAAAAAGCAGAAATTCCAAGAGTTGGCACAAAAAGCATACAGTTTGATAACTACTGATATAGCAAGATGAAAAGATGGAAATAAAAAAAACACTTTAAAAAAAAAAATTACAACTTTGTAAACAAGTCTGTAAGAGCCACTTCCATAGTTTTTCAAAATAGAACATGTATATACTTCAGAATAACTTATTATTGAATCTGATGAATACAGAGCAAAAGTATTTATTAAAATCACCTCAGATGACTGTCAAGTACAATATAAATACTTAAATTATATAGTTAACCTAAACCCTGTATTTCTAAGAATGAAAAGCTTGAAGAATGAGTGGTGTAAGAGGAGCACTTTTTTAGGCTTTTAGGCCGCTTGCACACATGACAATCGTCACAATGTACACGTGATAAAAATGTCATTTGTGTGGCTTAATGGCATCACACATTACACATGAGCCAGTTTGAGGTTTTTTCAATGCGTCTGCATTGTTGCAAACTAAGCTACATCCCTATATAGTTTAGTTTGCAATATTGCAAATTGCAACGATGCAGCTATCAGCTCACTCCCTGGCCACAGGACAGGCAGGCAAGCGCCACAGAAAAAAAAGGATCAGGCCCTTTACTGCTTCTGCCTTCAGCAGGCTTCTGCAGCTGGCAGGACAGCTGGAACTGCCCATGAATGGGCTGGCTTGCCCCTGGGGCAACACAGGAATGTGGCAGGAGGGGAGCTGGGTGTGCTGGTGGCTGGAGAAGGCGGCAGAGATGGTGCACAGAGCATAGGGTCTGCCAAGAAGGCTGTTAGCTGGCCAGGTACTGCCCCAGCTCAGAGGCGCTTGATCCCCGAGCCTGCTGGGCCTTTTAGCTCCCTGTGCACTGCCCCCACTGCCTTCTCCAACTGCCAGCACATGCAGCTTACTCCTGGGGCAGCAGGAGGAGGGGACAGAAGGGCACCTGGGTATGCTGGCAGCCAGAGAAGGCAGCAGGGACAATTCACAGGGCACTGGAAGCCCAGACAGGCTCGGGGAAGACTTGGATTGGCTGCCTCCAAGCTAGGGCAGTACCCAGCCAGCTACCAGCCTTCCTGGGGATCCCCACACCCTGTGCACCATCTCTGCCGCCTTCTCCAGCCATCAGCACAGCCAGCTGCCCTCCTGACACCCTCCTTGCCATCAGGCCGAGCTGCCCCTGAGCTGCAGAGGGGCCCAGTCCTTCCCTCTGTGGCAGCAAGTTATCCTATGATCCCTGCTGACTTCCTGCCCTTGGGGCAGGGGGCTGGACTCAATGATCCTCCGGGATCCCTTCCAGCCCAAATATCTATGAAATCTACGAAGCAGCGCCCCTGAGGTTGCCCAGGAGGGCTGCTAGCAGGCCAGGTGCTGCCCCTGGACGGGGAAGAGTTGGATTGGGCTGGGTGAGGCCACTAGTAGCCTGCCTGGGTTGCCCCCCCCGGGGGGCACCACCGCCGAAGAGGGAAGGACTGGGGCCCCCCATGGGGCAGGGGCCACTTGGCCTGTCAGCATCTCACCCGCTGGCCACATATAGGTTCCAGCTCTGACAAAAAGGACCAACCCCTCGCCATAATGTGATGGAAAAATTTAAATGGTTTAAGTCCTCAGGTTTTTATTCTATACCTCACTGTTTCAATTTACAGGGGATAGAAAAAAAAACTGAAGACTAAACCCTGCCATCATGTGTACAAGCGCCCTTATTTTCAAATGCATTTAGGGCCTCTGTGGTCAGCATCAACCATTTTTATTGTTATATGCAATAATTCTCATACCTTAAAAACAGGAAGAGATTCTATATTTCTTTAAAACTGAGAGCTTATTTTCCATACCATAAGTTGTGGATGACCAACCCACAGCACAAATGCCACAAATGGCTCAGGCAGCCTCTGTGTACGGCGCACAGCAGATTGGGAAAGGAGTTGGAAACAGCAGCAGATAGGACAGGGAACAGAAAGCAAAGCACCAGATTGGGCAGGCAAAGAGGATCAGAGTTGTACTCAGGGAGGGTTCAAAGCTTACTTCATGGTATGTCTGCCAAAAAATGTTACTCCCCCACTATTGTATGTGATCTTTTTATATGCATACTTAAGTAGCAAGAATGCAGGGGATTTTTTTTAATGTTTCCCATGATTTTTTTTACATTTCAGCAGTACATATTTCACTATTACTATAATCTAAAAGTAATCAAAATTCATTCCCCAAAGATACAATTTTCATCCCCTATATATTAATAACATCCTCTTAATACTTCCCTTCATATTTAAGTCCTTGCCTATCTGTTCATATTTAATTTTTAATATTTATCTCTTTATATAATGCATTTGACTTTCTAATCTCTTGTTGCAGAGCAAAATATTTTTTTCTTGCAGGCCACACAAATTGTGTTTATTGCTCTATCTTTTTCTATCAATGTCAAAGAAATAAAAGAGACAAACTAATGAGCCAAATTCTGTCCGCAGTCATAGTCATTTAAATAGTCTGGACTTAAAAGATAGAACTTTTGGATGGATACAGCAGCCATGATTTTTTTTTTAATATATTCAAGCTCCGCACTCTTAACTACACTATTACATTATGCATGTCTGTTTTTAATCTCTTTATCAAACTCTCTGTAGCAAACATTAGATTCAAAGTCTACAGTTAACTGAATCCACCCTGTTCCTTTCTCAATGATGAGAACTATATATTAGTCACCTTCTGGTCCTCTGCTGCTCCAGTCCTTTGTGCACATCTTCAAAGGCCATGCAGTTTTCCTCGTTACCTCCTAGCCAGTTATGGAATACAAGTCCCCTAGCATATGTTTACTGTTAATAGTTTTATTTCCTGATGTGGTAAATAAATAGCAAAGACTTAACATTTCACTTTCCTACATTGCTACGTTTCCAGTCCATCTCTAAAATGTTACCTTCTTCTTGTGAAAATATGTTGACAGAAAGGAATTACTTGTCCCTTGAGCATTCTTGCACAGGTTCCTGTTCTCTTGTCCATGATGTTTTTTGTCCCACAATTACCTCTACTGGCATTTTACCTACTAATTTCTTATGATGTTGAGGAACTCGGTTTTTTTCTTCTTTACTTTGCTCTTAAATAACTACCTTTTGAATATATACATGGTTCAATTTGCTTCTTAAAAAGGGAGTGAAAGGAAATATCCCTGACCTTACCCTACCTTTTCCAGATTTCCCTCTACATCTCCTCTTAAAAGAAAAAAACCTGTTTCTTCACACTGGGCTGGCATGTGCCAAGCATTCAGTATATGTACATATATGACCCTGATGCTCTCACATCATCTGCCAGGCACCCTGGGCCTAGCCAAAACAATGACGTATTTCTATACCCACGGAAGTCTCACTTGGTGAGTTCTGCAAAGATAACATCTGCAGCATATGCAGCAATTCCCATCTTTTCTGACACTGTGAGCACCCTGACGGGTCTGCTACCCTAGCTCTAAGCTCCAAGGCAGAAACATGCCCTCTCTCATGCATTTGTCCTATACTAAAAACACCAAACACCAAAGTGGGTTCTCATTTAAGATGGGGACTACTAGGTGGTTCCATAATATTAATGAAATAATTAACAACTGCCCACGTTCAGTTAACCATCTCTCTGCAGGAGATGGTGGCAACAAAAATCAAGGGAAAATTAAGCTGGCTTCTGCCAACAACCTACCTGAATTCAGGCTGCCACATCAGGCCTGAAGTCAGGCTGTGGAGGTCTGATACAGAACAGGGGAATCAGTGGCATGGAGATGTACCATGCCACCCATCCCTTAGGCCCTCTGCTGTGGAGCCTTCTGCTGCAGCATATCTGGGTTAATCTTTGCTGCAGAGAGGCCAGAAATCTGCAGTCAGGTCACAAGTTCTAGCCCAGGCTGGAAGAAGATTGTCAACACCCAATTTAAATGATTACACAGGGTGCAAGGCAACAGAGGCTGAAGTCCGTATTGTTTTATTTTTCTTTCCATTCCTTCACTCATCTATTATAGATACATAAGTAGCAGCCAATTACTGGCCTTCAGTAATCAGCAACCAGTAAACAGCTTTCACATTTTAATAACCCTGTTATCTGAGCACAGAGCACAAGGATTTCTGGGTCTCAGGTCAAGCAAGATTAAGGAGCTCTGTTTGTCATGAAAATTATCATGATTCTACTGAATAATTTCTCACCAACTCTCACCTCTGAGTCCAGGAGGATTAACAGGACTAGCCAGCCAGCCTGCTTACCTTCTTTTTAAATACAAGATTGTTCACTTTGGAAAATATTACATTTTTAACCCCTGATTCCTCCAAACACTGGCTGTGGCCACAATTTACACTGCAGTATAGCATATAAATACTGAAATGACCCTTAGTACTGGAAGCCATCTAATCATGATAGTACAAAGGTGCTGAGCTCATTTAGAATGAGTTTGACTGCCCTTAAACTATTTCAACAGAGGCTTCATTTGACACCCACTAGAAGCCTAATTTGAGACCTACTATAATCTTGTAAAACCTTTTGTCAAAGGTTTTTCAGTATTCAAACGGCTTTCCTAACTCACAGAGTGGGATTATACATGTATACAGTTAAGCATGCATTTTCCAAAGGAAGCTGCCTCAGGCCTTAAACCTGCTGTCTTGCTGACTCATCACCAGCAGATTCTTTAATTACATCAATCTCCATCACCTCACCACATTTCCATGAGAACAGGGTTCCCAATGCAGCCCAGGCAATCAGTAATGGGTAATCACATTTGTGACTGGCAAAAGGGCAAAGTCCTTGAGCCACGTTGTGAATTTATTTTCTTAACATATGATAAAGTGTGCCGAACAGAGATCTATATAGTGAAGTGAAGAAGGGAGGCCTGCAGCAAGAAAGAGGATAAGAATGGATGGATCTTACATAAATAGGCATTCTATTGACTATCGTACATTTGCTGGGAAAGGTGGGGGCTTTTTCCATTGACGTTGGCCATACTGTCATCCCATCATCAGTTATTCTATTACTGTAGCGCAGGGTTCTCACTTGTGGTATAATAACATCTAAAAAAAATATGAAGAGATAACCCAACAAGAGCAAACTATCAGACCTTCCTGGAGTGAAGACAAACTAGTGGCCTATTTCCACAGCCCACCCTAGGAAGGAGAACCCACACCCAGATTCTGAACAGACCCTTTCTTTCTTCAGACTATCCTTTACTCTCCAGATACAATAAAACAGTTCAACATTCCTTCCATGCACAATTTTTTCTCCTGCTTGGGACACATCTCTTTGTCTGTACCCCTCTATTTCAGGGCCTATGATAAAAATCTACTGCAAGTAATTATATAGATATATATATAGAGAGAGAGAGAGAGAGAGAGAAATCTATATCTAGAGACAGAGATTTTTAGTTTTAGAGAAAAAAAATACTCCCTTCCCTCCCCTATTTATTTATTTAGACTTGCAGTAGATTCTACAGTAGGCCCACATATAGATATATATAAGGCAAGAAAAAACAACAAAGGATTAAACACAAGAAGTGAAACCTGATAGGGAATCTATGGCTTAGAATATTTGAGGCAACTCTCATAGTTTCATACTTGTTAGGGGTCAGAAGGGACCTGAATAGATCATCTAGTCTAACCCCCCGCCACTAGCTGGAGCACACGCTGGGATCACATGACCCCAGACAGGTGTTCATCCAACCTCTTTCTAAATTTACCCAAGGTAGGAACAAAGACCACTTCCTTAGGAAGTTGGTTCCAGATCTTAGCCACCCTAACAGTGAAATAGTGCCTCCTAATCTCTGAATTCTGGGACTCAAGAAATTTGCTTGTGATACCCCAGCCTCGCACCTTTCTGGTTTTTCCTGCTAATTATTTTCATCTTAATGTTTCATGCATGCCTCTTCTGGCACTAGGTTCTTTGCAGGCAACTAAAAACACACTGACCACATTTTTCTTATACACATATTTCAAATTAGTCAACTAAATAAAGATGGTTTCTTTTCAAAAACTTGGTTAGGATCTCTTGCCTGAGGATTTTTATATTTTTACTCTGTAACAGACAAGTTGTGTGTGAATGGTGGAATGTAAAAAAAATTAAAGACTGAGGAGCAAAGTTAGCAGATACTGCTAGTTCTACTCATTTTGCTTTTGAAATACTATTTTGTTTTTCTGTGACGGTCTGTTTTACTAATACACTTCCTTCCCTCCAGCAACTATTAGGCTGAATTACAAAAAATGGAAATTATTAACAAAACTAAATCTTCATTGTTTGTTCACTTTTTTTCTACTATATCCTACCCTTCAGTCTTTCTTCATGCGCACAGTCTAAACAAACTTTGTAAGCTCCTTGGAGTCAAAGGTTTTACAACCACACTATGGATCCTTGCCTTCCTACTTTTTGTAGAAGAACACAGGAGACATTTGAGATAACTTAATTATATAAGGTTTGAAGCTCTTTATTATTAAATACTCCACTTCTGACAATCATCCACATTTCAGTTTTATCCATATTGCATTTTTCTCCATGGTCCTGACTGAAGTTTTTCCATTGGGCTTTGGCTCAGGCCCTACTGGCTCATGCTTTCAGATCTTCTGCTAAATCCTCCTTTGCAAGGTCCAGAATGGCAATTCAGTTGTCTTGTATGTGTGCTTACTGATTCAAATTACCTAATTAAGTCCATTTTCCATTATGCTGTCCTTAAATCCCAATTTAATCAGATAAGCATTTAATTTCCAAAGCAACTACATGCCTGCCTTTCTACCCATCCATACCAACCTGTCTTTCCCCAGTACAACTCACAATTCACAGGCAGTTTTTAAGTGACATACAGTACCTTGCTAAGAATCTTTCCTTTAAGAATCTGTGTACGAGAAGAATTATCATCATGTACAAAAGTTGTTTTGTAACAAGTCACTGCCATAACTACTGTTATCTTTTTAATAAAAAAAAATCCATTCAATACACAGAATGGCTTATTGTCAAGTTTCTAATTTTCTGAATTAAACAGCTGGCCATTAAGTACTCTATGTAGCATCTCCCTCTGCCACCATTTAAGAAATTATGCGAGGGGTTACAGATGAAAGTTTAGCTAATTCATGCCAGTATTAGTCACACCAAATTATTGTAATTTAATGACTACTTATGATTATATAGAATGCATTCTCTGCAATGCATGTTCCAAAGCAATAATATGTCTTTGCAGATAGATACCATTATCAAAATATGGTAACATAAGGAATTAATTTTTGCTGTTAAAACAAATTAAAATATTTTGGATTAATAAATTTACAAAACATTTAAGAGTCTGTCAATTTTTCTCCCTTTGGAAGTTAAATGTGCTCATTTACAGATCACAATTATGCTGAGTACAAAAAAGCAAGACCATGACTAGTAGCAAACTTGTGGAAAATTACTCTTCACTAAATAAAATCCACCATGAACCACACAACTTAAAGTGACAGTGTCAAAACCACTGAGTGGTTTTAAAGATATGTTTCATTCTAAATATGCAATAAAGGATTGAGCAAGGTTCCTTTTTGTGTCTGCGATACCTGCATTTTAAAATAAACTAGAAAGCTGGTCAAAAGAACATCATCACCATGACATCCATCTAGGGTTTCCGAAATGAACATTTTCCCATAGGCAACTGATACTTGCTGGCTGGGAGGTGTCTCAAGCACCATATAGTAGAGAAGACAAAAGAAAAAAATGACAGTGAAGATGTAAAACTCAGGGGACTACTTGAAAACAATTTACAGCAGGTATAGCTCTAAGACAGACTCAAAACAATTACATATGTTGCCTACACTAAGGATCCTCTGCTATTTTAGAAGAAACAAAAGAAAAATTCTTATCACTAGAAATTATCAAACATTATAATATGCTAAAATTGAAGTTAATAATTTAAGTTCATAAAGAAATCCTCCAAGCTAGACCATAGATTAGACATCTGCAAGAACTACTTCGCATTAGAGCGGCTAGGAGCTGGAACCAGCTTCCAAGGGAAGTGGTGCTGGCTCCTACCCTGGGGATCTTTAAGAAGAGGCTTGATGACTACCTGGCTGGACTCATTTGAGTCCAGTCTTTTCTCCCGCCCAGGCAGGGAGTCGGACTTGAAGATCTACAAGGTCCCTTCCAACCCTCCTTCTATGATTCCATACATCTTTTTATGGGCCTTAGTTACAGGAAATGTATACATCTTTCAAACCTCAGGCATAGGTACCCATAAAGGAGTAGTCTATGTCCCTTTAAACATCCTAATTAGCATTTAAGCTACTTTAAAAAAAGAATACTTTTAAATATTCCTACCCATAGATTTACAGCTTGTGAAAGCAGAGCTTTCACTACTGACCAAGTACCCAAACAAATATCACATATTTAGATCAAAGAAGTCTGCAAGATTTTTAATGGAAACCTGAAAATAAGACAGGTTTTGACAATTACCTAAGACTTGCATACCAGTAAAATACAACTTGGAGCAATGGCAGCTGAGATCTCAAACTAAAGGGGGTATAACCTTCTACAATCCTGAAAATGAAGGAGACTTCAAGAACTCCTAGAACAGCCCACAGTACCACAGGCAGTAGTGAAAGTGATTCAGCATCAACCCTGTTACTGCAAAGGTCCAGAGTGTACAGTCTGATTTGTAAGGGAGTCTCTGCAGTTCCAATGACTTCAGTCGGATCAACCCACACAGTCTCAGATGCATGAGTTTTCTGTATAGCTTATCATATTGGTTCTGAATTACAGGTATTAGAAAAGTCCATGCACAACTCAAACTGCATTATTTCTAACCTCTTGTTTTTATTCATTTACTAGTATCCTTGTTACATCCTAGTTATGTAATAAACTTTTCACCGTTTTGTTATACGGCAAACACTATTTCCGTAATGGGTTTCTTTTTCCAGAGATTTAGAAAATAATTTAAGTGAATTTGGAAATAATTTTCCTAGTTTATTATTAAAGTCAATTTAATAAGCTGTTGTAGCACACAAAATTCCAAATCAACTGTTTGCACACAATGACTTAAAAAATAAAATCCATACTATTAAAATATTCCTGCAACTCAATTCCTATGCATTTTAGAGCTAATAGTCCATCTTATAAAATATTCTCAGAAAATGACTAGTAAGCCTACAACATAAAACAGTTCTACCAATGAAAAGCTGTAATTAAACATTTATAAATGTTGGTCTTGTGTCATTTTTAAGCAGCCTGCTAGACTTGCTACTAAAGCTGTTAAGACAACATTAACATAGAAAAAGATATTCAAGTAACTGACTATTTAACAGACACAAAACCAAAGGACTGGGAAGAATAATTAGGCCATCAAGTAGAGTCTCGTGCTTCTCTTTCATAAAGTGATCAAGCTCCAGGACAGAAGTAGGGTTTTGGCACTCACTATGCTTACTAGAAGGTCATTCCAGGACTTCACTCTTGTAATGGTTATAAATTTGCTTCCAATTCTCAGCCAAAATATATTTAATGCTAGTTTATACCCATTTTATTCTTGTGCCAACACTGTTCCTATTTACCTTCTGATGCATTTACAGGCAGAAATCTTATCCCCTCTCAACCTTCCTTTTAACAGACTAAATAAACCAAGCTCTTTTAGCCCTCTCTTTTATAAAAGGTTTCCCATTCCTCTGATCAACTAACTAGCCCTTTTCTACCTACACCTGTTCCACTTTGAACTGGTGTCTGATCACAACTGTACATCGTATCCAAGATGAGGAATTTCTAATACCTCGTACAATAGTATTAATACTTCCCTATCTCTACCAGAAATATCTTGAAAAAACGTAGTCCTAATATTTCATTAACTTCTTCAATAGCTGTACCAAAGTAAATCACAGGATTACTGTAAGCTACCAATCATAGCCATGTTCTTCTTAAAGGTCCCAACTGATGAGCTTCCAGTTTATACTACTCTGTGTAGAATTCTCCTGTTAATAGACACAGATACTGTATGGTTTATTTTATGAAAGCATTTGTATTTCATGTTCCTAATGCAAACCTTAAATTTGTTTAAGTCCAGAAGACTCAAATTCATCATGAATCTTTATTTAAGGGCAGAAGTATATCTACCAAGTTGTATACCCTGTGTAAATCTCCCCAGAGCCCACAGGAAGAGCTGGGGTCCCAAGTGCCAGAGAGGTAGGGAGTGGATGAAGAAGGCAGTCGCTTTAACCTGCCCTGGGGATTCAAAGACTCCAGCTGCTGCTACTGGGTCTCCATGCCTTGCTCTTACAACCAGGTGGTATAGAACTGTTCTTGCCCAGCTCCTTGGCCAGGCAGCTTCTTCCAGCATGGCAGACTTCCAAAGGAAGGAGCCATCCAGGGGCCTTTCTCCAAGCTGGAACCCAAGGTCGATGCCCTGCTTGCAGCCCCCAGTTGTACATCACCACTGTCTGTCAAACAATAGCATAACTGAAGCATCTATGACTTATTATTACCATCTACCAACTAACTACCACAAATCATTTTTACCAGGACCCTGCCTTTCCTAAAACCCTAAATCATGTGCTCTCAAGTACTGAAATTCCCTCCTTACAGTCTTCCTATATTGCCACTCTGAAACTCAAATACTGCAGCAAACTACTCTGGGTCCTAATTTATACTCCCTGGGAAGCATATTTCCATTTGACTGTAATGACAGTAAGCTCCGTATAAAATCAAACCACATTCCACCCTTATCTTGCCTTCACTGATTTCTCATCTAGTTCATCATAAATCTGAGAAAAGAATCCAGATGTCCTACTTCCAAGTTCTGTATCCTGTCCAGTGGGAGATCCTATCCATACTATTATGATCTATTTCTTGGACAGAACAGCACATATGGACTCCCTGGACTCTTTTAAGAACATTTGGATGCTTATCTTGTTGGGATCCTTTGACCCTAGCTGACTTCCTACCCTTGGGGCAAGGGGGTGGACTTGACAATCTCCCAAGGTCCCTTCCAGGCCTAATGTCTAAATGTCTATATGCTTATGTTGTTTTACTGAGAATTCTCTCCATCCTTGCAACCAAGTCAGGTGTCATACACACTCAAACTCATATTAATACTATTATTTTTCTTGAAAATTCTAAACCTCAAATTCACCTAATTGGCAAAAAACCCAAACAAACATAATTCGTTCCAAATGTAAAATATATGCTTTATTTCATTTACTGTAGCTTGCTTTCTTCCACATAAGGAAGTCAGAACTGCAATTCTGCCACAAGACCATTTTAAAAGGATCACAATGGCATCTTAACTGTTCAAACAAAAATAATTTTAAATAGACTGAGTTTTTCCATAGATGCTAGGGTCAGAAGGGACCTCAACAGATCATCAAGTTCAACCTCCTGCATAAGCAGGAAAGCATGCCTATCCAGCCTTCTCTTAAAGACCCCCAAGGTAGCGGACAGCACCACCTCCTTTGGAATCCCATTCCAAATTTTGGCCACCCTTACTGTGAAAAAGATTTCCTGAGTTAACTATATAGAAAATAGTTATAGCATGACATTGTAATTCTGAGGCATTTAAAAAAAAAAGCAGAATAACTAAAGCATATGGCGATGACAATATCAGATCTAGAATTAATCAATAACACATGTTGACACAGAACTAAAGGACATAAACTGCCAACAGCAACTAAAAGTGATTTATCTGCATCTAGGCTTTGGGTTCCTATAGCATTACAGGAATTCATACTGAAAGTTATTTCATATGCAGGTATTACACCATTCAGACTACTAACACTACACATAATGCACAAGATCTAAGTCAGTGGCTCTCAACCTGTTTGGGCTCAAGCCATTGCTCACTGGACTTCAGGCACCCCTATATAACTTCTGTGAATTGAGCAGCACCAAATTTCAAAAACTCATTTATATATTACAGTGCTTACCTCCTTGCAGAAGAGCTGGGCATTGGGGCAATGGATTAGCCAGGCCTGTGAGGGGCCTGCTTATCTGTTTAGATTATCTATTTATCGCCTCATACTTCAAGGCACCCTTGAAAGGAGCTGGTGATACCCTGCTTGAGAATCACTGATCTAACTGCTATTGACTCAAGGACATGGATTCTCATTTTGGATACACGTTTTCTATTTAAATGTAGAATTGTGTGACTTTACAGATACTGTAAACAGTAAGGAAGACTGATGAATCCCCACTTACTTTATAGCATGCTAGCAACTTTTTCTGTGAAATGTCAGTGCAGGGCTATTTTCTGAGAATGTAGGAGATGGCTATTTTGGCATGTTAATTGTGTGTTAATGTGGCACACACCTTGATGAAGGAAAGATTAGCGAGGGTGATTAGTAAGTTCTTAAGTTATTTCACACTTATTTCAGTTCTAAAAGTACACAATGCAAATCAGTTACACTATTTCAGCCTTCCCTATCAAGTAATAGCTAAAAGTAGCCAGTGTTCAGAGACCCAGACTAATTTCTGCTGACTTCAGTGAGCATTAAGCTTCATAACCAAGGACCAAACCAGTTCCCATAATTGAAGTACTGAACGTAGAAAGCCCAGGTTAGCATCAGTAAAACAATTTCTTTAATTCTGCATTCAAACCACCCTTTTTAATCTAATTTTACCTCTTCCAATCCACTGGCATATGATCTTATTTATATTATTTTAAAAGCTAATGCCAGCACAAAATCCCATTACTTTCTAAACATGTTTACATGCTAACGTTTACTTAAATTCTGGGCCCGCAACCATGCTGAACACATTTAAGGGCAACAATAGAGATAGCAATATAAAAAAAAACAAAACATAACACGAATGCAAAAGAATGGCAAAGTGCAACGTATTTTACCTATCAAATTGGCTCAGGACCAACGAAATAACACTGACTACTTCACTAACAAGTCCAGTTCTATGGAACAATGGGAAGAATCAAGACAGATGGTTATAATGGTCACCGCCTTCATCCCAAATAGATACTTTCCAAAGAAAAACGGCAGACTGTATCCCTCAACATTCATACCCTTTCTATACTTGGCTTTTTCCAAATGAAACAAACTCCACATTTGCTTCTGATTAGAATGGTTCAGACCATGTTTCAAAATTATAACTATCCTAAAGGAAAGAGTACTTATTTGAAAGCTTCATCTTAACAATGCAGCTGGTCCAGTAAGAGAGAATCCCTCCCCCACAAAAAAAGAAATCCCTGCCTCTCACAACACTGTAGCTATGATGGGCCAAGAATGTTGCTCCAACACTAAAAAATCCCCAATCTGATTTGCAGCCCCTGCCCCGACCATGCTTGCTGAGACGGTGATATTTCAAAGACGGCATAAGCCCCTGCTACATGTTACGTATTTCATGTCATTAACTGGAGAAGCGTGGGATAAATTCAGAGCAGCCACAGGTACAAAGTCATTGCCATGCAGGTAACAGGAGAAGCGTGCACTAAATTTAGATCCACCACAGGACCAAAGTCCTGACACCAGATAAAAACAGTTATCCAGCTACAGAGAGCCAGCCCACTGTGAAGTTAGTGCTTGGAAACCAGTAACAACTCCACAGCTGGTTTCTATCCAGCTTCCACTCCGGAAGGGGGGGAAAACACCCGCCATGGGAAGTGTCCTTTGCTGACTAGAAACACCCCCGGCCGCCTAAAGGCATTTCCAGCAGGAACACGACTCGGGGGGGGGGCCTTACCTCCCTCGGGGCACGGGGCTGGGCAGGCCCCGGCCCCTCCCGCCGACACGGCAGCCCCGGCCCCGGGCCCAGGCCCGGCTGCTCCGCGCGGGGAAGAGGCGTTTCCCGCGGGCCCGATCCGCTGCTGGCCCGCGCGCACCCACAGGGGCCGGTTGCGGGCTTTGGCGCCGCCGCCTGGCCCCAGCCTTAAGTCCCCCCACGACCACCTTGTCAACCCGCCGCCCGCACGCACCCGCGCGCTCGGAGGCTGCGGCTTCCCCCGCCGCCGCCACCCCGGCCGCGCCAGGCAGCTGCTGCAGGGCAAGGCAGGGCTGCCGCCGCACACGCACGCATGGGTACGGGCACGGGTACGGATACAGCGGCGGCTGCTGAAGGGGACGGCTGTGCCTGCCCGCCCGGCGCCGGGCCCAGGCCCGCCGCACTCACCGGGCGCCGCTCCGCTCCCTGCACCTCGGCCGCGATCAGCTGCGGGATGCCCCCGCGGCCGGAAACGCTCCCCGCGCCGCCGCGCTCACCCC
>NW_017728948.1:46365227-46369637 GCF_001723895.1 Crocodylus porosus
CCGCCGCCGCCGCCACTCCTCCTCGTTGTCGTCGCCCGCCCGCGCCGCCGGGGCAGGGAACGGCGCTCAGGCCTCGGCGGGAGGGCGACGCCGTGCGTCCACCGGGCGCCCTGCAGGGGCCCGGCCCGCGTGTCGCCCTGCCCGAGCGGCAGGAAAACATGAAGGGTCTTTGGCAAGGGCGTTTGTCCCGCGCCCGTGTGAGGCAGGCGGGCCTCGGACCTGTCGGCCCCCTCGGAAAAATGCGTGCTCCAGACAAACGATCTGGGGCGCAGGCGGAGGTCACTCCTGGACAGGCTAGAAATGTCCACAAAACTGAGAAACCCCCCACCCCCAAGATCTTCCTCGGACGGTCCTTATCCAAATAACTCGGGCCATTAAACTAGACGAAGCCTTTCATACAGAAATTGGAGAGAGGTGAGGCTGGAAGGTGAGGCTGAAATTGGTTCCTTATTCCCGGTTCCTTTTTCAAAGCTAATCTAAACCCAATAAAAACTTGTTATTAATGAATTCCACATCCTAAAGAGAGAGAATTTCATCAGCTATGCAGATGTACTAATTAACATGTAAAATAATATTCCACATAAAGTACAGAGCCCTAAATGAAGGTCAGATTAGGATAGGATATTGGGGCAAAATACTTCTTGGGCCACCCCAAATGTCATGGCGATGTCACTGGGGAATTGTCCCAAAGAACCCTGACAAAGAATTTAGTACAGTCACTAGAGGACTAGTTCACGGATTTAAAAACTAAAACTAGTCTATTGAAAACGTCATACCTGATAGAATTCTTTATTACACATTCAGTTGTCAGACTGCTGTACGCTTGGGACTAGGCTTAGGTTGACAAACTTATATGAGTCAAGACAGTCTACTCTGACTGCAGTTAGCAGCCCAATTTCATATAAATTAGGGTTTTCAGGGCTCATAACCACTTCATGTTCCAACAGTTGTCAACAGGATCTGTTGAATAAACTGGTAAATAAAATGGTTAAGTTTACAGCCATATTCTACAAACCACCCTACTTTCAAAGACAGCCAGAAAAAAATATTGCTTCTCTTTCTGAACTTCAGATATATAAATCAAATGCCTCTCATCTCTCCTGTTTCCGTTGTGCTACGCTGGGCTTTGTGAACAGACAGTTTCTGAGCACTAGCAATTTGCTTGGGTCAATACTAGCAATTTGCATGAACCCTCCAACATGGTTCTAAAATGGTTATAAAATGAAATGTCAGGTTGTTTTCAAAATGTAATAAATGAATCAAAATCTAGATGTGCAAATAGAATATCCACCTGGAAATGCTTGCGAAAAGTCAGGATATCTTAAAAACTAAAACTATTCTATCGAAAACATTATGCATGATAGAATTCTTTATTACACATTCACTTGTCAGATTGCTGTACACCTGGAAATGCTTGCAAAAAGTCAGGATATCTTGTATAGATAATCTGTTCTTTACAGAAAATACTGTTATCAGATATAGCATGTTTCAGTCCAGTGGCTTTCCATAGATTCTCTTCTATTTTATTCAGACTGCAAAAATTGGCTAAACTGTTGTGATTGTTTGCAGTTCAGGGGGGTGGAAGAATACCTCCAAGTACCCCATTCTAGATGCAAATGGATCTCTGTCTCTTAGACCAGCTGTTGTTTTACTTCTAATATACAGTCATCAATGCTTAATTTCAAAAGAGAAGCACCCATGTGCTATGGTTGGGATACTGTCTCTAGCAATTCCCCACTTACACCTACTTTAGTTACAAATCTCTCTTTCTAGCCCATCTCTGCCATAGGTTGGTGAGGGTGAAGCTTGGTATGCAAAGTTACTTTGAGGAGTGGAGCCCTAACCCAAAGAAACACAGACCACAGCAGCCTACTACTAAATCAGAATAGATTCATAACTTAAAAAGAAAAAAAATGTTTGAAGGCGGGGGGAGAGAGCACTAAAGGTGGCTTGCTGGGATTCTCCATGAGCTGTCTAGGAACAACCTGCCCAGCCACCCAATCAGGTGAGCCAGGGACAGTTAGGGAGAGGGACTGAGCAGCTTGGAGGAGAAATGCAGATATGGGAGAAAGCTCTGCCTGGTACTTCCTAGCACAACTACAGATTCCTCTTATACCACTAAAAACTCTGCTCCCTTGAATTACTTTCCATCTGCATGGATCAAATCCCCCCATAGATCCCCTCAATGTTCCCGCAGTCCTCACCCACAAAGCTGTAGCGTCCACTCTATGATGTACCGAAACACAAGTCATCGGGTGCAGAACAAGGGTCACTTGATGAAAGTAAATAGGCTTTGATATACAAAAGGTCAACGTTCACGTGTTGGGGGCGGGGCATTGAGCATGCCTACAGTGGAGGAAGAGTCTGCAGGAAGAGGTCAGGGGGAATGAGCTGCAGGCTGTGGTTTGTGCCGTCTGAGCTAGAGAGAGGTTGTGGACGGGCCATGAGGCAGGGGGGCTCCAATCAACCTGCCCCTCTCAGGCTGGGCAAACCCCAGCCTGCAGTTTGCTCTCCCTCCTCCTCCCTCCCTTCCTGCAGACAGCCCTGGGAGTGGTGCACGGCTGCTTCAGCCCAGCCCTGATCATCAAGCAGCAGATTAAGTCTAGGGAACACAAGTCCCCTAAGGCGCTCCAAAGCGCAGTGCCTTCATCTGATCCCTCACTTGATAAGGTTTAAGTTGTTGTGTGATCGGCCACTTTAAAAGCGCTCTCCAGCCATGCACATGTGTCACAGCACGGCTATAGTGCACTTTCAGGGAGGTCACTGACGTGACAAATGCTACTTCTGTCTGTGCCCTATATGATAGTCCATGAATTGTGACAAAACTATGGCAACCTACATACCCAACTTGCTTTGTAGGGCTCCAACCTGCCAGCAAACTTCAGAAAAGCTAATGTTGAGGGCCACTCTCTGGACACCTCTAACCAGAATCTTGCCTGGCCCAAAGCGCAGGTTGGTGGTGCCAGGCTGCCAACTGATAGCCTTGTATTCCCACTGTACAAAATGCATTGGCTTGAATAAGGAATTGGCTTTTGGGCAAGTCTCTGGTCAGAGATGTCCAGGAGTGTCCCCTAGTGGCACAGAGTTGTGTTCCAGGGTGGCCCAAGAAAAATTTCTGGTCATAATACCAGCCCAAAATCCAGTTCCTTATTCTGTTCCAGATACTTAGCACAGTCTCTGGTGGGTGGTGTATGCTGGCAGGCTGGCACGACCAAACCATGTTTTGGGCTGGGCAAGTCTCTGCTCAGAGATGTCCAGGACAGTCCTCCAGTGCCACAGAGGCAGGGGATTGAGTGGCTCAAGGAGGACTTCTGGTCATAATACCAGCCCAAAATTCAGTTCCTCATTTGGGGCTCAATACTTAGCAGTTGCCTGCGTGCTGTCAGCTGGCAGCCTGGCATGGCCAAACAATGTTTTGGGCCGGGCAAGACTCTGGTCAGATGTATCCGGTAGAGCCCAAAAGCCAGTTCCTTATTCAGGTCCAGATATTTGCACAGTGTCGGGGGGGGGTGTCAGTTGGCAGTCTGCCACAGCCAAACCACGCTTTGGGCCAGGCAAGCTTCTGGTCAGAGATGTCCAGGAGAGTCCCCCAGTACCACAAAGATGCTTCCTTGGGTGGCCCAAGTAGGATTTCTGGGTGTAATCCTGGTCCAAATTCCAATTCCTTACTCAGGTCCAGATACTTAGCACAGTGTCTGGGCAGTGGTGTCAGTTGGCAACGTGGCGCAGCTAAACCGCATTTTGGGCTGGGGAAGTCTCCGGTCAGAGATGCTCCAGAGTGTCCCCCGGTGGCACAGATATGGTCTGGGGTGGCTCAAGAATTATTTCTGGGTATAATCCCTGCCCAAAATCCAATTCCTTATTCAGGTCCATTAATTTAGCAGTGTCTGGAGGGTGGTATCAGTTGACAACCTGGCGTGGCTAAACTGCATTTTGGGCCAGGCAAGTCTTTGGTCAGAGATGTCCAGGAGTGTCCCCTGGTGCCACAGAGACATCTTCTGGGGTGGCCTCAGAAGGATTTCTGGGTATAATCCCAGCCCAAATTCAAGTTCCTTATTTGGTTCCATGTATTTAGCACAGCGGCTGGGGTGCTGGTTGTTGTTAGCTTGGCACGGCCAAACCATGTTTTGGACCAGACAAATCTCTGGTCAGAGATGTCCAGGACAGTCCCCTGGTGGCGCAGAGATGCAGTCTGGGGTGGCCCAAGAAGGATTTCTGGGTATAATCCCAGCCCAAAATCCAGTTCCTTATTCGGATCCAAGTACTTAGTATAGGCATACCTCGGAGATATTGCGGGTTCGGTTCCAGACCACCGCAATAAAGCGAATATCGCAATAAAGCGAGTCACATGAATTTTTGTTTTCCCAGTGCATATAAAAGTTATGTTTACACTATACTGTAGTCTATTAA
>NW_017728948.1:46369737-46390100 GCF_001723895.1 Crocodylus porosus
GTCGGTGGAGCAGTCAGAACACACACAACATTTATCGATTAAGTTTGCCGTCTTATATGGGCGCGGTTCGTGGCGCCCGAAAACAATTGCAATAATAACTTCAAAGATCACAGATCACCATAACAAATATAATAATAATAATGAAAAAGTTTGAACTATTGCGAGAATTACCAAAAAGTGACACAGAGACACTAAGTGAGCAAATGCTGTGGGAAAAAATGGCGCCGATAGACTTGCTTGATGCAGGGTTGCCACAAACCTTCAATTTGTAAAAAAAGCAATATCTGTAAAGCACAATAAAGTGAAGCGCAATAAAACAAGGTATGCCTGTACAGTTGCTTGGGTGCTGTCTGTTGGCAGCCTGTTATGGCCAACTGTGTTTTGCGCTGGGCAAGTCTCTGGTCAGAATTTCTAGCTGTAATCCCATCCTGAAAGTTCCTTATTCAAGCAATCATACTTAGTATAGTGGGCACGGGGGCTGTTAGTTGGCACAGCCAAACCGTATTTTGGGCCGGGCAGGACTGTGGTCAGGGTTCTTTGGGACAGTTCCCCAGTGGCATCGTCATGAAATTTGGGGTGGCCTAAGAAGTATTTTGCCCCATAATCCCATCCTAATCTGACCTTCATTTAGGGCTCTGTACTTGATGTGGAATATTATTTTACATATTAATTAGTACATAAGTAAATTCTCTCTCTTTAGGATGTGGAATTCATTAATAACAAGTTTTTATTGGGTCTAGCTTAGCTTTGAAAAAGGAACTGGGAATAAAGAATAAGGAACTAGGAATAAGGAATGAACCTCAACCTCATGGCTGGAAGAGACCTCAGAGGTCAGCTAGTCCAACTTAGCAGACTCGCATCTCAGTCCTAAACCATCCCATACAAATATATAATCCATAGGTGACGTGCCCCCCCCCGCAACTAGGCTGTCTCCATTGCCAATTCTGTCAGCAGCTTCTGTAGGTGCCCCCCAGACTCAGGAGGCACCAGTTGCCCATGCCATAATCTAATCTAAACTCTTTGTAAAGGTACAGTCAACCCTGATACACCCTCAGTCAACACCAGACATAACACCCTCACTTGCCACATGCAAGGGGAGGGGAGGGGAGGGCTGCAGCCTACATCCTGCTTCTGTAAAAGGTTGTTAATATCCTCATAGACTAACTGAATCCAGATGTCTAGCATAAGCTTTCTTGAGCAACTGGTTTGCCCCATCAAATTAGGTCAGCCTGTTGCTTAGGAAAACTTATGTCAGTGATTCCCCAACCAGGGTGGTAGGGCACCCTAGGGTGCCACCAGATCCTTTGAAGGGTGCCATGAGACGTGAAGACATAAGTAGATAAAATAGGTAGATAAACACAGGCTCAGGCTTGTCCCTGCTTGAGTGATCCCACTCCCCCACTGCCCAGCCCCTCTGCAAGGAGGTAACCATGGTGCTGTGTTACTCTTTTAAATTCTGTGCCCCTCAAGTTATGGAGGGTGCCTCAAGGCCAATGAGTAGGGATCGACCTAAATCAAAGCACAAGCACCACCTTTAATCTTGCTTTTTGCCATGCACGTCCCCTCGCTGAGTGGCTGAGAGGCCAAACTGCAGCATCAGTTGCCTCTTGGCCATTCAGCAGTAGAGGACATGCAGCAAAAAGAGCAAGATTACAGGTGTTGCTGCACTGTGAACTTCTGCCGCAATTTAGAAGTGACAGAACCAACCAATGAGGGCTGCCTCAAGTCCAAAAAAGGTTGAGAATGACTGACTGATTTATGCTATGCATTTCTGATTTAATTAGTCTATAAGGTACAAGTCTACCTTGCTTTCTCCCTGACTTCAGATTAACATGGCTAATTATTTCTCCCTGCCTACTACATAACTGCCACATGCCACAATGTCATAATGCTTTTTGGATTTTGTGATCAATTATTTTTGTTTGTTTACCTGTAGGATGCAAAGCACCTGCATATATTAAACATTCATGTACCTAATTTTTCCTTATGAAGCCAATCATATCTGCTTTTGTGTTGTCACAGATGAAAGCGTGTGTTCCTGGTCACTGTTGCTCATCTGTATATTCAAAAGTAACCATTAATCCAACTCAGCCTTCTCAACCTTTTTGGACTGGAAGCACCCCTCCACAACTTTTGTGAATTAAGTGGCATACAGGTTCAAAACCTAATTTATGTTTTTACAGAACTTACCTCCTGGCAGATGGGCTGAGCAGGTTGGACACTTAAGACTGTGCTTATCTGCTTATCTCTTCATACCTCATCATACCCTTCAAAGGATCTGGTGGCACCCTAGGGTACCATTGCACCTTGCTTGGGAATTAGTGGTTCAACCATATTGCAAAGAAGCTATGCAGTATGCATCACCTTGATGACTCAACAAAAAATGTCCACAGTAATAGGTATGGTTGGGATTTCTTCCAGTCCTTGACAGCATTGCCTCTTTCTTTTCAGACTTCACCTTGACCCACTGCTTCAAATATCTAAGAGCTTAAATATTTGAAGCAGCAGTTTAGTGGGCAGATTACTCTCAGCAGTAGATAAAACTAAGATAATGGGTGTGTGACAAAGTGTGTGCTTCAGCTGCAGGGGATTAGAGGGTAATAGCATGCCTGCCTAGGAGCACTGGGCCAGCTGACAGGGATGTCTGGCTGGCTCTGGAAGAAGTTAAAAGCTCCCACAGAGATAATGCTGGGGAGGAAAGAACCTGAGAAGAAAGGTAGTGTTGAAGCATTGTGGTGAAGCCCTTCCTCTGGATAGGGTGAGGCAGGGGGGAGTTTTGTTGATATTTTGTTAATCTGTTTAGTTTGAGTAGGAAAGGGAAAAAGCTAGCTCCTGGACCTGGCTAAAGGAGTAACAATCTGTGACAGTGTTATATGTATATTGCAGGCATTTAAACACAAAACGCTCTGATTTCCCCTCTAGTCTGACTGGTACATTGGATAAGCTGCAATGGGAGCTATGGCTATCCATCACCACCTTATTGAATTTATCCATGAGTTTCCATCTTAATATAAGTCATTCAAGTTCGGCTCTCTTACAAGTAGCCTTTAAATGGCAGGCGGTTTCACAGCTTACTAATAGATGTAACAAGAAGAACATGAATATTAGTCCCTTGTATAGTACCAAGATCAATGCACCTGCCCCATATACAGGGTTTTGAATTTTAAAGGTTTGAAGTATAAGATGTTTGCAAAAAAAAAAATATCAGTGAAATGGATTCACAGTCTCAATAACATTAATTGGAAGCTTTTTGGATCCAGGTGTTATCTTGCATTTCTGTAAATAATTAAAAGAAAAATAGATATAAACCAATAATTTGTAACATTATTGATTCGCACCATTGGTGTTTTGAGTACTGGGGATTGCTACAAAATGTCTTTCGAAGTGATTGGTAGATTTTACTTTCTAATGCCAGCACTTATTCTCTCTCATGTACTAGACAAATTACACTAGTGATAATCACATACTATAGAGGTCAGCTTAATTTATCAATGTTGTATTTGGGTATCTGTGGTGTTTGAGAATACTAACTCCTTTCAGTCTGCAATTGGGCAAAGTTAGCCTATATGTATTAGATGGCTCACTAATATTTTTCTCCAGTCCAAATTTTGAAAACTGTTGTGAAGAAAAACGAAGATCTTTTGGTTATATTCACTGAAGTACCAGAGGCAATCATGAATGTCTGGTGCTTAAATGAGTTCTGTGTGCTTTGTATCACCCATGTTCAGAGTTTCTACTGATAGTCTTTTCCCTTGTAATCACTGTCTTCATTATGAGTGCATCTATATTAAAATAGTTGACAGCTGTATCCGAATGATTCATTATAACATTTAGCCATAAAAGGCTGACAGCTTTCTTCCCCACAGGAAGTCCTGGAAATCATTGACACTTATGAGAGTCTAATACTGGACTAGCTTGGTTATGTCTTTCTGTTACTGGACAAGTAAAAAGACTCATTGTCTTCTGTTTGGCAGATGCAGTGGGATGTGGGGGGCAGGTTTGTCCAAGGCTAGAACGGTCACTAGACCACTTAATTTAAGATGCAGATGTGGTCAAGGGCATGTCCTAGCACTCAGATATAACAGTAATGGAGATACTAGGAAGTTCAACAGGTTCAAAGACTGCCTGGGAGAATGTATTGGTTACCATGTAAGCTATGAAATGGCAGGTGGTGACACTTTATGAAAGCTCTAGTATCTTGTCTAGGTTGAGTTAGCTCTGACAGGAAGCTAAATATTGATATGCTCTGGGAAAAACCCCATTCATTTGCTGGGCAGGAGGAAGATTTTGTGTTTTTCTTTTACCATCTCAAAACATATGCACCAAACTAAAGCATATTTTAGTAATCTAACCTGTACAAATTCAGTCTGAGGTAGAAGTTCCAATGTCTGTAGTGTTGTATCAACAGACTTGCAGAAACTAAGTCATCAAGCAGGCTTGATAGAGAGTGACTTATGTAATAGGCTAGGTACAGATGTAATACTTAAGTGCACAGAAAGAGCCCTACAGCTGTAACTAAACCGATGTTCATGGCTCATAGAAAACTTTTAAAAAAATGGCAGGTCCTGCTCTATGTTAACCTTGAATGGATGTGCTTTCAGGCTAAAGTGCTTTAGGTTAGAGTTCTTTATCAAGCGTCTGTACCAGATTCCATTGCAATTCAAGTTAGTTTGCATTCCATTGGCATCCCAGGGGCCCCTTGCTGGGCAGTCTGGTAGACTTGGTGCTCATCTGCTCCCAGGCTTATAGGGAGGAGATGACGGTCCCTGCATGGTTGGGCAAAAGGGCAAGGAACAGAGCCCCCCTGCAGTGATCAGTGGAAAGCAGCAGGGTCCCAGGGCCTCTCCCAATCAGTGGTGGGAGGCAAAACTGCGGCATACTTAAAGCTGTGCTTTTTGCCTCCCAGCTGATCAAGAGCAAGTAGCAGGGCTACTTCATAGCATGCTTCCAGAATGATTTAAGTAGATCGCTTTTTCTAAGCCGATAGAAATTATTAAGTTTCTTCTGGGGAATTTGTCTTCTGTATTGAGATAAAGGAATTCAAGGTCCTTTAAAATTTACCTGATGCACAGTTTGAACAAACACTTTAAACAGGCAGGACATGGATTACTGACTGAATGGTAGGCATGCCACTTTTTACATTACATCTTTTTGCTCACAGGCATATTTGGAGCACTGAGTAAGAACAGTCAACAGCAAGTTTCAATGATATTCTTAGTTGCTCTAATAGTGCAAAGTCAAAGACAGAACTATTACACTACAGAAACAGCAAGGTTTGTAAATCTCTTACAGAAAGTTAGTAGTCTCACTGAGTGACCAAACCTGGTTTTCTTTTTTAAACTAATCCGGTACTTTTTATAACTAAACATACATTTATCAACAGATAGTAATTGTTCCTAGGCTTTCAACAAGCCCACATCTCCATACATTCTTCACCCTTAAAGGTAATAGTCTCATGGCTATACAGCCAAACTGATATACCAAAAAAACAAACCTAGCAGAATTAAAGTGAAAGTGAAAAAAGCAAACATTTGTTAAAGAATGCCCAACTTAAAAAAAAAATGCATGTTTAACAATCATCATGCAGACAAGCAAAAATGATGAAATACTATTTTAATTATAAGTACTACAGGGATGAAGACAATTTCATCAGCACAATAAAACAAGGTGAGGTAAACTATTTGGGAGATATTATACCAAAACAAATGTAGAGTAAGCTGCTTTTAATAAAATATTTGTGATTACTAACGTCAGTCATTCTCCAATAATTGAATTATTTTAAATATAGGTACATTAATACCTCATTTTTATAAACTTTTAGTACTTTAATAAAGGAAAGCTTTGATGGGTTTTATTAAAAGTATCAGTATTTTCCTGAATAATCTGAAAATGTACATGAATATTAATTCTTCATTCTTTTCAGATAACTGTTTAGAAAAGCAATATAATCATCATCCTAGGAAGGTTTAATGTGGAAGAGCAACTCCATTACCTGCTGCCCAAGCCTAATTTGCTCACAAATTTAATTTTCTTCTTACACTTCACCTGTAGGATTTATGGGGTGGCTTTAGTCAAGATTTGATAATCTGGGAAATCTCAGACACTGTCTACCTACAATTGCCTGACTATATTTATGACATCTTTCCAAGGTGATTTAAACCAGGAACCTATCAACATAGGTGCTGCTTTGCTCTACTATTGCAAATAGAAGCGGAAAATCAAAGTATTTTCCTTTTCTACAGTTATTGCTATTTCTTTGCACAGTGCTTCCCTTCTTATATCAGGTACCATGTTTTGAAAACTTCAGAATTTATTTATAGGGGAAATTTGCCACTAAGTTAATTGCTTGGGGTCTCAGTCTTGGTCTCATTTTAGAATTTAGCATTCAGAGAAGAATTACATTACACTGGCATTGGATTACACCCCACAAAATGGAAACTTTAAATTCAGCCTTCAAAAGAGTTTCCTATAATTGCAAAGTAAACTCAGCCTAGACTGCTTCAAAAATCTGTCTTCAACCTGATACCTGATGCAGCATCTGTATAGATTTGTGTGCTCCTGGTAAAGATATGCTTTGATATAGGAAATTGGAAGTAAGGGAATATCAGAACAATACTGCCTCTGGAATTACCAGTCCAGTTGTTGTAAGGATGTTTGCTTATCTACAGTGAAGAAGTTGTGCTGACATTATTCCTTTATGAAAAAATATACAGAAGTCAAAGTTTCAAAAGTTTTGCCTAAATTAGGCTCGAAACTCTATATTTGGGTACCTAAGTCATTGAATTTTGCAAAACTAGTGTTTGGCTGCCAAGCACTTTTAAAAGGATTAAATGCAGGTATTCCCTGCCTTTAAACCCAAGTCTAAGTAGAAAACTCTTATGTATAGCCATGTACAGTGGTTATTATTTCAGGAAAGTGAAGCAATAAACTTTCCATTGCCTGAAAAGAGGCATATTTGGCAAACAAACCCTGCTTCTACTGTGGCCTCTGCTTATTCCTTGAAACCCCTCAGAATCACACAACAACTTAAACCTTATCAAGTGAGGGATCAGATGAAGGCACTGCGCTTTGGAGCGCCTTAGGGGACTTGTGTTCCCTAGACTTAATCTGCTGCTTGATGATCAGGGCTGGGCTGAAGCAGCCGTGCACCACTCCCAGGGCTGTCTGCAGGAAGGGAGGGAGGAGGAGGGAGAGCAAACTGCAGGCTGGGGTTTGCCCAGCCTGAGAGGGGCAGGTTGATTGGAGCCCCCCTGCCTCATGGCCCGTCCACAACCTCTCTCTAGCTCAGACGGCACAAACCACAGCCTGCAGCTCATTCCCCCTGACCTCTTCCTGCAGACTCTTCCTCCACTGTAGGCATGCTCAATGCCCCGCCCCCAACACGTGAACGTTGACCTTTTGTATATCAAAGCCTATTTACTTTCATCAAGTGACCCTTGTTCTGCACCCGATGACTTGTGTTTCGGTACATCATAGAGTGGACGCTACAGCTTTGTGGGTGAGGACTGCGGGAACATTGAGGGGATCTATGGGGGGATTTGATCCATGCAGATGGAAAGTAATTCAAGGGAGCAGAGTTTTTAGTGGTATAAGAGGAATCTGTAGTTGTGCTAGGAAGTACCAGGCAGAGCTTTCTCCCATATCTGCATTTCTCCTCCAAGCTGCTCAGTCCCTCTCCCTAACTGTCCCTGGCTCACCTGATTGGGTGGCTGGGCAGGTTGTTCCTAGACAGCTCATGGAGAATCCCAGCAAGCCACCTTTAGTGCTCTCTCCCCCCGCCTTCAAACATTTTTTTTCTTTTTAAGTTATGAATCTATTCTGATTTAGTAGTAGGCTGCTGTGGTCTGTGTTTCTTTGGGTTAGGGCTCCACTCCTCAAAGTAACTTTGCATACCAAGCTTCACCCTCACCAACCTATGGCAGAGATGGGCTAGAAAGAGAGATTTGTAACTAAAGTAGGTGTAAGTGGGGAATTGCTAGAGACAGTATCCCAACCATAGCACATGGGTGCTTCTCTTTTGAAATTAAGCATTGATGACTGTATATTAGAAGTAAAACAACAGCTGGTCTAAGAGACAGAGATCCATTTGCATCTAGAATGGGGTACTTGGAGGTATTCTTCCACCCCCCTGAACTGCAAACAATCACAACAGTTTAGCCAATTTTTGCAGTCTGAATAAAATAGAAGAGAATCTATGGAAAGCCACTGGACTGAAACATGCTATATCTGATAACAGTATTTTCTGTAAAGAACAGATTATCTATACAAGATATCCTGACTTTTTGCAAGCATTTCCAGGTGTACAGCAATCTGACAAGTGAATGTGTAATAAAGAATTCTATCATGCATAATGTTTTCGATAGAATAGTTTTAGTTTTTAAGATATCCTGACTTTTCGCAAGCATTTCCAGGTGGATATTCTATTTGCACATCTAGATTTTGATTCATTTATTACATTTTGAAAACAACCTGACATTTCATTTTATAACCATTTTAGAACCATGTTGGAGGGTTCATGCAAATTGCTAGTATTGACCCAAGCAAATTGCTAGTGCTCAGAAACTGTCTGTTCACAAAGCCCAGCGTAGCACAACGGAAACAGGAGAGATGAGAGGCATTTGATTTATATATCTGAAGTTCAGAAAGAGAAGCAATATTTTTTTCTGGCTGTCTTTGAAAGTAGGGTGGTTTGTAGAATATGGCTGTAAACTTAACCATTTTATTTACCAGTTTATTCAACAGATCCTGTTGACAACTGTTGGAACATGAAGTGGTTATGAGCCCTGAAAACCCTAATTTATATGAAATTGGGCTGCTAACTGCAGTCAGAGTAGACTGTCTTGACTCATATAAGTTTGTCAACCTAAGCCTAGTCCCAAGCGTACAGCAGTCTGACAACTGAATGTGTAATAAAGAATTCTATCAGGTATGACGTTTTCAATAGACTAGTTTAAAAATAAAAATCTGTTAATTTAGTCACTAGAGGACTAGTTAAGCAATGCAAGTTGAGAAATGGTTTAAAACACCAACGCTCCCAGAATGCTAAGTGAAACTGCATTAGTAAAAGTGCAGGAAAAACAAAAAACACACACATGCATTTATAACTGACATTTATATTAAAAAAAAGCCTAAGCATATACTTCTTTACATTGAATTTAGGAATATACAGGGCATATCTGTACTACCTCAGTACTGTACTGGACTACAGCATTGAGGCAGACTAATCCCACTTCCTCCTGAAGTACCATCTTTATGTGGTACTGAGTGAGACACAGTAAGCTCTCTCTCAGCTGCAAGAGATGTAGTTTTGACAGGCAGCATGTGTAGAGTAGGTGAAGCATGCCTCACTGAGACACCCACCCTGAAGCAGTACGGAGACAGTGCAGCCATGTTTCTGCTGAAGTTGGTATTTCCATCTTGAGAATAGGGCCAGTTTGGATACGTCCGTTTGCAGAAGGTCCTTTACCCAAAGATTAGAGGTGTCCCAAGATGCATATAAAGGCTGATTTCTCCATATTAATAAGTAATTGGTATCTTTTCAGTGCCTACACCTGCTAATCAGATTGTGACCCCACTGCACAAATACACAATAAGAAACCATCCCTGTTTTTGTAACCTCATGGCAAATGCCACTGCATTTGAGAGTTTGTCTAGTTCTCAGCCGTGGCCCAGGGCTAACAGAAGACAACCACCACCCCCTCCCCACCAGCCCTCTCCCTCCCCAGAAAACCCTTGTCTTTTGCATTTGTTCTTAGGAATTTAACTTAATTGGAGAGGAGGAATTATTACTACCTACTAGGCCATGGAGAAGCAGAGAGATCTCACTCTTGCCTAAGGTTATACAGACCATCTGTTATAGAAGTCAGGAATTGAAATCAGGATCTTCCAGACAAAGTACATACCGAAACAATAAGCCCATTCAACTGTCTACTCTGGCAAGCATGTTACCAAAATTGCACTCAAACTTCTATCAGGCACATTTTCAGAGAGTGAAGAGCTTTAAGGATGATGACTAGAGCTATTAATAAATTATAATTCAGCCTGGATTTAACCAGGAAAGGAGAAAAAGTGTGAACAAAGTACATGAAGAGCTGATCTGGCAAACAGAGGTCCGAGGTGGTGATAAATTAGCACACTTACAAAGGTCATCTTTGTCTGCCAATATATTTCCTAGGAAGTGGAACAACAGAATGAGCAGCATGAGACACTGTTAAAGAACAGAGCTGTGGATGGCTCCACTGCTGACACCAAGGCCTAGGCAAGTCTGATTTTAAAGGCCCACTTCTGACTCACACCTGATATTATGTGACCAGACCTGAACCTGCATTAGCAAGTTTTCTTACCCATGAACTGACCTGACCCACTGTAAGCAAAAGCTACAATCCAATCTGTGCTGCTGACAGATGCAAAAAAAAAAAAAAACACAAAACCCCCATGCTTTCCCAGAAGCAGCAGCAGCATGGTAGTTCAATCTGGCTCTGCAGCATCTGTATAAAAAAATCAGGCTTTTTAGAATATGTCTAAAGCTGATCTCGAAGTGACACATCCTGATCTATCTTTTCTTTAATCTCCTTTGCAGCCATTCGTCCTTCTTCATGCTACTTCTTCTGGTAAAGCATTTTTTTCCCCACATTTGTCAGCAGCCAGTGGCAAGGCTCACATTCTGACCCAAAACCAACTCAAAACAGGTTGTTGGGAGTTTTTTTGTTTGGTTTTCTTCCCCCCAACCCCCGACCTGCGCACAAGCTGCAAAATGTAAAAGTAGTTCACATTCTCACCTTTGCAGATTACCGACCCAATGCAAGACTCTATTATACACGGTTTCTGTGCTGGTAGTTATTTGGGTTAGGGGTGTGATTTTCTTTTTAAGCCAAGATAACTATAACAATACAGCCCAGAGCACAGACAAGTTATACAACTGTAAACTGTACTTCCATTTACTAGCTTGAGGATAAGTTATATTAAATACAGCTGTACCACTACAACTATGTTCACAGTGCCAGGAAGAAAAAGGTTGTATGTAGACAAAAATCAGTTTCCAGATAAGTCCTCTGGACATAATTATTTTCCAACAGCCTTATATACTCAATAGAGACTTATCCCTTACAAAGTCTAGGCTTTATTCAGAGTAGACCTAAACCAGCTAGTCAAGGACACAAGCAGATGAAAGTTTCACTATTTTAACAAGGAGGAAAATATACCACAGTGCTGCTATTAACCCAGTGTAACCAGTTAATTCATCCATTCCTATCCCACATGAAGCAAAACCACAATGGATTTGCCTCCCTACCTTATAGTTACACTGCTTAATATGGGCATCTGTGCCCCAAGCCTCTTTCTGCTCCCTTTATGTAGGAGAAAAACATTGAATTCTATAGCAGGGTTAATGGATTGCAAAGTCATACAGCTACCTTTATGACACTAGAATAATTCTAAAAGTGTACCACAGAGTACACTTTTAGATACTATGCATATTTAATGTTCACTGAAGCAATGAAACCTCTGCAGGGATTAAGAGTTTAATAGAAGAGCCATTTGGAATGGTAGTTCCAGTTCCAAGATGAAGGATACAATTCCATCTTGAGCAGAATAAAGAGGCAGCTGCTTAGCCAGTGTTAAGTTCTTCAGGGTCAGGCCTACTCTTGCTAAGCTTAGGCACTAAGCCATACAGCATGTCAAATGCCGTACATTGCTCCCAAGCCTATTTCTGGAGCAGGAGTATTGGGTAGAAGTGAGAGCAGAGTCATCCTGTCGTATTAGCACACTGGGCAGTTGTCCAGGGCAGCAGAACTAGGAGGCACATTTCTAGAGCTGATCAGCCATTGTCAATGCCAAATTCCATGAGGAATTTAGTTGCCTGAAAGTCAGGAAAGAGCCAACAAAAACTAGGGCCAGCTGTGGGAAGGAAGACAATATTCAGCATCTTGAAAGTAGGGCCAGTGGTTACACCAACTTAGTGAAAGAAAGGATTGTTCACACATAGTGGAGATAAACAGTAAATCAGGCTTTTCCTGTTAACTTTGTTAGTTACTCAGAGTTCATCAGGTGGCAAAGAAACCTGGACAGAAATTAGGATTTGAAAAAGAAGATGTCTCTAATAAAAGTTAATTGAGTGCATGTTGATATTCTCTACAGTTACCAAAAACATTAAACATTTTATCACTCCTAAGACACATCAGAATTCAACTGCTTGCATCTGCAACCCATTTGTAGACATTTGGTGATGTACATACTTTTTTCAGCTACATTATTTGCTCCTAATCCTTTTGAAAAAAGTGATTCTAAAGAGATATTTTAACTCTTCTGGCATATTTTTTCAAGTTAAAATGCATTAAAAAAAATTTAGCAAGCTGCTCTAAAGTGTTCTAGTTTCCTGCATTTCAGCCTGATATTTCACATTCTTGCTTGGAGCTTTCCCTGGTACTGATGCTCTTCCAATTATCTAAATTCTCTCTTAGATCCTTTCAGATGATGCAGCAGTACAATATGCAATTGAAACCAATCAGACAACTCGGTCCTTAAGCCAGGAAAGTTAGGTAGGAAGATACAGAACTAAATTTGAGCCAAACACAGGAAGTAACACAAAGCTTGAAATTCTAGGATCACTGGTGCCACCACATGACAATTGCTTCATCTCTCGTTCTACTTTTTTTCCCCCTTTAGCAGAACAGAACGTTCATTTTGACTTTTCATTGCACCTGAAGTTTAACATTTCCCCTTTATGTACTTTAAAGTAAAGTAGAGGAACCAAAAGGCTAAAGTAAAAAAAAACTGAGAGCAGAAAGGGTCCTGCCACAATCTCCCATTTACCTAATATCCTGGGTGAGAGCCCAAACTACTGGACTAAGGGAGATCCAGGTTTAAATAGGGTAAACATAAAATCATGAGATAAATCTAGGAAGGGGTGTGGGGGGAAGCCACCATGGGGCCCTACTAGGTGCATGCATACCCCTCCCCCCCTTCCAGCCCCACAGCTCCCAGGGCTGGGGCTGGGCAGGACAGCACAGCACACGTGCGCAGACACACACATGCATGGCCCTCCATTCCTACCCACCCCGTCACTAGACTCAAATGCACAAGTGACTCTGCTCACAGCCCAGGGGAGTCTGGGACCAGGGAGCAGCCCACTGGCTAGGCTGCTGGGAGAAAACTGCAGCTGTGGAAGGGAGGCAAGGGGGTGCACACAGCAGTGGGGAGCCAGCCCCCCTCCCCACCGGCACCTCTTGCACTCAAACTTGTGGTTCTGTCTAGCTCCAGCTGGGCAGCACCTGCCCTACTCCTTCCCTCACGGTAGGGGCTTCATCTGCCCCCCCCATGCCTCTTCCCCCATCCCCTTCTCTTTGTCAGCTGCTCTCCATACTGCCTGGCTGCATTCCTGTAAAATTGGCTAATAAATTGGCCAAGAAAGTCTTTATCAGCGTATGCCTTATGCTGACTGTTCTTAATCACCACCTTTCCCTCCAAGTGCTTAAAAATGGATTCCTTGAGGACCTGCTTCATGATTCCCCCCACCCCACCCCCAAGGACTGAAGTGAGGCTGACAGGTCTGTAGTTCCCTAGATCCTGTTTCTTCCCTCTCAAAGATGGAGACTATATTTGTTCTTTTTCAATCATCTGGGACCATTCCTGATTGCCACAAGCTTTCAAAGATAGCAGCCAGCTGCTCCACAATTACATCAGCCAACTTCACAAGCTCCCTTGAGTGCATAGCATCCAGCCCCATGGACTTATAAACATCCAGCTTTTTTAAATAGTCTCCAATCTGTTCTTTTGCCACTGTTGGCTGCTCACCTCTTCCACAAACTGTATTGCCAGGTGCAGTAGTCTGGTAACTGACCTTGCCTGAGGACTGAGGTAGAGGCATTGAGTACATCAGCACTTTCCACACCATCTGTCACTAGGTTACCTCTCTCTTTCAGTAAGACACCCACACTTGCCCTGATCTTCCTCTTGTTATGGACATACTTGTAGAAATCCTTTATGGCGTACACCCGGTGGAAGGGGGGGTGCCATCTCTAAAGAGGAGTATAACTCCTCTGCTCAGGCCTGTAGGGGGGCTGTCAGGAAAGCTAAGGTGGACATAGAGCTAGGACTAGCATCCAAGATCAAGGATAATAAAAAGTCCTTTTTCAAATATATAGGGAGGATGAAGGCGGCACCGGGTAATGTAGGACCCCTGCAAAATACACTGGGCAATCTGGTGGTTGCACCGGAGGAGAAAGCAGACCTCTTTAACCAATTCTTCACCTCCGTTTTCTTGTGTAGGGACTGGGACTTCCCCACTGTGATGCAAGACAGACTCAAGGGGAATGCCTCCAGACCTCAGGTTGGGGAGGACCAGGTTAGAGAGCTTCTGGAGGGGTTGGACGTGTTCAAGTCAGCAGGTCCAGATGTTTTCCACCCCAGGGTGTTGAGGGAGCTAGCAGGGGTTATTGCAGGGCCATTGGCATGGCTTTACGAGCGCTCGTGATGCTTGGGCCAGGTGCCAGATGATTGGAAGATAGCCAGCGTGGTCCCCATCTTCAAAAAAGGGACAAGAGAGGACCTGGGCAACTATAGGCCCGTCAGTCTAACCTCGATCCTAGGGAAACTCTTTGAGAAGATCCTCAAGGAGCACATCTGTGATGGGCCGGCTTCAGGGATGATGCTCAAGGGCAACCAGCACGGTTTCATTAGGGGCAGGTCATGTCAGACCAACCTGATTGCCCTTTATGATCAGGTCACAAAGGCAAGGGATGCAAGTGTCACCATAGACATAGTCTTTCTAGACTTCAGCAAGGCCTTTGACACCGCCTCCCACCCCATCCTCATTAAAAAGCTAGGCAACTGTGGCATTGATTCCTACACACTCAGATGGATTGCAGATTGGCTCAAGGGTCGTATTCAGAGGGTGGTGGTGGACGGGTCATATTTGACCTGGGGGGAAGTGGGCAGCGGAGTCCCCCAGGGCTCGGTCCTGGGGCCTGTGCTGTTCAATTTCTTCATCAGCAATTTGGACGACGGGGTGAAAAACAACCTGTTTAAATTCGCTGATGATACCAAAATTTGGGGTGAGGTGAGCACACTAGTAGGGAGGGAAAGATTGCAGCAAGATCTGGATAGGTTACAGAAGTGGGCTGACACAAACAGGATGCGTTCCAATACAAGTGCAGGGTGCTGCACTTGGGCAGTAGTAACCAGCAGCACACTTATAAGATGGGAAACTCCCTTCTTGAGAGCACGGAGGCAGAAAGAGATCTTGGAGACATTATTGACTCCAAGATGAACATGGGCCGACAATGCGAAGTCATGGTTGGCAGGGCTAACCGCACCTTGTCATGCGTCCATAGGTGCTTCTCAAGTAGAGCCAAGGAGGTGATCCTACCCCTCTATGCAACGCTGGTCAGGCCACAGCTGGAGTACTGTGTCCAGTTCTGTGCACCCCACTTCAGGAGGGATGTAGACAACACTGAGAGGGTCCAAAGGAGGGCCACCCGCATGATCCAGGGACAACAGGGCAGACCCTACAATGAAAGACTGCGGGACCTAAACATGTTCAGCCTTCACAAGAGAAGGCTGAGGGGGGACCTGGTGACTGTCTATAAAATCACTAGCTGGGACCAGAAGGGTTTGGGGGAGACACTTTCCCCTAGCACCCCCGGCATAACAAGGAATAATGGACACAAGTTATTGGAGAGTAGCTTTAGATTAGACATCCACAAGAACTACTTCATAGTTGGGGTGGCTAGGAGCTGGAACCAGCTTCCAAGGGAAGTGGTGCTAGCTCCTACCCTGGGGGTCTTTAAGAAGAGGCTTGATGCCTACCTGGCTGGATTCATTTGAGTCCAGTTTTCCTCCTGCCCAGGCGGGGGGTCGGACTTGAAGATCTACAAGGTCCCTTCCGACCCTACTTCTATGATTCTATGTCCCTTGCTAGCTGCAACTCTAGTTGCACCTGGGCCTTCCCGATTTCATCCTCACATGTCTAACCAATACCCCTCCCTAATCATCTATTCAAGTTTCCACTTCTTGTAAGCTTCCTTTTTGTGTTTTAGCTCACTAATGAATTCCCTACTAAGCCAAACTGATCTAATGCCATACTTGATAGTCTTCTTGGGCATCCGGATGGTTCATTCCAGCATCCTCAGTAAAGTTTTTTTGTAAAGTAGAAACAGTGGTCCTGGACTTCTTTCCCCCACCAGACTGGCCTCCCAGGGGATTCTGCCCATCAGTTCCCCAAGTGAGTCAAAGTCTGCTTTTCTGAAATCTATACAGCTGTTTTAGATAAAGTGATGACTCCTCTTCTCCCCTGGCTGTTCTTCCTGAACAGTATATACCCATCCATAATAGTGTTCCAGTCATGCAAGTCTTCCCACAAAGTCTGTTACTCCAGTTACATCATAGTTTTGGGACTGTGCAAGGACTTACAGTTCTGCCTTCTTGTTTTCCAGACTCTGTGTGCATTGGTGTACAGACACCCAAGGTAACTAGCCAATTGCCCTACTTCCTAAGGAAGAATGAGAAGGCCTGTCTTGTTGCCCCTCCTGCTTGTTCTTCCTCCAGGTCAGGCACTTACCTCAGGGCTTTGGTCGCCACCCTCAGCAAGCATAATTTAAAGCCCTCCTCACCAGTTTAACGAACCTGTCTGCAAAGATGTCTTCTTTGTCAGGTTGATCCCATTTCTTCCTAGCAATCCTTCTTCTTAGAACAGGATCCTGTGGCTGAAGAAGCCAAAGCCTTGCTGGTAACACCATTGATCTGCAAGATGCATGCCATCCTTCCTAGGCCCTTTCCCTTGACCTGAAAGGGTAAGGAGAGCACCACCCGAGCCCCTGTCCCCTTCACCCTTGCACGCAGAGCCACCCTTGATCTGCTCAGAGTCCCTCCTGGAAGTTTAATCGGTGCCCACATGAATGAGCAGCATGGGGTAGCAGTCAGAGGGCTGTAGGAGTCCCAGTAATCTTTCTGAGACATGTCAGCTTCAGGCTCTGGGAAAGCACCCCCCCCACCCAAAAAGCAAAACAAAACAAAAAAGACAACAGGTCAGACCAACAGACCAATGCCTCTGTTCCCTACAGGCAAGGCTCTTTGAGTAAATGCGATATCTTTTATTAAACTAACTCAGTTGGTCTAATAAAAGATAAATCACATCTACTCAAAGAATCTTGCCTGCCTATGCCCTTAGACTAACATGGCTACAATCAAAAACCTCTGTTCCCTGCCAAAGGGAGCTGCTGACCACCACTGCCTATCACTTCCATTTGGTGACAGTGATCTCAGTCTTCTCAACTTTGGGGAGGCCTGGCCTCTTCTGCTGACAGCACATGCTCTTTCTCCTCCATTGCTAGGGCTCCATATGTTCTCAACATAACCTGCTGCAGGCAGGGATGAAGACTTCTGCTTGTTGCCAGAGGTCACAAGCTTCCACTTTTCTGAGAGTCCCATCTTCTCCTTTCTCTAGGGTCACCTCTGGCTGTCTTTCCTTTGCTGTCCTAGATCCTCAGAATCAAGTCAATGAAGTCCTCAAGGCAAAGGATGCTTTGGAGCCTTGCTACCTCCTCTTGTAGCTCTTTGGCCTGCTCCCCGAGGGACACCACTGCCCATATTGCAGGCATTTCCCCACATGGCTGTCACCAAAAGGAACCTAGAAGCCACAGTCTCCACACCACCAAACCAGAACCTGGGTGGAAGCCTCAACAGTGGCCAGTCCTGCTTGTACAGATACCTTACCCACCTTCAGCCACCACAAAAGTCTGATGTAGGTCTGATCTTAACAGAGAAGATCCAGATAGATGAAAAAAATAAAAATAAAAACAAAAAAAAGCAAAGTGAAAAGCAAGTATCAAATGCCATATAAAATGAGAGGGGCAAAGGGGTTGGTTGTCCCTGATAATTTCAAAATACGCAGTAAGCACACATACATGACACATTTACTGCCCGTTTGACTAATTAACTGTGCAGTAAACATCTCAGTGCATGAATGCTGTGTGCCCCTGGAGGCTGTGGGGCATGGCAACTGCCTGCAGGAGGCAGCGGCGGCAGCAGCAGGGGCATTGCACCTCAAGCAGGGAGCTCCCACAGGTAGCCATGGCAATGTTGGCAGCAGGGAGGGCAGGTAGCAAACGCCGAACTGTGGTTGGCAACCACCTGCAGGGACTGCTGGCAGGCACCGCTGGCAGTGTTCACGGTAGCCAGTGGAGATTGGGGACAGCTTGCGGATGCTGCAGGCAGTGCCGATGGCAGGGGTGGCGAGCAGCAACTGTCCGCAAGCACCATTGGCAGCTTTGGCAGTGCACAGGGGGTGTACCGCCAAACTCAGCAGGTGCACATGCACCTGCATGGAACCCCTATGTGTTGCCAATGTCTCAGTGTCTCCACATGCACCCCTATTAGGGCGCACAAAATTGATACACTCAGCAACAGGGTAGTACTTGTAAATACGAAATACTTAATGAGCAGGGTTATACTTGTAAGAACAAAATACAAGTACTACCCTGCTGAAGAGTTTTTTCATGTGCAGGAGTACACGTGTAGACCCTGACCAGCTGGCTGGGGCATGAGGGTGCTTCAGTGCCAGGGCTACCTGCCGGCTAACTCCACAATGAAGCACCCTCGTGTCCCAGCCAGCCCCTCCACAGCAGGTTAAGCCCAGTCAGAGCAGCCCCAGGCTGGAAGGGGGAATCCCTGGGCCCCTTGCCAGCTGGGGCAGTGGTGACCCAGCTCAATGTGCTGTAGTTCAGGCACATGTGCAGACAATAAACAATAAACTGGGGAGTAATAAGCTCCACAGTTTATTGCTGCCCCCTAATGGCAAGTGTACACATACCTAGTGTCATTCCTATATTTGAAAGTTATTATTTTTAAGTCTATATTAACTCTGTCTTTCCCATATAAAGTAAAGACACCTGCTATCGCCAACATTGTCTTATCTGTCTTCCTCTAAAAGCAAAGCAATGCTGCTGGGAGTACAGGTGTAAGTGGCTAGTACTCGGCCCTGGGAAGTAGTGTCCTTCCCTGCACTCTGCATCTTACTTGCTCTGGCTCCAGCAGTGGGGAGGACAGAACAGCTAACATGTTGCCAAAACCTTTGGTTTTTCAGCAACAAAAGGGGAGGTGATATCGGAAGCAAACCTAAATTACTCCTCCTGGACTGTCTACTACCACTGCTTCTTTTCCTTCCCCACTATCAGAGCTGGAGTTGGAGCCAAGAAGGTGCCCACCTGGTGGTTTCCATCTATTCTCTCACTCATTTTTCTTTCTAGACAGTATGATTACTGTTGCTGTTTGCAAAGGCATGTTAAACCAAGCAACAAACTGACTTGTACCAGGATGGTCAGGGAGTGCTGGGGTTATACCCATTGAGGGCAGGAAGGTGTGTTGGTTTGGGGCCAGTATTACTTCCCTGGGCAGTATAAAGTTCAGGAGGGTAGAAAGTTTGCCCATGGAGCAAAGGACTGGGATGAGCTGGGAATGATGCATCCTGGGATGCTGGAGGAATGAAAATAGAGCATTTTGTCTTCCTGACTTAATAATACCCTGCAATGGCCTAGGTAAAACAAATCAAAGATAACCCTCAGTTGGGGTGGTGTTACAGGTTACCTTTAAACCATCGTAGAGGCACTTAAAATGGGACCATTCACCTATTAATGGCTATTAACCCATGCTAAGTACCCTCTAAACCAGGGGTGGGCAAAATGGTGGATCCATAAGTACCCTCTAAACCAGGGGTGGGCAAAATGGTGGATCCAGACAGTGGCCAGACTCCATTTCCCAGCAGCCCCTGCCCACATGGCTGGAACTGGTTTCTATGGTGACCCCAACAACAGCTGTGCAAGGCTAGGGTTTCAAAGCAGACCAGCCTCAGCAGCACTGGCAGGGCGTGGGGAGCTGCTCCAGAGCCGCTGGGATCTTGCAGCAGTTACAGCATGGTCCAGAGCCAGAGCCAGAGCCAGAGCCAGAGCAGACCTGTGATCTGCAGCCCACACTGCTGCAGGTCCCCACCCTGTCACCCTGCCAGTGCTGCTGGGGCCGGTTTCCATGGAAACCCCAGCTTTTTACTATGGCAGCATCTCCATGGAAACTGGCCCCAGCCATGCAGGTTGGGGCTGCTGGGAAATGGAGTCCACTGCTCTCCAGATCTGGCCCATGGGCCGGACTTTGTCCACCCTGCCCTAAACATTTTAAAGTTATGCCACTTTAAGTGAGGGTTATTTGATCTGTTTTACTGCTCTGAAACTGTTCTAACTTTATGATGATATAACGTTCCATAAATTTAAAATATTGTGTGTGTGTGGGGGGGGGAGCATGTGGGGGAGGGTGGCTGGGGGTTGTGTATGGCAGTTCGGGGGGGGGTTCATGTGTATGGTGGGGTTTGTGTGTGGGAC
>NW_017728948.1:46390200-46399904 GCF_001723895.1 Crocodylus porosus
TAACTTTATGATGATATAACGTTCCATAAATTTAGAGTGTTGGGTCAGGGTGTATGCAGGGGGTGGGTATGGAGTGTTTGTGAGGGGGTGTTTGTGAGGATGTGTGGGGGTGTGTGTGGGGGTTATGGGGTGTATGAAGGGGAGGGTGGCTGGGGAAGTGTGGGGTTGTGGTGTGTGCGCATATGTGTGGTGGGGTTTGTGTGTGGGGTCCCCCCTACAAACACACCCCCTCATTGTGCACAGCCCCTGCTACCAGTAGCAGCAACAGGCAGAGCCCCCTGTCAGGATGCCATCCTGGTGAGCCCCAGAACTGCACATGGGTCAGCTTCCGGCTGCATTGCACAGTGCTCACATGTCCGAGTCCTGTGCCACTGGGGGGAGCCCCGCCCAATGAAGCAGGCGATGCACATCATGGGCTTGGCTGGGGCAACAGGGAGAGGAGTAGAGCTGGCTTGGCTCCATAGCACAGGGCTTTCCACCACTCCCCATGACATACTCATAGCAGTGAACGGGGCCAGGCCGCTGGTCCCATTGCACAGGGCCTCCCACAGAGGCATGTGGCTCAGGTACAGAACCTGAGAGCTGCATGTGAGCGCCACATGATGGAGACAGGTGGACCCTGAGACTCTGCTGGACCAGACTCTGTGCTCCTGTTGCCCTACTCTGGGTACCCATTGACCCCAGCCCCAGGGCACCGGTGCAGGCCCCATGCCACCCACTTGCCACATCCCTCCCGCTAGCCACCATTGCCATTCCTCCCCCACCCACCGCTGCCATCATAACTCCCCACCTGCTTATCCTGCTGCTTCCCCACCTTAGCATGTGCCACCCCTGCTTTCCCTCCCCTCTCCTCCCCTCCTGCCCACCCATGTCCACTCCCCCCTGCCTCCTGCCACCACCACCACTTCTCCCATCTGCCACCACTGCCGCTCCCCCACCCACCACCACTTCCCTACCTGTGGAGCTGGGGTCAGTGCTATCCCATGGGTGAAGGTGAGAGTGCAGCATTCACTGGCCCTGTGGCAGTAAGCGGGACTTGGCCCTATGCGAGCACAGCATGGGCAGCCTGGGGCCAGCCAAGATACAGTAAATTGATAGGCACCTGCCCACAGGCTGGACAAAATCGTCTGGTAGGCTGGATCTAGCCCACAGGCCGTACTTTGCCTGCCCCTGCTTTAAAGGGTGAATGCTTCCATTTTAAGTGCCTTTATGATGGTTTAAAGGTAACCTATAAACCACCTTAAACAATTCCTAACCACCATACACAGCTCCCAAAAACGATCCTTCTGCTTTCTTCATCAGCCCTGCTGCCTGTGCCACCTCCTGAAGGAAGAGAAGAGTCACAAGAATTCCACAGCTCTTCTCACCAATTCCTCATCAAATTTCCCTAAACTGCCACATCTCATTTTACCTTCCAGACAGGAAGGCAAGCAGGGCTCCTCCAAGCATTAGAGGAGGGCTTCTTATTGTTGTATTACTACAATCCCTGAATCAACAAGACTCTGTTTCCAAAAGTGGCTCTACACTAGGATCACGAGGTACTTCAAGGTGATGATCTCATGAGTAAATAATCTCAACCCATTCAGGGTTTCATAGATATAATCTCTCCCAAAATCAGTCAGCAGGTGTGCAGAACATGCATAATCATGGCATTATCTGAATAAAGCAAGAATGACTAATCATCCAGTCCTGTTCTGTATCAGCCTGTGTTTCTACCTGGTTCCAAGTTTCAAGTCCAATGCATTGCAGTAGTTTAATGTTTGCATAATTTGAGCTATACTCTTCTTGCCAGGAACAGACTGCAAGAAGCAGTCTTGATCCAGCTGCTGTCTTGGTTTGCAGGGAAAAAGCTGCAAAGCTAAAGCCAAATCCATGTCTAAGCCAATCTACATAACAGCAGGCCCATTCCTTCCAACAGGGAAGGGCAGGCTGGTACCTTCTCTGCCATTTGTTTATATTATTTCTCCCAACTTACTATTACAATCACTTTGCTAACCAAATTAGCAGAGCGACACTCCGTTTACTCCTATATACATCTGTATAATCATTTTGTATTAAGCTGTGTCTGTAGGAGACCTGAGAAGTACAAGGTTATCCATGCAAACATTAGCAAAAATGTCAACATGCTGTGCCCACAACAAGCTTGTGCTACAAGAAAAACAGGACACTTGAGCAAAAATAAAGCTCAGTGTAAGCTGGGAGTGTGAGTCAGCAGTGGAAGAGGTCATTTAGGCTTTGATCTTGTCATGTGGGAAGACCCTGACTCCATGAGGTCCATTGTGCAGGGCCCCATTGAAATCAGGGTCTATTTGTTCAGAACTCATAATGAGCTTGGAACCCTGTCAGATTCTTTTAAAATGTACTAGTTAGATAAGAAGATAGCCAGCTACATCTCCAAAACAGACCTATACCTTGTGTTCCAAGAAAGCACAGCAAATTTTAAGACACTCCAAGTAAGTGTGTGGATAGTATAGCACTCAGAATAAGTAAACTTTAAACAAAAAGTGAAATTCGCTTTTCATTACAGCATGACAAAAAAAAAAAAAAGAACACCTCTACTGGTTCTATTTTCTCCAATATGGGACAATCTAAAAAGGGAATTTCTCCCAAGCTGGGTTTTTGAAAGAACCCGATTTTCAGAAATGCTAGTTACCTTGTGACTTCAATTGTGCTGCATTCTGTGCTCATAGGCTGACTGGGTTTTTGTTCCCTGCTTTGTTAATTTATGACTCTGGGGCAAGATCTGAGCAAGCAATAAACACCCTACTCGCTGTAACCTACCATGCAAAAGGATCAGAAAGAACTCAGAGAACAGTGAAAATTAGGTTCTGTGTGTGGGGCACAAGAGATTCAAGAGCCATGAAGAAAGGGGAGTTATGAAATTATAAGGCAACAAGCAGAAAGCAAATAAGAGGAAATTTGCCTTTGCATAGCTCTATCAGTTTGTGAACCCCATTGTCTCTGATTTATTCTGATAAATAGTTCTGTAAGATCTCAGCAAGGTTCAGATGGATGCTCATAATACATGAATAAAACCAGAAGTAAGTTATTTAACTACTCTAGATATAATAATTGTCATGAAACTCTTACAATAATTGACATGAAGCTCAGGACATACACTCACCAATTATGGAGGGTAAATAAGAAATTTCTCACTAAGATTACAGAACTGTTTATAGCATTATAAGACATTTCTATCTTTTCCTGAAGCACTTGGTTCCACAATAACGAGGTGCATGGCTACATCCATCAGTGGCCTGTTCTAAAATGGCAATTTGTAAGTTCCTACAGCAAAAAATCATTTCCTTTAAAATAGGATATTTTGCAAGTGGCTTTTTGCCTCTACCTCTGCCACCTCCACAAGGCTTTTTTTTTCTATGTACAGGCAGTCCTCAACTTACAACATTTTGAGTTACAACGTTTCACACTTACAATGTTTATAAATTGACACCCTGTTTCAACTTTATGATGTCAGTTTCGAATTACAACGCTTGATCCAATGCCATGCCATGCCAGGGAACAAGTTTGCCGTGTCGCTCATCACCCTGAAGAACATCTGTCCAAATTTCCTTGGATGCTTTCTTTAAGAAAGCAGACAAGACTCAAAAAAAACCTGCAGCCAAGATTCCTGAGAAGACTATGGCCAAGAACCCTTCAAAAAGTCCAACTGAGAGCCTTTCAAAAAGCCCAGCAAAGTCACCTTAAAGAAGTCTTTCCAAATCAATGATTGCTATTTACAATATAAATACATTAATGTAGCTATATTACTCATCTATAATTGATCGAGTACAAAATTCTGGGGTATTTTTGGTGAAAATAGGGTATCGGGCCTTGGTTCAGGAACTGATCCCACATTTATAACCTTGTTTCTTATGAGAAAATTGGCTCTGAGTTACAAAGTTTTGACTTAAGACACAGTTTTCAGGAACCAATTGTGTCATAAGTCTGATGACTGCCTGTATCATAATATCATAGTACTTAGGGTTGGAAGGGACCTAAACAGATCATCAGGTCCAACCCCCTGCCCTGGGCAGGAACAGGTGCCAGGGTCATATCACCCCAGCCAAATATTGGTCCAGCCTCCTCTTGAAGATTCCCAAGGTAGGAGAGAGTACCACCTCACTTAGGAGCCCATTCCAGAGCCTGGCAGCCCTAACTGTAAAGTAATGTCCCCTGATGTCCAGCCTGAACCTTCTCTCCAACAATTTGTGGCCATTATTCCTAGTAACCCTGGGTGGTGCCTGGGGGAACAAAGCCTCTCCCAATTCTCGCTGGTCCCCGCCTTGTGAGTTTGTAAATGGCCACCAGATCCCCTCTCAGCCTTGTCTTGTGGAGGCTGAATAGGTTCAGGCCCTTTAGCCTCTTCTTGTAGCCCCTGCCTTGCTGCCCCTTGACCATGCGAGTGGCCCTCCTCTGGACCCTCTCAATGCTAGCCACGTCCCTCTTGAAGTGTGGTGCCCAGAACTGGATGCAGTACTCCAATTGCGGCCTGACCAATGCTGCAGAGAGGGGGAGGATCACCTTCCTAGACCAGCTTGTCATGCATCTGTAGATGCATGACAAGATGCGGTTAGCCTTACTTCCACTTCCTTGCATTGGCAGCTCATGTCCATCCTGGAGTCAACAATGACTCCAAGATCCCTTTCTGCCACTGTTTTGTTGAGAAGGGTTTTCCCCAGCCTATAGGTGTGTTGCTGGTTCCTTCTCCCTAGATGCAGTACCTTGCACTTGTCTGCATTGAATTCCATCCTATTCTCATCCGCCCACCTCTGTAATTTGTCTAGATCTAGCTGGATTCTGTCCCTCCCCTCCAGCGTGCCCACCTCCAATTTGGACAGCGTGCATTCCACACCCACATCCAAATCGCTGATAAAGATGTTGAACAGTACAGGTTCCAGGACCGAGCCCTGGGGGACTCCACTGCCAACATCCTGCCAGGTTAAAAATGACCCATCCACCATCACCAGTGTCTGGGTGTGACCATCTAGCCAATTTGCCACCCATCTGACTGTGTAGGCATCAATGCCGCAGTCACCAAGTTTTTTTTAAGAGGATGTGGTGGGAAACCATGTCAAAGGCCTTCTTAAAGTCCAGGAAGACAAAATCCCCCCCAACACCCTTGTCCAGGGACTTTGTGACCTGATCATTGTAGCAGGGCACTGAGGTACCTGCTACTTGTGGAGTAGTAATGAAGAGGCACAGGTGCAGGTTGCTAGGGCAACCGGTGAGAGTCAGCTGACCAGAAGGGGTAAGCCTGGCTCCCATTTAAACCCAGGCCAGAGGCCAGGCCAGCAGGTCCCTGCTGGCAGCCAAAGGGCTAGGAACTCTGCTGGAGTAAGAGAAGAGGTCAAAATGCAAGAGCAGTTGGTACGGGTGAGGGACGGGGTGGCTTAAGTGAGGTTTTAGCCAAGTGGCAGAAATTTACATTATGGCCTAGGGGCTTGAGTTTTGTGTTTACTGTTTACAACTGGTGGCTTGGGAGAGGCTATAAGGGGATTGAGGAGGCCTCTTAGGGGGTCCACGGCAGCATGGGGACCCAGGCACCAGAGAGGGTGCAGTATTGGGGTGAGCTGACCCCAAATGTGTGAGAAACTGCTGTAAAATGGGTGTGCTGACTCAAGCATCAGTGAAGGAGCAGCATTGAGGAGGTGTGCTGACTCCGAACCCCAGAGCAGGGGGCAGCAAGAAGCCCCAGAGCAGGGGACAGTGATTCCTGAATGCTCAAAGGGGCGCGGTTGCAAGACAAGGGCTGCGGCTAAGACCAAACAACGTTCGGGACATCAGTGAGGCTTGGGGCATGCTACAGGGGGGGCTGGAGCCACGCATAGCCCATAAGGCTGGGGTGCCTAGGAATACCCATTAGTGGAGCTGGGCTAATGTAGCAGGAGGTAAACCATATCCAGGGAGATGAAGAGGCAGCCTTCCTATAATATATATATGAGCAAAGACGTGGCAGGCGAGAATGAAGGGTGCTTTGTAGCCAACCTGGACACGGTAAGGGGCGCAAGCGGAAAGCACGGTGACCCCTAGGGCACCCCACCTGCTACAATCATAAGAAGAAAAAGCAGGTTAGTCAGACAGGACCTGCCCTCAGTGAACCCATGTTGGTTGCCCCTGAGCATTACCTCCCCTGCTAGGCCCTTGCAGATGTGCTCCTTGATAATTTCATCAAAGGTCTTCCCAAGGATCAAGGTAAGACTGACTGGCCTCTTAATTGCCAGGGTCCTCTTTTCTCCCCTTCTTGTAAATGGGGACCACATTGGCCCTTGTCCAATCCTCTGGTACCTGGCCAGTGTCCCATGAATGCTTATAGCGCTGTGCCAGGGGCTCAACTATGACCCCCTCAGCATCCTCGGGTGAAGAGTATCTGGACCTACTGATTTAAACACATCCAGCCCCTCCAAAAGTTCCCTAACTAGGTTGTCCCTGACCCTAGGCATGGCGGTGCCTCCCCTGGGTCCGTCCGTAGTCCTAGCCAGGGAAATGCCCCAGTCCCTGTTTAGGAATATGGAGGCAAAGAATTCGTTAAAGAGGTTAGCTTTTCCGTTTGCCACAATCACCAGATTGCCAAGCCTATCCTGTAAAGGCCCCACATTACCCAGTGCCTTTTTACTTCCTATGTATTTGAAAAAGGACTTTTTATTATTCTACTCATCCATTTTAAGTAGTCTTTAATAAGGTGGATTTCCAAGATCTTGAAGTGTTATCAAGTCACTGGTTTCTTCATAGCAGTTTGATGTACCAATTGCATTTAGTCAGTCCTAATATTGAAGTCACCACAGTTGGTTTAGGGATGAATTTGACCTGAGTTGCTTCAGATGAGACATTTAAATGATTTTTCCAACCTAAGATATTTTGAGGAACTTGAGTTTTCTATCAGAGGAATACTGGTATCCACAAAATTATTTGTTTTTTTTTATGCAATGGATACTGTGGTATCATGTGTTTACAACAGTTTCTTGAATGGCGTTTGGTATTCTTGCTATACTCTTAGAAGTAATCCTTTAGGTAAGGATTTTTTGTGTGTGATATCTTTTATTGAACCAACTGCATGTTGAAATAAAGTTAAACTAACTTTCGAATCATGATGGTCCTGATGAAGAATGTCGGTCCCCTCCACATCTCACTCTGTAGCATCAAAATAACTGTAATTAAAAATCCTATTAAATGTAAGCAGTCTTGTTAGCTTTTAAAAAATATCTTAAAGAAATGCTATTAGTAGATAACTTGATTTGCAGTCCTACATGGAATCATCCAAGAGACTGATACGTTAAACCTCCAGACCAGCAAGTCTATGTAAGGTCTTCTTTAGTGCAAGTATCTGTACATTTCACACGTCACCTTTAACATTCCACTTCATTGTATAAAATTAAACTTTCAAGAGAAAATTATTGAAACACAAGTAAATAAAGCAATGGTTCTCTACCTTATTAGATTCAAGGCAACACTCTTTAGACCATTCGTTCCCAACCTCAGGGTGCAACCCAAATCGGAGTTGTGGGGGATTCCTTAGTAGGGTTGTGAAGGGCCCACACACAAATGCACATGCACAGTCATGCATGCCGCCTGGGAGCAGCAGGAAAGCAGGCGGGGTGGGCCACTGCACACAGAGCGGGCAGTGGTCGCTCCCCCACCCCTGGGCTGCTGCTGCATTCTGCTCCCAGTAATCCCTGCAGCGTCGGGTTGGGAAGTCCTGTTGATGGCCAATTTAGGGTTGCAGCAACAAACGGTTGGGAACCACTGCTTTAGACTCAAGGCAACCCTAGGAAATTACCAGCTTTTAGCTTTCACTCATTTTTTGACCACTGAAAAATAATTAGAATAATTCTTCTGTTGCAAAGAACTCGAAGTCCACACCATATCAGAATACTTTTGACACTATGGATTCCTATTTGAAATGTCAGAGTTTTACCTTGTGAATCATGTTTAGAGGCTTGCATAGTTAACAATGCTGATATTGTTTGGCATCCCATGAAAAAGAACTCATGGCATCCAGGATGTCATCTTGGTACCCTGGTTGTACTGCCAGCTTGAAATAGTATAAATCATTAAATTTTTAGAGTTCATGACTTATAAACACATTTGTTCACTAACGTATGTAAGTATGGACCCAGCTCGAACCATATGAATGGTCCCATCTCTGACTTAAAAGTTAAAGATCAAAATTTGCTTAAAATAACCTGAAGTTAGGCACACGCTTAAGCATTAGCCTGAATTAGGGCCAAAATAATTCTGAAACTGTGGTGGAGAAACAAAGGGGGAAAGCATCAAAATGAGCTAACTGTAAATCATGTAATTTATTCAATTATTTAATTGGTCTGGTCTGTTTTTGAAAAATACCTATGAAAACTTTTGCAGTAGTTTCAGAAACCATATTTGATGGTTGGCTGTGCTTTGCTCCCTCTCAGTATAGAAGGTGGTTTGAATCCCATTCTCTTTCGGAGAATAGTTCCCATCTCCCTGTTCAAGCCAAGATACAAAAGACCAAAGACATTAAATGGAAACATTCTCAAGTCTAGAATAAAAGATGACAGAAAAAAATTCTATTTTTTTTCTATTTCAATTAATTGAATCTTTGTAGTCCTTGAAGATAAAAACAGGAATTGTTGATAACATCTGCAGCAGCTTGGGATTCAAATCCCTGGGGGAGGGAATCAGCTGAAGAACAAATAGAAACTTTAAATGTAGTAAAACTACTGAAATGTTAAATAATTATAATTTGATGACAATATAAATGACGAAAAGTACACATTACGCACTACCCACAATTCAGTGTGGGGTTTAATGTTTAGGGACTAGCCAGGAACAAATTTCCTTGGCAAACAGTTTCTCAAAAGTGGACTCATGATCAGAAACATGAATCTCTGTATCTCCAGCAGCATCAAATCTTTGTACCCAGTTGCAAACCCCCTAACAGCAGGTGAGTGCTCGAGCCCTGGACTGATACTGGCCTGCACTTGCAGGAGGTATGAGGGCTGTAACCCAATTCAGTTGTGCCTGCTTTACTGTCTGTTCGGTGGCTTGAATCTTGGGTGGGAAGCTGGCTGCCAGGCTCTCCTTTTGGCACCTTGCGGGGGCCAAAATGGGGAGCAGTGAGAACAAAAAGCGGTTTAGGTGACAACACGTAAGGGGCCCCGGGAGGGGAGGACAGAGAAACACAGCAAGAACAACTCCGCTCCAGACAGCAAGTCATTTTAAATTGGGGATGTGGCGACGTCTAGGCCTTGCAGGATGACGTCAGGATGTTCCAGGGTGACGTCAGGGGCACTGTAGCTGCAGTTTTCCTTCCTGACTGCAGTTCAGTATTGGGGGGTGGGGTGAGGCGGGTTGCGAGCAGCACCAAGGAGCTCGCCCCGACGCGGAGGCGGGAAGATAACGGGTCCCTCGCACCCCACCCCGGCGCTGGTGTCGGCGCCGGCGCTAGCGACGCCCCCCCACGGCCCGAGGGGGGAGCGGGGTACGTTGGGCTCTACCATTTTCTCCTTGCGGAGGGTGCGCTACGCAAGGGCGTGTCCCCCTCCGGTTGGTTTTGCCCCCGCTCCACCCGCAGCAGCGTGGAGTGGGCCAGCCCGGTGGTACATAAGCGGGGTGGGCGGCTCCTGGGTGCAGAGCGGTGGTGCGTTGAAGCTAGATCTAGAGCGATTCTTTGCAGCGATGGCCTGGCAACCCATGGAGATCAACCCCGAGGTGAGCGCGGGCCGGGG
>NW_017728948.1:46400004-46447259 GCF_001723895.1 Crocodylus porosus
ATCTAGGGGGCCGCCGCCCGCACTGCAGCGCCGGGCCGAGCTGTCCCGCCGGGGCCGGGGGTGCTGCCCGCGGGGCCCGCCCACGTGCAGCCGCAGCTCTCGGGCCCGGCGGCAGGTGGCGCTGCGCGTTGTGCTGTGTCACCGGGCTGAAAGCGCCGCGGCCGGGTGCGGGGGGAGGGCTCTGGGCAGCTGCCTCCCCACCAGCTCCCTCCTGTTTCCTTCAGGTGCTGAGCCGCCTAGGGGTGGCCCCCGGCTGGCGCTTCGTGGATGTGCTGGGCCTGGAGGAGGACTCGCTGAGCTCCGTGCCCCGCCCAGCTTGTGCGCTGCTCCTGCTCTTCCCTCTCACTGAGCAGGTAGGTGCCAAGGGCTGTGGCATTGTCCTGCCCATGGGTGAGTAACGGAGCCTGTAGAGCCTCCCCAGCGAGTGCGGCTGCAACTGATGCCAAGCCTCAGCCTTGCTGCACCTTCCTGTGGGGACCCCAGTGCACCAGGGCTGTGCTAAGTGCTATGTGTCGTGACATGGCTCCGGGGAAAGGGTGGGGCACAGAGCAGTTCCCCTTGCAGCCACGGAGAGGCACCTGCTTGTTGATACAGTGCGGTGACGTAGCTGTTCTTGCAGTGGATCTGCAGCACCGTTTCCTTAAACTTTCTGGGCCTCTGCCATGAGGCTAAAAGGCACTGTCATGTCCAAATCCCTGGTTGCTAGAATTCAGTCATCATGAGCTTGCTCCGAACTGATAAGCCCTTGTGGATGCTGAACCTGCCTCTTGTAGTGAAATGCTGTGGGATTTCTTCTGCAAATTGGAAATCCTTCAAAAATTGATGCAAAATTTAGCATGATGTAACATTAATTACTGTTTTATCATGTGAGATGCCTTGCCACCTCTGGGTACTGCATGTTCTTACTGCACCTTGCAGATTTGTCAGAAAGTAATCCTACCTCTGGCAGGAGGTGTAACTAAAGCAAAAAATACCATCTAATTATCTCAAAAGGTTAGGGAACAAATGTTCCTTGACTTGCCATCTTATGGATCTGTACCTACACCCCAAAGAAGCAGGGGGACCATCTTGGAACAACAGTGCTCAAATAGGGGTGGCAGTAGCTTGCATAACTAAAACATCAAAATACAGGTAACTCTAACTTGGTTGTCTTGTGTTTTGTTTGTTTCTTTTTCCCCTTTTTTTTTCTGGCAAATGGGAAGCAATAACAATGTGGACCAGTAATATTAGGCTGCTTTTTTATGTTCTAACTAGCGTTACTCCTAAGTGTTTTGTTTTTTTTTCATCTCTCTTTTTTATATGGGCACTGTCCACTTCAGAAAAATAAAACTCTTAAGATGATGACATGGCTAAATGACAAGGCTCTGATACAATAGTGGCTTGTTCCCATTGTTAACAAACAGCATTAAACAAATCAATATAACGGAGGTTGGGATCTTGAGAGCCAAAGTAAAGACTTGCAACTAAAAATATGAGTTGGATGACTCCATCTTGAGAGAGAGCTTCTCTCATGGAGGGTAATCTTCCATGAGACCTGGCTGCCACTTCTGGCTTAATGAAGTGTGTGGGGAAAATTGTAGTGCAAGAAACTCCATTTGTTGATTTTTTTTCCTTCCTGTGGTGGTCTTGTGTATATGCATACAATCACAAAAACACTTCTATCCAAAAGCTTGCTGAAAAATGTGATGGATTTAAAGTTGTTCACACACAAATTAAACAAACTTCCTGACCAAACATATTTGCCCAAATTCAAGATGACAGCTTTCCTTTCTTTCTCCCCCCACCCCGCAATTAAATGGGGAAGACAAAAAAATTTTATTTTATTTATTTATTTATTTATTTTTTCTTTAATTCTTCTGTATCTAGAACTTAACTTACTGGAGGGCTCACTCCTGAATCTTGGGCCGGCAGCCCTCTGATACCATCTCCTCCTTCCTTTCTTCCCTCCTCTCCACTACCGCTTCTGCCTGCCCTTCTCATGCACCTACCCTCTGCAGCCTCTGCCTCCTTTCCCATCCTGGTTCTGGCACTGGAGTTTCCCTGCTGCTGCTGCAGTGTGCTCAGGCAGTGGCTAGAGCTTCCATGTGCCCTGCTCCAGGAAGGACAAAGGCGGGGGGGGGACACAGAGGCTGTGGGGACTTGGGACAGATGGCAGCTGCTGTAGCTCAAAAACCAACCCTGAACCTGGGTTGGTGGTGCAGTAGCTATCTCTACCCCTTCCTCTACTTGAAACCAAGAGGAGGGGCTTCTTCTTTCACCCTACAAACTGAATGCAGTGAGAAGGATAAGACTAGTCATGGACTTGAGTAAATCTGGTAGTATGTGGAGCCCCATGTTAAGATTTAAATTGGGTCTTGAAAAAATATGGTAGTGCACTAGTAGATCCTATCCTTATGAAAGACTCTATTCCAGCAAGCTTACTATCCTTCCTCCGAGGATGGCTTTCTGGCAGATTTTCTGTTCGCTCTCAATACTCTAAACAGTATATGTCCTTTTCCTATGCTTTCAGTCTGTACCATCTGAGCTCAGTTGTTTTGTATCTATCTTGACTTTTTTTTTTCTTTACATGCAGCATGAGAATTTCAGGAAACAACAGATTGAAAATATAAAAGACAAAGAAGTCAGTTCCAAAGTGTATTTTGTGAAGCAGACTGTGAGCAATTCCTGTGGAACAATTGGCTTGATCCATGCAGTTGCCAATAACCAAGACAAAGTGATGTTTAGTAAGTGTATTTTGTGCTTAATGCTAAATGGCTCAAAAAGGGAGCAGAGTATTTTGACAGCCCTGGCTTGTTCCAGATCCATTCTGTGTAAAGATCTTGTACTCGCAACTGAACTTGCTGTGCTCCGAGGCTGGATGCGTACCTCATGAGGTGTTCTGTATCTTCCAAGAACTCTAATAATTTGTGATGATAGCCTGTTGTAACTCTAGAACTGCTTTGAGCAACAAAGGAGACAGCAGTTGCAGAACACCCATCTTGCAACTGCTACAGCACCAGGATGCTGGCATTGGGCAGGAACGCCTCCTAATGGTAGTGGAAATGCTGTTTAACCAGTTTCCATAGCCAAGTCCAAAAGCCACTTCCATTGAAATGCTACCAGAAGCAGACTGAAACCAAATGGTCACAAATGACTCCAGCCTGTGGACACCAGTGTTCACTTTTCTAATGAAAAGAGAACAGACCACATCTGAATAGTCATCTTACTAGGTGCAGTAGAAACAGTTTCCCTGATTAAACCTTAACAAATTGAATCTGCAGTGCTTCTGTAAGTGCAATCTGCAGTTGTCAGTCCTTGTGACAATTTTTACTAAGTTTTAACTTTTAAGGTTGAACTAGGTTGTAAAATCTTCCAGTAATGCAAACTTTGTACAAAGTAAGGTAACTGATCTATCACACTCCATAAAAGAAGAATAAGTCTGTTTGTGTATAACAATGACTAGAGGCTGTTTTTTTGTCTTCAATATGTGGTTTTTCCCTTAGGACTTGCTGAAATTGGAGACCTCCTTTTGCCAAATACACTCTTTTGCAAAGGACTAGTGTTCTCAGCATCTCTGAAAGCCCAAGGGAGGGAAGAACCCAAATTATAACATGGCTCTTGAATGAGATTGCTTTTTTTAATGGAAAAAATAGGTGCCCCTTAATGATGAGGAGGGAGGTGGGCATGGAATTCCAAAGGCAATACAGCTCGTGCTGTAAAATCCAGATGTTCTTCCTAGCTAATGTCTTCTTGTTGAAGCTGGACCGTATGCAGCATAACTTTCAGATAATACCCAACTAGTTATAAGAATGTCATTCCCTTGTCTTTTTCTCCCACCTCCCTCAAGTGGTCTTCAACTATTGGAAGTCCCACTGGAGTAGTGGGGACCTCACAAAACAGGCTTTAGGGCTACTTTTTCAAAAGAAAAATGCTCTTTTAGGTGCAGTGTTCACCAGAGGTTGGGGTGCTCCTCCAAAAATAAGGTCCTGCTGCCCCATGTCTTATAACTGAGTGAACTTTTGGCAGGTGGAATTTTTGAAAATATTTGTGATTGTACAGTTCTAGGTAGTATGTGTTGATGCCAACTGAGTGTAATCATGGCATGCTACTTGGCTAAATGAGTATATTTTTAAATTTTAACTAACGTCTAAACAAGTATTACTTATAATCTTGGCAAACACTCTTGCACAGATGAAGGGTCAGCCCTGAAGAAGTTTCTCAATGAAACAGCTGATCTCTCTGCTGAAGAAAGAGCAAAAAGCCTGGGAAGCAATAAGGTATAAAAACTAAATTTTAGAATTGTACTGCTACTGGCATTTGCATCTTATTAATCTAGACTTGGCTTTTTCTTTCTTCAGGCCATACAGGAAGTCCACAATGCTGTTGCACAGGAAGGCCAGTGTAGGGTAAGTGGCATGGTATATTTGGAGTGGGATGGAAGATGTTGGCATAGGGCTTACAACTTCTTTCTTCTCCTTTGTATAATCTTCAATAACAAGCCAGTAGCTTAGTTTTCTAGGGAAGGAAGAAAAAACTCCTCAAAGCCTCTGCCTAGCAGTCAAGGATCATACAATTCCTTCTGCATAAATAAAAGGGATGTAGAAACAAGGACTGGAATGCTGGAACAAGCCAAGTATTAGTAAGTGATCAGGGGCTTCACTTGCTCTGGTTGACTTTCTAGAAAGGGACTTGAGAATCTAGATTTTTGTACAAAAAGGAGAGGGGGGGGGAAAAAAAAAAGACTAGGAATCTTAAAGGCAGCCAACCTAAAAGTCACAATAGGCAGGGTAAAAATGACAGTTAGTTACTTAACACTAAGCTGGTGTGACTTTGTAGATGAGACTGTTTGATCCCATTTTCCTAGAGGAACATGGTGGTTACTTGAAGTACAACTAGATATTCAGATATAGAATTCCAGAAATGTAGCTGCAGTCTGGATCCTTTTAACTTCATGTACTGTTTGCCTTGTACCCATTTTAAACTGAACTTTTATTGTGTCCTTTTTCTAGGTAGATGATAATGTGAACTTCCATTTCATTCTGTTTGTCAATGTAGATGGAAACCTGTATGAATTGGGTAAGATGACACGCACATCTACATTCAAAGCGAGTTAAACTTACAAATTAGGTTGTCTTGCAGTCAGGACTCTTCAGATGTCTGAAGTCCTAACTTTTCTCTGTTGGCCTCCTGCCTATACTAGGGAGTTCAGCAGATTAGTGTACCCTGTTCAGTCTGCATATTTCCAGACCTTTTTTTAAAAGGATTTCTAATTGAAGTTGTTCTCCTCCAGAGGGCTGGCCTTAGAACAGAAGCAGTAGTCTGACCTCCTCAATCCTCAGCCTTATTGTATCTGCCTCTCCTGTCCCTGTTCTTGATCTTCATTTTTATAGAGCAGAGTACTGACTATAGTAGCAACTGTCTGTCCAGGAAAGCAGGAACAAAATTCCACAGTTTGGAAGCTGTAAAAGTACGTATCTAACTAAATGAGGTTCTATTTCATCCTAGATGGGCGCATGCCATTTCCTGTAAACCATGGAACCAGTTCAGATGACTTGCTGTTGAAGGTAGGCTTTCTCACATACCTCAGCTGTGTAAATAGTGGGGGTTTTTTTTGGTTTTAAAAACCTAAGGCCATAAGATCATCTAGCAAGATAGAATGCAGTTAAACTGTTTTAAATAATATGTTCTTGTGGACAGAATGCAAAATAAGAGAATTCTGTAGGTACCATGTCAGGTATAAGTGACTATAGGATGAGTATGGAGGTAGCTGGCTGCAGTAAGTGAGGGTGTTGGAGTTCAGGTACTCTAAGTATAACAAGTATTCTGGGGGAATATTTTTCTTACTACTGGCTTCATGTCTTATGAGAACATGTTTTGTCTCTTTCTCTAAGGATTCTGCCAACATCTGCAGACAATTCACAGAACGTGAGAAAGGAGAAGTTCGTTTTTCTGCTGTAGCTCTCTGCAAGTCTGCTTGAGATTCCAAAGAGGAAATGCAAGGAAAGCAGTCTAATAGCACATCAGTAAATGCGGTCTTAAGATTGTTTCAGTGCTTGTTAAACACAGCTGTTTTGGTCAATTTAAACTGTTTCCACCCTCTACTAATAAACAAGCAACATAAGTGGAGTTTAAGCTAAATGAGCTCAAACACTAATATCCACCATTTAGGCACATCAGATGTCTTTCACCTTTTTTTTTTTTAAGACTCTATTTTCATGTTAAATAGAAAATGCTTTACATGGCTTGTTTAACTTGTCTGTAAGTTAAGCTGTTGATTGTGATTTCCTTGTACTGAATATGAGAATAAAACTTCCTGTTAAGGGAAAACCTGACTGAATTGATAACTGGTCTAGATATTAATGTCAGAGCAAGAGTAACAGATAGCCTTACCTATGTGCTGGGCATATATTGGTCCTAACAAAGGACATAACTTGATTTAATTTTTGTATTTTATTTATGTGGCACTTGCTGAACAAGGCCTTGGTACTGTAGTCAAGCGACTGCCTCTCTCTAGAAATTCAGTTCTTATTGGGTGGTGGTAAATGATGAATGAGTCTTGAGCTTCTGTATCTTGTTGCACATACTCTCTTTTTTTTCCCCTCCTTGCTTCCCTTCAGATCCCAACAAGCTGTGGCTCCACGGGATGGGGGGGGGACCTAGACCAGGGTTCTTATCCAACAGTAAAATATTTGCAGATTCTGCTGTTGTTGACAGAGGCAGCCTATCAAAGTGCCAGTTAGTAGGAGCAGCAGTAAAGTACTAATCTTGTTTTAAACAGCACCCTTTCTCACTGGTCTTTCTCATTACTGAGCCTTCAGATCTTAAAAAACAAAGCAAAACAAACCTTTTACTGATCACAACAATGAACCCTGTCATCTCTTTCTACCCTCCCCCTCCCAATTTAAAAAGTGCAAAACTGGTTTCTAGTAAGTTGTACTCTTTCTTCCAAACTCAATGTTAAAACAAAACCATCCCTGAATGAGTGAAGTGAGCCATCCTCCACTATTCAGTACGAGTGAGGTCTCCCCTGGAGTCTTGTGTCTAGTTCTGAGCATTGCACTTCAAGGAAAAAATGTGGACAAATGGAAGAGTCTAGTGAAGAGGTCTGGGAGATAATTCATTAGGAGAGACTGGGCTAAATAGTTTGCTGTGTTCTAATAGCTATAGGCTCCTTCAAAAGGGATGATATTGGCTATTCTATCTGGCTGCATGGAGTAGGACAAGTGGCAATGGTCTTGCATTGCAGCAAGGGAAGTTTAGGTTAGAGCTGTGCGAAGCAGGTCCTATTCAATGTTTGGATTTAGATTCAGCCCAAATTGGGGATAGTGATTCAATTCAGCCAAATGTGGGTGAAGATTAGACTGCTGATTTGGATGTAGACACAGCTTTAAATGTTTTTTCTACATGCCTTGAGGTACTAGCACAGGTTGTGAAAGCTGTGATCCTGGGGCACATGGAGCATCCTGCAGGAGTCCAGGGGGGTCCTCCATGTGCTTGATGGCAAACCCAAATGTAGACTGGAAGCACTTTGGTCCACTTCCAGGTCTGCCAGAAAACATGGTAGGGGGCATGTCCCCCTGGCTCAGTGATTTGGTTGCAGGGGGGGAGCCCAGATGCCCCTTCCAGACCCAGGAGGCACCAGTCACTGAGCTGGGGGAGGGGAGAGGAAATGTTTGAAATAGTTATGTTAGGATGGTACAAGGATTTGTATGAAGCTCTCTGGCTACTTGCTAACCCTCTTTTCTTTCAACAGCCAGGCTTCAGGTCCTTCATGTAGTAGTATTTAGTTTCTCTATCAAATTTGCTTAGTCCTTTTATCTACCCCTGTTTACTTCTGTTCCACCTGCCTCATTTTCTCCTGGTGGTAGACTCCTGTATTGGATATCTTCCCACACTACTCTCCTTTTTTTGCATCGCCCCTAAAACCTGCCATTGACTTTTCTAAACCCCACCCCCACTTATGGCTGTTTACTGACTCTGACCTGCGTGTTTAAATTTTATCCTGGTTTCCAGTATGTAGGTCATTATTATTTGGCAGTTGTTGGTTTTGGGAGACCATGGAGATTGCAGCTTTGGTGGATTACCAGATACCACCATAATGTCTTAAATGCCGGAGGAGTCTGATGTGTGATGAGCAGACTCTCTGATGAGCTGCATGTACAAATTCAGTTGAGCTTGTGCTGGCATGCTGAGTACAGTCTTGTCTGTAGGTAGATTAAACTTATAATAGTAGTTAATCTCTGGGTGTTATGTATTGCAGATCTTTAGACTCTGTTCTTTGACCTGGCAGCTGGAATCAATGGTACACAAGATAAAAGGGCCTTTTGGTAAAGAGAACAAAAGTTCAAACATCAAGGTTTGGAGGTTAAGCATCCAAACCTTTTCAGCATCTGTTACTGTGACAATATAAGTTCATCCAAGGAAAAGATCTGTATCTGAAACATCCTCCCCCTCTTCATTGGTTCTGGGAAAGTATAATACACCTAAAAAGCTCAGAGCTCTTAAGCCATAAGTTACTACACTAAGTGTGCCCCATCTTCCTGGTTGTTTTGGGGTTTTTTTTGTTTTTTGCCCAGAATGATGCTATTAGTTAAATAACTATAATTGAAGGGGAAAGACTTAAGTTTATAAATGTGCTTCAGTAAAGCTTATTTAACAAATGGTGCATATTCCAAGGCTTGAGTAAACTTGCCTTTAATTTGCATATAGTTAATGGAAGAAATTTAAGGTTAATTCATTGTAAGTGGTTCATATACAACCAGGCAGAAATTTGTAGTACTTGGAATAAATTGACCAAACACTTGTTTAACTGTTGATCTTCCACTATGGAATTGTTATTTATAAAGTAAGGATTTCTGGGAAATGTAATAACTCTCTCACGTGTAAAACCACATGAGCTTCACTCTTCCTCTGTAGAAGGGAATGGCAGCATTGCGTTCTGTCTGGTTATTACTGGGAACTGTTGCTAGGTGCAGGTACGTAGGCCTAGTGCATCATCTTTATTGTCACCAGGCACACGCTCTCCTTTTATAGGCCTTCTGTTCTGTTTCTATGCTGTACCGTCCAACTGAGAGATGCCTGGTGCCTAGCAACAGATCTGCCTGAAAGGAAGCTGTATGTGGTGTGACCACAAAGAACACATAGTAGTAGGAGGGGGGAAATACAAAGGCAAGGCAGCATTCAGAGCACCTGAATATACTTGATATGCTTTTAATATGCACAAATTTTATGAGTGCAATAGAAGTTTCTTTTTTCCTAGAAGGTTATCACATAAGCTCTCCATAATATTTTTGCCTGTTCCGGTGCTGAGCTATGCAGGCCAACGCAAAGCACAATGCAAATCTTGTTTTATTGGTTAGTGGAAATAAACCTGCCTGGTACCAAGATGGTTTTATTCCATGCATATATATGCTAACTGTTCCCTTTCTGACTTGTGTTGTATTTAATTTCTAGGCACCCATCAGAAGAAAATTATTTTGGGGTGTTCCACAAGGAAAAAGGTGAGAGCTGCAACTGGCTGGTTTTCCTCTTTACCTCAGCTGTTTATCTCTGATGCAGCCTCTGAAAATGAGTGACAGTCCTTCCAGTTCCCCAGGCTGCCACTGGATGGGCAAATGAAATGAGAGGGTAGCTCCCTTCTTTCCTTTTTCCAACAACAAAAAATTCTCATCTTGGAGCTAAGGAAATACAGCAGAAACCTGGGTAAAGTGGATCAGGGATGCAGAGCAGAAAGGCGAATGCAAACAATGGGAGGGCAGAGAGGTAAAGAAGAAGGTATTGGGGAACAATGGGAACAAGGATAGAAGTTCTGAGGGTGTTCTCATTCCTCAGCTGCAGAGGGAAGGAGATGTTTGTAGGGGGGAGATACTAACCGGTTGTCCTCCCCTTCCAAAAAATACCATTAGGAAGTAGCTTGGCCTTCCCCACAAGAAAACTACAGGTAAGGAAAGGGAATGGGGTAGGGTGAGGTGGGGATTGCAGAACATCCCAAATTCTAGATAATTATTGCAGAACATCCCAAATTCTAGATAATTATTTCAGCCTCCTGAAACTGAAGAACTTGTGGCCATCATCTGTTCTGAAGCAGTTTCCAAGGGTCACAGTCCTGTAGTATTGGGTGCTATTGAAAGACATACCTACAGAAATGACCTGTGGATCTAAATGTGTACAAGATGAAAAGATGGCTAAAACAGGAATAGACAAAAAGTAAATTGGCAAAATGCCTTAGGTCATGGTATATTTGTGACTTTGTATTTTGCAATATTTACTTGGTCTAATAAAAGCTATCACCTCTACCCAAAGAGTTTTTGTCTGCCTATATCATTAGATGGGGACTGGCAATTATTTCAGCTGGAGGCTCACTTCACAAGTTTTGGTGAGCTGTCGAGGACTTCAAGGGTAGCCCTGCCCCTTACCCCAGAGGTAGTCCTTCTGAGGTGCCATCTTTCCCTGCCCTGGTCCCGGAAGTACTCCTTTTGAGGAGGGGGTTGGCAATCATGGAACCAGAAAAACAACAACAAATTATATATTAAAAATCTTGACTTCCACAATAACATATTTTAATTTTATTTTTAATAGATTTCTTTGTCCTGATTTGTGTTTGGGTTGTGTATATAGAGGTGGTTGCATAAGAGCTCAAAAAAAAGTCTTACTCTTGTATATTGGGTGTGGGTGGGTATGCGATGTGTTGGGGGCTGTGGATGTGTTGGGAAGTATGTGTTGATGTGCATGGGTATGGGGGGCTTGTGGGCAGTGTGTTTGTGGGAATGTGTGGGTGGGTATGGGGTTTGTGGGGTGTGTGGAGGGGGAGGGTGGCTGGGGGTCTGTGTCGGTAGTAGTAAGCGGGGCTCTCCCCAGAGACCATGGATATGTGTGGGAGGGTTGTGGGGGTGTGGTGTTTGTGGGAGTGTGATTGTGTGTGGGGGACAGTGTGGTTGTGAAGTCTGCAGGGACATCATTACAGCTGAGGAACTGGGAAGGTCTTGGCTCCTCTGCCTTATTTGTCCCTGTCCCTATGGTTCCCAGAGAAATATCCTGTATGCTATGTATTACTAAAGCATATCACAAAAATGGAAGCTGTTTTTAGTAACATAAAAACCCAGGAATAGCAGCTATACATCATCATGTAACACAAGGATACATTTACTAATAAGTAGCATCTCTGACTGATCTTCTCAGTTTTGTACTTTGCTAACATCGCACAATTATTTAATGAGAGCTTAGAAGAATGCAGTGATTGAATGCATCTTTTTAATGGGAATTTGGTTTTTGCTAGTTGGAAAGCAATAATAAAGTTATTCTCTAGGTGGCAGCATTGGGAAACTATAGCAACAGCAAGTTTAAATCTCAAGCCTTGAGCTGCTAGGGAACTGATCCAGCAGCACACTTAATGGGGCACATACTTAATCTTAAGCACATGAGTAGTTCTATTGCTTTCACTGGGACTACTCACATGCTTAAATACACTTCTGATTTAGGATTCTACCTGAGCACACTACCTTTAACTTTGTTGAAGGTTAACTGATTTAGGGCCTAATAGGGTGTCCAGACAAAGCCTCACATAGATTTTTTTCAATAGGTTTTGGCTCAGGTCCTTGATCCGTCGGCAGCTGGCAGTGTAGCCAGTGGCAGAGTTGCACCAGATCTTGGTTTAAACACAATGCTACATAACATATGTGCTGTAACTGCTGACTACAGTGGGTTTATGTCTTTTGAGAGTAGAGGAACAGAATTATGAAGGAGGGAACCATGGTAGCTTTCAGCCTCTGGTACACAGATCAGTTTGGCCTGTCTCATGTACATGCATATATGGATAAATAAATATGCAAGAAAGAGATCACCTAAAAAGTAGAAATGGCAGTTCTTGTCTTTTTCTGCTATATTTCTGCTTTGCCTCTACTAGGCATCAGTTCGTGAGCATGATTGTCTTCCAGACCTGTTGGTGTTTTATATTCACATTCCCAGGACATGAATAAGATGAATTTCACCAGTGCCTATATTTTGGGTTATTGCTTCCCCTGTGTTTCATCCTCAGCCATTTGTATTCATGGCTAAGCTGTCTAGTATAGGAAATATTAGTTGTGGAAGTTGAATGAAAATAGCAGGGAGTTAAAAACCAGTGGGAAGTGTTATTTTCAATCTAGACTTAGCACATTACATGTAAATTAAAACCATAGAACATTAGGGTTGGAAGGGACTTCAGGAAATCATCTAGTCCAACCCCCTGCTCAAAGCAGGACCATTCCCAGCTACGTCATTCCAGCCAGCCAAATTCTTTTATGTGACATATTAGATGCCTACTAACTATTTTTAAATGTTATGATTCTTACTCCTGCATAAGCCACACACCTTGCAGTGGATTTAACAGCCAGCATGTGTTGACCAGCCCTCAAGTGCCCCGTGTTATTGTAAGTCAGGGCTGAAAGGCTGTTATGATGCTGCATCAACTAGAACCTGGCTTTGGCCTCCTGAATTTGGACAGTTTGATGTAGTGGTTCTTCTTCTCATGCTTGGGCTGCTGTCTTCCACTTGTAGTCTCTTCCTGCAAATCTTGCTGACTGCTGCTTTCCTTCCTGACTTTCTGCAAGACCCATAGCAAATGCTTCTAGGAATTGACCCACTCAAGAAAAAAGGGTTTGACTCTCAGTAGGAACCCCTGATTGGAAGGGGGGAAGAGTCTGGGACAGTAGAAGGCAAAGTCTTATCTGGAGGGAAGTCCTTGTGGAGTATGAGATTGCCCTCTAAGCATGACCACAGGAGAGGGGGGAAGGGGAATCCTGTTAGAGATAGCAGGAGAAAGAAGGGCAAGAAAAGTGAATCAAATGCTTGGTAAGGAAGAGGGGAAGAGGAGAGTACTCCGTCCAGTGTGGTGAAGGACAAACAGATTCTTGCTGTTACAATTATTTCTTCCACTCCAACCACCTTTCTGAGGGAACTGGACCCCAGTATAAACATCACAGTGCCTCAATGTTAGGCTCCCTATTAAACAGTTCCCATGCAACAGAAATCTGGAATTGATATGTAACTGAGGCTGCTGGCTGCCATGGAAATAAAACTGAAAAAAACAGTGCTTTATCAGAAGAGGAAGTGCATTAGTTTGACCTGGCTCTCCAGGATAGATTGTGCATTTCAGTGGGGCTTTTTGGTACTTTTATCTAATAGCTGATTTAATTAGATAAAAGTGCCAAAAAGCCCCTCTGAACTGTGTGATCTATACAGATGTTGGGCAAGCCCGGTCCAACAAATGTTCCGGGCAAGTGCTGTGCTTGGTGCAGGGGCATGCCAAGCTTAAAGTGCTGGGTTTTGTTCTTTTTTGAACATCTTTAAGCAGCCTTGGTTTGCTTAAAGCTGATGTCAAAACTACCACAATTTTGATTTGCTAAAATTAGAGTATCAGTGGAAATTTTCAGGTACAGTTAGTTGGTATTGTAAGGTATGGAACAAGAGATAAAAACTGGTAAGAACTAGCTGAGAGAAAATATTGAGATATGGGATCAGTTGCGTTGCCTGGGAGTCATGCAATATCTTGTTAAGGAAGTTGCTTATTCTTCTTATTTATACCCCTTAGCTGTCTCCTCAACACTAGCATTTAATTATGCTAGGCTTTGTGTCTTACTATGTACCTGTAAAGTGTTTGCTCCAATTCAGTTTACAGCCTAAATCAGGCGTGCTCAACCAGTGGCCCATAGTGCCATGTCATCTGGCCGTAAATCCAGGAATTTGGCAGTGGGGGAACAGCGGCACCATGGAGAGCGCCAAGGTCTGCGTGCTGGATTGGGTGCCTGATCCCAGCATGTTGAGCTGAGCAGGGATGGTGCTGGGATCTAGGCCTATTCCCAGTGTGAGAAAGTAGGGAATGGGCAGTGCCAGGCCTTTGGGGCCCAATCCTGATGCTTGGGGGGCAGTGTTGGGATCCCCAGAGCCCCGTGTTGGGACCCAGGGCTTTATCCTGGCAAGCAGGGCTCTCCATCCAGCCTGTGGACCAGCCCCGGGCCACTCATCTGGCCTACAAAGCCAAAAGTTTGAGTATCACTGGTCTAAATGGATCAAAGGAAGGAGAAAGGCTGTACCACTATCCTTATGTTATAGATAAGGAACTAAGATATGGAAAGATTCAGAGTGTGTCTATACCATGTCCCCATGATTGTCTGGGGAAAGACTCACCCACGGATGCTCCACTCCTGCTCATAAGAGCCAAAACCTAACTGAGATTTTAGAATGGACATGTGGACCCTCCTAAAGCAATTTCTTTGCCACATTTCCAGGTTAGGCCTATGTGAGCGGGGGGAAGTGGGGTGTGATTGAGAACATTTTTCTGGATACACCAGGAACATGGAGTGGGCATGCCCTCAGTAAGTAGCTTGTGAGTCTTTGGCAGAGCTAAGGGGCCAAAACACAGCGCCACACCATGGAAGTGTTTCATAAAGTTCTTTGAAATCCTTTTACTGAGATTGTATATATGGCTGCTTACCCACTTCCTCCTTCAATCCACCCTGTCCTAACCCTGATCTAGCAAGACTCCTGCCTGATACACTTTTCAATCATCTGTTCCAATAAATGACTATTGCAGACCTACGCTGCAGCATAAATCTCTTGCCCATACACACCCCCCTCCCCTGCAAAATAGTATCATATTCATGGCACTGTCTCCTCAAAGAATAACACTGAGTTTGGGACTGTCTGGAAGGAAAGTATTTTGCCAACAAATCATTAGGCTAACTTACAGTATACACTGCTTAAGGGATGACTGGCATAGCCAATACTTATTGCTGACATGAGTAGCTGTGAAAGGATTTTATTAATGATTACACAATCCTGTAATTACTTTTAATCTATTTTGTGCAGAGTGCATCACCAGGTTAGGGAGTTAAGGTTTTATGTAGGCACACAGGGATCTTCTGATAATGATTATGTTGTAGTGAATTCATGCACTGCTGTTTTGGCTTCACAAGCTTTGGCATAATGTGCATTTTACAATAATTATTTCATTTCTATAGTACAGTCTAGCACATCTGTTGCAGGGATACAATCTCCCACAAGGAGACTGAATATATTTTTTTTGCTGAGCTACAGCTCAGCTGTTTATCGTATGTCTTTGCCACTTGTTTCATTTGTAATAGGAGAGAATCCCAGGGATGTGGTGTGGCCTCTGCTTGTGCCTGGGATTTCCAGTGAGAGTGTGTTGATGCTTACAGAAAAATTAAGTAATCAGAATGAAGAAAAACAGAAATGAATTTTTAAAATCCTGGAAGAGGCAAAGATTTCTTAGGGTGATGTTTTCTATTGGAACAGTTTATGTAGTTGGTTGATCCAAAGTTAGACAGGCTTTTGAATACAAGACATTCTTCCTCAGGTCTCAAGCTTGTCTAACTTCACCTCAACTATGTAGTTAGACCAATAAAAGATATCACCCTAAGAAATCCTTGCCTCTTGCATAATTTCTGGACCATCGGAGCTACATCTCTCTTATACTACTGTAATATTAAAAAATCTTCACATTCTCAAGTCTTGGGATCTAATCCCCCACAGCACCCAAGACAGAGGAAATCTGGTACAACATAGAGTTTTTTTTTCACCCTCAGGGCTTAATTTAGCTGGTGTATTTGAAAGAAGAATCTTCTAGCACATTATGTCCTTCTGGAGTTGAATCCAAAAGAACACAATTAATAAGGCTCCTCCAAAGATGGGAAAAGTTAACCCCATACTGCTATTCTTCAGTGTTACTGAAATTAATTTTTTAATCTGGAGTCAACTTTTTCCATTTCTGGAGCAGTATTATTTGTCTCCACTGGATTCAACTCCAGGAGGACAAAGTAAATTAGAAGGTTCTTCTTTCAGTTTACTGGCTTCATTAACTCCTGGTACAGAATGAGAAAACTAGCATATAGTTACTGGGCATGTGTACACATGCATTAATGCACATTTAGTACCTCTAAAACTAAATGCACAGTAGCAGCACTATTGCACAGTACTGCTAGTGCACGATCTCTTTGTGGCACTTAATAAGCAGTAGACTAATTCTGCAGATTACCACATCATGACAAAAGCCACGCTAATGCACTAATACACAGTAGAATTAGTCTACTGCAGGGCTGGGTTTGGTCCACAGTGGATTATATTTCCCAGCAGCCTTTGTCCACGTTGGTGCAGCCAGTTTCCATGGAGACGCTAGGAGGGGCAGGGCTGTGACAGCTTGGAGCTGGGGTTTCCATGGGGCCCAGCCCAAGCAGCACTTGCAGGGCAGGAAACTGCTCCAGGGTTGGGTCCAGGATTTTGTGGCAGTAACAGTGTGGTCTGGAGACAGGGCAGAGCTGCGATCCACTGCCTGCATGCCCGTGCCTAGGGCATGCAGGCAGCAGACTGCGGCTCTGCCCTGGCTCTGCATCACACTGTCACTGCCACAAAATCCTGGCCTTGGCCCCAAAGCAGCTCCTCACCCAGCCATGCGCCCTGCCAGCAATGCTTGGGTCGGTCTCCATGGAAACACTGGGCCTACACTGTCATGGCCCTGCCCCTCATGAGGTCTCCATGGAAACTGGCAGTAGCAGAGTGGGCAGGGGCTGATGGGAAATGGAGTCCAGCCGCCAGCCAGATCCACCATTTTGCCCATCCCTGGTCACTGTGCATTAAGCGGCTCGTGTAGATGCGCCCACTGTGTGTATCATGTAAGGTTCTGACTCAATAAAGTACTTACAAGCTTAGTCCATTTAGCTTCAATGGGAGTTAAGTCTATGCTTAAAATGATGTCTGTTGAAGTACTTTTCTGAATCAGTGAAAGCTCTTCATCTGTTTACATTTGGTTGACATCCATTCCCTTCAATTAGAAGCTTCCTCACTTGAAAGTTTTAAAATTGGACTGAACAAAGTACTAGGAAATTGGACTTATTCCCTTTACACAATTTTACAAATTACACTACATTTAATTAAATCGTTTTCCCACTGAAGTATTAAATTCTTCCAGCATTTCATATCCTCATTCATCACACTCCATTAGCCATAAGAAAGCACAGTAAGCTGCACAAAAGCTTTTCGCTATTAAATCCAATGTTTATAAAATATAAGTATACAAAAAAGTGAATCTTAATAGAATTGTAGTCTGAACCCTAAGTATGAACAAGTTCAATTGCTTTCTAAAATATAGTTATCATAACAATTACATGAGTGTATATAAATATACATTTTTTACATATTTGCATATTGCAGTGCTATAAATGTTGCTTGTATGTGTGTTAGGACATAGGCAAGTATAGGCAGCTGCCTCCTTTACTCCGAGAGTGATAATTTTGGTCCTTTCCATCAGCAGTGACCACCAACAGAGCAATTTCCCTCTGGCTGGGAGGTTTGGATTTCTTATAAGAATGCTGTAGGAAAGCTTCTTAAGAAGTAAGCTCTTTAAAGCTTCTTATAAAACAATAACAAGTTGGACATAGGTTAAACATGCTTGCATTACTCTTCAGACATCACTGGAAGATCTCAGACTCTTGCTATGTGTCAGCATTTGACCAGTGCATACTTCTTTGGCCAATGCATACTTCTTGTTAAGTCATTATTGTGACTTTAAATGTGCCTGGACCAAGAGGAGAAGTTTTACATTTAAAAGGCAAGCAATGAAAGGAGTGTTGAGTGACTGGCTCTGTCTTCAGGTTTGAACTGACTGGTCTCACTTATAAAATAGAAGTAATCTTACCCACCTCACATAATAAAAAATATAAAATACTTACATATGGCCAATGTATAGTTAAACAAAAAACCCATGAAATATATGTGCAATTAATCTTGACATGCATCTCTTTAAGAAGGAGCTTCTCAAGATGCCTGTTCATCAGAGCGCCCCAAGGGACGGCAAGGTCAAATGGTCACAAACTCCTCCAAGACCATTTCAGGCTGCACATAAGGAAAAACTTCTTTACTGTCTGAGCCCCCAAGGCCTGGAACAGACTGCTGCCAGAAGTGGTGTGAGCACCTATTCTGGACACCTTTAAGAAACATTTGGATGTTTATCTTGCTGGGATCCTTTCAACCCAGCTGACTTCCTGCCCCTGGGACAGGGGGCTGGACTCAATAATCTTCTGAGGTCCCTTCCAGCCCTAATGTCTGTGAAATCTATGAAGATACAGTAGTTATTACTCAGAAGTATATTTGTGGGTAAATTAAAGAAGTAACCCTTGGCTGCTATACTAAATTCAGGAAGGGAAAGATTATGGTACAAGAAGGATGGGCACCCAAACTACAGTTTGTGTTGACATCAGCGTGATCCTGGTTTACACTGAGATGAATGGGAATTTTTCTATTTCCTTCAGGAGTTGGGGCTGGTCCTAGGGGTGCAGCAACTGTTCAGCAGTACCCAGGATTTAGCCTCCTATCAAGAAAGTGACAGTTGACAATTACAACAAGTTACAACAGCATTAGTGTAAATGAAGAACACTATCACTAGATGCTGCGCATGTGTATCTAAGGGCATACTAAACCATATTTGACGTCATCAAAACCATGTTAAAGTTACCTTGCTTACCTACTCCAAAGAGACTTTGCTGAACAACTCTGGATAAATCTTTGCCTATTATTACAGTGACCCATTCTTTAATTAAATAGAAAATCTTCTTTAGTAAAAACCTTTTTTACAGGCACTAGCCAGGATTCCTTTATTCTTACTGTTCCTTTCTAGACACCTCTTCATTCTCTTCCCTGTATCTTTTCTTACTTTGACCTGAAGGCTGACATATGTTGGCACCTACCACATATATTTTCCTCCTTTGTGTCATTTCTGAAAACCTGTTCAATCAGGTTCATCCATCTACCCTTTTTCAGTCTGTGCTGGCAGGTCATTCTCTTCCATGCAAGCTAATAGTTCACATTCTACTGTTCTTGCTATGCTTCTTGCACTGAGCTAACACTTGAAAGTGCTTGACACACGCACAATTGTTCCTTGAATATACATCAAGTATTAATACACTTTATTAGGAATTCCCTTCTAGTCTCTTTGTCTTTATCTTCTTTTTTTTTTCCCCTTAGGTATTACGTTTTTATAGTAATTGTACATCTAATCTCACAAAAGTATTGCATATATACATTTGTTGAGCCACTTTTTGATGATTGGTCATGAATAATCCTTCCAAGTCATCCTTCTCAAAAGTATGCAGGTCACTGAATAAAACCAACCATATAAAATGTATGTGAAGCATACTGACTAATAGTGGCATTTATGGACTTTTGAGACCCTGGGTTAAATTTTGGATATACTAAAGTTAATGGAAAACCTTTCAGTGGGGGTAGGGTTTCCCCCTACATAGACTCTACATGGAGTCTAAAATCAAAGCCAAGCTATACATATAACTTAGCATTCCCATATAACAGTGTTTCTCAATCTGTGGGTCGCAACACAAAAGTGGGTTGATAGCATGTATGATAGGGTCACAAACAAACTTTAAAAATTGATTCTCTTTTAAAAGAGAAAAACACAGAAAACCATGGCTCTTCCTTTGCAGGCTGGCAGAGTTCCAGCCTGCAAGAGGCTGCTTGGCCCCCACCCCCATGCCCTACACACTTCCCCCCCATCCCACACACCCATGCCTTGCCCCACACACTGCGCGGCTGGGGCCTGTGGGTGGGGGGCAGAAGGTCGGGAGTGATCGGTACTTTGTTGGGACTGGACTGGCCATTGATTTGTACAAATGGGTCCTGGTATAAAGAAGTTGAGAACTACTGCCATATATGATCAACTATAAAAGGGAGAACAGTTCTACTGAGCACTGACAAATTCAACTTAATTGAAAATATTAGCCCCCATTAGAGTGATAGCCCATGACACAGCTAATGCAAAGGTAAACCTTTGTGTTATTGAATCTCTTTAATAAATGTAGGACCACAGTCAGCATTATACAAAAATACTCATTTTCAAAGTAAGCTTTCACCGGGGCTTTCACAATCACTTGGGTTTTGTAGGTGAAACAAAGATGCCAGTACTATAGAGCAGTGTTTCTCAATCCGTGGGTTGTGACCTAAAAATGGGTCACAAAAATAAAGGGTTGCAAACAAACTTTAAAAATGGATCAACAAATTTTAAGAATGGATTCTCTTTTTAAAGGAAAAAAACCACGGGAAACTGTGGCTTTTCCACTGCAGGCTAGCCAAGTTCCAGCCTCCAAGGGGCTGCTTGGGGCCCCTCATTCCCCACACACCCACCCCCTGCCCCACACACTGGGGGCCTGGGGTTGGGGGGCAATGGGTTGGGAGCGAGGGGCACTGGGTCTGGACTGGCCATCGATGTTTACAAATGCGTCCTGGTACAAACAAGGTTGAGAACCACTGCTATAAAGGGCTTTCAGACCCAATGCCAGTTTGTTTATTTTTACATTTTTATCTGGAGGTTAATGAGTTCTCATGCATTCTTTACTTGCATATAAATTATGGCAGTTGAAATCTATTATAAGCCAGCAAAGGGAATATATTATATAGAGTAGTGACCCTTAAAAAAAACCTGTCAGATGTACCTAATATAATGAGTTAGATAAACCCTCCGTAAATACAGAGGTTATCTTACTGCAAATGTTTTTTATTAGCAGTCAACATTCAGCCACAAGATATCCGGCAGCAAAGTGCTTTGGAACTCAAATGTGTCATATTTCTCATGGAATTAAAAAATAACTCTAGTTTTTCAAGTGAAAAAGGATGAGAAAATAGAATTTATTTGAACAGGTTATTAAAAATTCTAGAAGAACAACTAATGCATGCTTAGTGCATTCAAATGCAGCATGGGAGCCCGTAATATGGATGAATAGGCCTCACATTTCACAGTTCATTTACAATTACAGTTAATTTGAAAAATGTTCGTGACCTATAATGCTGTTTCATATAGAAATCCATTGTATCCTTCCACGCAAGTTTTAAATTGTTGTTTAAATTGTAAGTTTTAGACGTGTTTCATGGATGTCTTATCACCCTGAGGTACGCTTTAATGCAATTTGGTAGTTTCTACAGTCCTCCACTATGCGACCCAACAGATGGATAGATATAGGACAGATCCTTTTTTTTCACATGATTCACTGCTCTTGGCTCCCACAGTTGACTTATTTTCTACATATACCCCAAGAATCAAGAGATCCATCCATCTTTACTCACCAAATCTCTAGGCATAAAGTTGCACTGTGAACAACTTCAGGCCAGCACAGTCTGATTTGGCTTAGAAGATTCAGTGCATGTATGAAATTTTTTATGTAGTTATTTTTTTATTTTATGATATATTAACTATGAGCCTAAGCTAGGCTGGCTCTCCAGAGTCCCATGGTTATTTACCTTTCTTAAACTTTTACTTTCATCGGGGTAATGTAAGAGCATTGGAAGGAAGGTGGAAAGGCAGTGTTCCTCCCACATTACGGGCCACATTCTGACACATTTACTCATGCTGAGTAGCATCCTATTTTGCATGGTGCCACTGATTTCAAGGTTACCACTCAACTTTAAGCACTTACAAACCACTAGTTAGTACATCAGAGTCAGCCCTTGGGCTGCAACAAAGCCCACCTGAAATTTTGGGTTTGGGGCATTGGTTTGGCCCCAAAAATGCCACATTTAATCTGCAGCGGAAGGATAGCATGTCAGAAAAGCTTGAAGAAAAATGGTCAAATTGCTCCTGAGCTACAGGTCATTATAAATGTTACCCTACCTTGATATTTTGACCATGTCTAACACTTTTTGTCTCACACTAAATTGAAAAGGGTATGTCAGCACCCTTCAGAGTTTCCACAAAGTTGATTGCCTTAATTGTATATGCCAGCTGTATTTGGAGAAAGCAGGTTGTGTTTATACCAAACTATAAACAATTTTTGTTGCAGATAAGTATTGGGGCTCAATCTTATTTCTACTGATTTCAAGTTATACAGACCCAGTCTTCAATTTTATGATACCCTGAAAGACTACAAAAGTAGGTTCAAACACTGTATTTCTGTGCAAGATTGCTGCTTTCTGTAGGCTGGCTGACTTTTGGAAAGAACATAAAAAATTTAAGTCTCAGACAAAAAAGTCATCTTTGGCTGAAGAACTGAGGTCTGTTTCTGAAATAAGACAACTTAGGATTCCACTTTTGGCTCTTCCAGAGTATGGGATTTTTAGTAATAATGCTGGCTTCTCCAGAGCTGAGGTTGTAGCCATGGGTCCATTGCAAGGCTGATGCTGATATTTCATGGCAGTCCAACAAACCAAAGCAAACCACAGGACAAAATCTATATACTTTCACTTTGTTTAGCATTAAGTCTTATGGATGGCCAGAGTATTTTCTGAAAATGTTGAATAAATGAAGAAAGTCCTTTCCATGAGTAAAAGGCTTCTGAATTGTTCCTTTTTAAAATGCCTTTATATAGTGCCCAGCTTTTCTTTACATTCCTCATAGGCTCAAGAAAATACATTTTAGCAGTGCTAACAATAAATGACGGCTGTGCTGTGTATCCATGACTAATTCAGCTATGTAGTAAACTTACTTATTGTATCAGGTGCTTTCCTGAGTCAGGATCTGACTGAGGCAGATTCCTGTCTGAAGTCATTATTATCACCTTGGCTGGTGCTGCTTGTTCCTTTAGTTTACTCTGACATGAGCTTATTTCATTTATTCAAGATTTTTCAAACTAATATTCATGCTAAATCAATATAAGTCAGTAGCAACCCTCTGACTAATTTTAAACAATGGCAACAGATCTTGAGTCTTTGTTTATCTGTCCAAATGGACAAAAAATAAGTCTATGATAAAATGGAAAATTCTATGAACAAAACTTTGGTTGTATAAAGTAGTGAAGGTTGGTTGGTAACCAAGGTGCAGCTACTTTTCAGTTAATCCAGAGTCAGGAGAGTTAGAGAGTTAGACTAGAATCTGGAGAGTTAAGTCGCTACCTGTATATATGAAGGGTCTTAGGTCCCTAATTAGGCACTGAGTCTTCCCATACAATGCAAAGGGAAAAACAGGTGCCCAGGAATTCACAGAAACCAACAAACCAAGCAGGGAGCTGTCTTCACTAGTATGTGGGAAATAGGGAGAAAGACAGCTTAAGTTTCTGCAGGCCTCAGGGGAGGTGTACCCAAGCCTAGGGTAAGTAAGGATCTAGTCAGGGAACTTCTGGAGGGACTGGACGTATTTAAATCAGCTGGTCCTGATGATCTCCACCCCAGAGCGCTAAGGGAGTTAGCTGAGGTCATTGTGGGACTCCTGGCATGGCTTTACGAGCACTTGTGGTGCTCTGGTATGGTGCCAGAGGACTGGAAGAGGGCCACTGTGGTTCCCATCTTCAAAAAAGGGAGGAAGGAGGACCCGGGAAACTATAGGTCAGTTAGTCTTACCTCGATCCTGGGTAAGCTTTTTGAGAGAAATATCCTGGCGCATGTCTGTGAAGGGCCAGCCGGGGAGTGTATGCTTAGGGGCAACCAACACGGGTTCATTAGAGGCAGGTCCTGTCAGACCAATCTGGTGGCTTTCTATGACCAGGTCACAAAATCCTTAGATGCAGTGGTAGCAGTGGACGTAGTCTTCCTGGACTTTCGGAAGGCCTTCGACACTGTCGCTCACCCCATTCTCATTAAAAAACTGGGGGACTGTGGCATCGACACCTACACAGTCAAATGGGTCTCCAACTGGCTGGATGGCCGCACCCACTGAGTAGCGGTGGACGGGCCATTTTCGACCTGGAAGGATGTGGGCAGTGGGGTTCCCCAAGGCTTGGTCCTCAGGGCCGCACTGTTCAACATCTTCATCAGTGATTTGGATGAGGGCGTGAAAAGCACCCTGTTCAAATTTGCACATGACACTAAGATGTGGGGGGAAGTGGGCATGCTAGAAGGGAGGAATAGGCTGCAATCAGACCTAGACAGGTTACAGAGGTGGGCGGATGAGAACAGGATGGGTTTCAACACTGACAAGTGCAAGGTGAGGCACCTGGGGAGGAACAACTGGCACCATACCTACAGGCTGGGGAACTCCCTTCTCATCAGTACATAGGCAGAAAAGGATCCTGGAGTCATCATTGATGCCAAAATGAACATGGGCCGACAGTGTGGGGATGTGGTCAGAAAGGCCAACCATACCTTGTCATGCATCCACAGATGCATCTCAAGCAGGTCCAAGGAGGTGATCCTATGCGACACTGGTCAGGCCACAGCTAGAGTACTGCGTTGAGTTCTGGGCATTGCACTTCAGGAGGGATGTGGACAACATGGAGAGGGTCCAGAGGAGGGCCACCTGCGTGATCAGGGGGCAGCAGGGCAGACCTCCCAGGACAGGTTAAGGGACCTGAACCTGTTCAGCCTCCACAAGAGAAGCCCAAGGGGGGACCTAGTGGCTGTCTATGAACTGTTCAGGTGGGACCAGCAGACACTGGGGGAGTCCCTATTCCCCCGAGCACTACCAGGAGTGACTAGAAATAACAGTCACAAGCTGGCAGAGGGTAGATTTAGGCTAGGCATCAGGAGGTGCTACTTCATGGTCAGGGTGGCTAGGATCTGGAACCAACTTCCAAGAGAAGTGGTGCTGGCTCCTACCCTGGGGGTCTTTAAGAGGAGGCTGGATGGACACCTTGGTGGGGTCATTTGACCCCAGTACTTTTTCCTGCCATGGCAGGGGGATGGACTTGATGATCTGCTTGGGTCCCTTCCGACCCTACCAACTATGAAACTATGAAAGGTAGCCTAAGTGTAACAGAGAGGCTTCTATCTCTCTTTAGCCTTCTCAGCTTTGAACCCTTTCCCAGAATTTGACACTTAAGGATTGTCAGCCCTTTGTCATGGAAAATACAGAGGCATACAACACCCCCACACCATGCAAAGAATAGCCAAATGGGCAGGCCATTCATCTGGGAAGTAGGAAACCTCTTTTGAACTTCTCACTTTCTCTGATATACTGTCAGGACTGGAACCCAGGCTGCCTGCTTGCCTTAACTACCAGTCTGTTGGGTATTCTGGGATGAGTTTTCTGTCTCCCTATTGCAACTGTATCATCACTTTTCATGGCTTTTCATGAGCCATGACATCAAGCAGCTCTGTGTCATTACTGTGTGTAGGATTGTACACCTAAGCACTGCCAAAAGCTCAGGGAATTTAAGTGGTTCCTGAGCCGGGGTTTCTGGTTCTTAGTGCTGCCTAAAGTAGCAATTAGATGCCTAAGTCCTTTGTGGTCAATCACTTAGTTTCATGTCCCTCATATAAGGATGATTGCACTGGCCAGCTCTGGGTGCTGTATGGATAAATATGTTAAAAAGTGTACAATGGAAATGGGGCCATGAAAGTACAGTAGACAGAAAAATATCACAATATTTACAGCAATCAAATACTTGAAAGCACTGACATGAATAGTTAAGCACATCATAAATCTTACACAGCCCACATAAACAAATGCATTATTCTTTTCCAAGTATAAAGAAATGCACATCATAGTTTCATAGTTAGGGTTGGAAGGGACCTGAGACCAGCCATCAAATCTGACCCCCTGCCATGGGCAGGAAAGAATGCTGGGGTCAAACGACCCCAGCTAGGTGGTCATCTAGCCTCTTTTTGAAGACCCCCAGGGTAGGAACGAGCACCACTTCCCTTGGAAGCTGGTTCCAGATCCCAGCTACCCTGACTGTGAAGTAGTGCTTCAACACAGCCTGACAGCTTTTACACTGATTCAGAATAAATTCTGCTCTTAATCAAAATTAAAAAAAACCATCTCTTGAAAATGAAATAAACGAGTATTATGCACAGAATGAATTCTGCACACAGATGCATAGAACAGAAGTAATTTCACGCTAACACATCATTTTAAGGTAAATTGAGGTTAGACTCCCCCTGCACCACTGTTCTCCAGAAAATAGCAATTGTAAGTATTTACTTAAGATTTCCACTGCCATTTGCTAAATAAATGTAATTATTTTCTATCTTATGATATTCTTGAATCAAATATTTAGGTAATAAACATAAGATAATAAAAACACTTGAAAAAAAACACTTTGCACCAAAGTTATAGTTGTAGTGTGTTGAATCAAACATTGCTTTTACTTCATAAGAATAATGTGTGTTTGTTATGCATGATTTATGATGTGTTTAAGAATCTATTAATTTCTTACATGTTTTCTGAAAATGATCTTCTAGGTAACTATGATGTGGTCATCAAATATTCTTAATTGATTTTGAAATTAATTTTTCAGTTTTGAAGTTAATAAACATGTTTTAAATGCAGGATCTCTGTAGCCTTGCTTGCATTTCTCTTTCCATATTTCTGCACAGTGTGCTTGTTAGAACCAGTTAGTTACAGGATGACTCAGACACTACTGCAAGCTTTTCAACTGCAAAATATCCTAGCATTAATTTCATGTAATGTTCCTTGTGGAAGAGCAGGAGAGTAGGGATGGGGTGCAAATTCTGGAACACTGTTAACTGCCTAATTGCCAGGCTTTTATGCTCATGGAGAAGGAACAAGTGGTCAGGCTTTATTTCATGGTACTCCTTTATAGTTTGGCAGGGGAGTGCATAGACATGGCCCATGTGCTCCATGCATTCCCAGCTCCACAGCACTCCTCATCTGGATTTTGGAAACTGCAAAAACAAGCAGATTTCCTAACCTCCAGCTGTTCCTCTGGGTCAGCATGAAGCTCTTCTCCTGCTGCATAGCTTATAAACTCCACAAGATGGGCACCTGGGGAATGCACAAGTATTTGAAAGTTTAGTTATGTTCCTCCACCATTTCCAAGGTATACAGAAAGGGTCTTGCAACACTGGGACTATACAGGGCAACAAAATCTGTTCATTATAGACTTACTGATTGCATTCCCTGACAGTTTCTTTTCACCTACCTGGAGGTTGAGACTCTTGGTGTCTTTCTTCTCCTCAGACTGCGTAGTTTCTGGTCCTTGGTGCTCCTTTCAAGGTTCTGAATAATAGCATCATGTCCTGAAAGACATATAATCTTTACAAACCTGAAAGTGTATAGGTTTGGCAGGGGGACAGTCCTTAAACTTCTCCACATTTGAATGTTTCCTGGTGGAGGTTATGAGCATCAGTACTCTTCTCCTGTGGAGGTTAAGAACTTCCTTCCTCCTGCTCTATTATCATGAGTCCACAAGGTCTTTTAAGGCGTCTTGTGACTGTCAGCCTCTAATTTCCTGGCTGGTTCTGCTCTCCCCTCCTGTAGATCTCTCAAAATTTGGTGGAGGGAATCCCACATCTGAAGATTTTAGGAGTTCAGCAATTAGGAAACCATGTACTTTCTTGGTATTCAAATCTGAGACAGAAAGTTGTGTTGTGATTTGTAATTTTTGGCAGGTGAGGTGAAGATTCTCTTACTGAGTGTAAATCCTCTCTTGCTTTAGATATTTTGTGCTCTACTATTTCCATGTATTTAAATAGTACAGGAATTCCTCTAGTGGGAAAAGCAGAGGGAAGTACAAGCGCGCAAGTGCCTCTTGCCCCACCTCAAACCCCTTTGAGGTGGGGCAACAGGCACATTTGAGAATGAAAAAATGTGCCCCACGCTGCAAGTCTGCAGCGCGGGGAGAAAATTAGATCAATGTCTGAAAAAAAACCAGACCAAAAAAAAGCAGAGCAGGGCACAGTCCCAAACCATGCCTTGAGGCAACCAGAGGCTGGGTCCTCCAGGGAGACACTCTGGCTGCCAGAGTGTCTCTATAGTTGGCGCCTTGCCCCGGTGCTGAAACACGTGGCTGGCGAGACCGCGTGTTCAGCACCAGGGCTCCAGTGCTGGCGAGTAAGGGGTTGGGGGAGCTGGAGGAGTGGGGAGGGGACCATGGGGGGGACCCCTGCCAGCCCCACCCACTACCCAGCCTCCCCAATCCCTGCCCTGCCCAGCCCCTCCCCCCACTAGCCCCCCAGATCCCCCTGATCTGTGCCACCCTCGGGGCCTCTGCGCCAGCCAGCCTGGCTAGGCCCAAGGTGGCAGGACCCGGCACAATGCACGTTCCCTGCACGCTGCGCCCTGCCGCTCTGGACCCAGGCTGGCCAGGAGGCACAGGGGCCTTGAGGGCGGCAGGGCCTGGCTGGGCCCGGCAAGCGGAGACCACGCGCCGTGGCGGGTCCTCCTGCCTTGGGCCTGGCCTGGCTGGGTGGCACAGGGGCCCTGCAGGGCCTGGCTGGGCCCGGACCATGGGGACCGCATGCTGCACTGGGTCCTCACACCAAGGGCTCAGACTGGCCAGGTGGCAGAGACACCCCAGGGCCAGCAGGACCCAGCTTGGCCTGGCATGTGGTCCCTGTGTACCGCATAGGGTCCTGCCACCAAGGGCCCGGCCTGGCTGGGAGGCAGAGGGGTCCTGAGGGTGGCAGGTCCTGCCACCAATGGCTTGGCCTGGCAGCAGAGAGGCCCCAGGACCCAGCAGGGCCCAGTGCACAGTCCTCACGTGCTACACTGGGTCTTGCTGCCATGCCTCAGAGTGCCCCACTCCCACTGTTGCTGCTAAAAGTAAGTTATGGGCCCTGGGTGGTGGTGGGGGGCTGGGGACCTCCAGGGAGACCTGGGGCCCTGTTGGGGCAGCATTCCATGTGCTGGGGGGGGGCTGCACCCTGTAGGGGCCAGGGGACCCACCCCTCCTGAGAAGCCCCCCACAAGGTCCCCCACACCTACAGTCCCCCCAGCAATCACCCCACAGTTACCCACACACCAACCCACATCCCTCCACACACACCCACACATGCGTCCATCTTCCCTCACACCCCTTCCCACCTCCTTCCTGCAAACACCACCCCCCCATCACACACCCATCATGTGCAAAAAAAACCCAAAAGTACACATCAACACATATAGTTAATTAGAATTTATTTTATCATGATGGTAGAGACACTGGTAGGCTTCCACATTGCTTTAACATTGTAAATATACCAATAAAGCATTGCCCAAGTGATTGTTGTCTCTTTCTCTCTGTCTAGATGTGTGTGTGTGTGTGTGTGTGTGTGTGTGTGTGTGTGTGTGCGTGTGTGTGTAGAGTGGTCTTTTGTGTTAACTGTGGAAAAAACATGGATTCTGGGATATTTTTAAATATGGATTTGGGATGCTGCTGCAGCAGTCCAGCTGGCACAAGGGGTAGTGTCCCCAGGTACCAATTGGCTGGGCCCCAGAAGCTCCTGAGAGCAAGTAGCCCTGAGCTACTTGCCAGGGCAGGTTTTTGTACTGCTGGGGCCAGGAGAGGGCAGCTTTTTATACTGCTGGGGACAGTACAGGTGCTGGCCCTGGGCTCTAGCTCCCCCTGGCCTCAGATCTGGGAGGAGCCAGGCACGGTTATTTTGCCCAAAGTAGCACAATTTGCTCCACAATAAAGTGCATGTCTGAGCACATGCGCTGAGGCAAAAAGCCCTTGCCCAAATTTGCACCGCTTCTATTTGAGCTGCTGCAAGTGCACATGCTTGCATGTGTGGACACGCCCATAATGCCTACCCTGATCTTGCAGAGCTGTTGTTTCTAGGAGGTTGTATTTTGCTCAGCCAAACTAAGCTTTCTTTTGCAATGCTGAAGGGAAGTTTGAATTGAGAGTGCTTTAGGTCCTGCCACTAGTGGCCTGGCCCAGCAGCAGAGAAACTGTGCTGAACTGACTGTAGTCACTCCAAAAGATTAAAAACAGTACAGGCCCCTACTTATAGCTGCGGGCTCCAATTTTAAAACTGTATGTAGCCTTCGCTGTTCCAAGGGCAGGCAAACTCTACTTTGGAATATTGCTCCACCCTGCAGATACATTTAGACATCCTTTTCTTCTGTGGTATGATGGGAATCCAAAGATATGATGATCAACAGGTCTATATGTCTGTAGCTCAAGGAACCCCAACTAAGTTTTAGTTTCCCAAATCACATGAGATGCAGACAAACCTCCCAAAGGGCTCCAGGGGCTATTTTGTTTCCTTGTAATTTTTGTTTCCTTGTAATTTTTTCCCCCACTGTATCTTTGTAACAAAGTGGTTTCTTTGAGTGATTTCAGATGAGATTTTGAATGCAGCATCTTGATATGGCATTTGAAAACAAACCCAACACAATGAAAAATGTAGTTGAGTAGCTATTTAGTGCCATATTAGATAGGCCAGAGTAATGTGTCCACCCGTGAACTTCATAAAGGTCACTGGAGCCCACTTTGAAGTTTGAGGTTTGCTGACGTGCTGCTAAAGTTCTTGAAATTTGCCAGAGTGCAGGATTTACCTTCAGTGCTCTAATTAAGACAAACTGTCACACATGCAGTGGAGAGGCTACCATTTTGCAAGGCTTTCTGAAATTAGCACTCTCAATACTTAGAAACATGCCATAATTTCACTTATATGCTGCTTTATTAGTATACTTGGCAAATACAGTCACACCTGTGCCTCAAAGAGAGGCAAGGTAGGTACCCATCTAGTTCAAATTGGGCACCTATCTCCTTTAAACTCCTAACAAAATCCCAGTCAAAGTGTCTGGGCAAAGGAGTATCAGCATGTAATGTGTCTGGAGGAAGCATATTAAAAAAATACCACATTTAAAAAATCATTAAGAGGATCCTTCCTGAGAGGAATGAGTTTTGGCCAAATGTTCAAAGAATCCCCCATGCTGGCCTGGGTCTGTGAAACATCTAATGTCTGATGTAACCAATATGAGAACAGTCTAGCATATGGGATTTATGAGTGGGACTATATTGGCCAGCTCTTTTCCTAAGCCAGGTCACCAAGTTATAGATCAAGCCAGAGATTTAATGTTAACTTAAGGTTACAGTGTATTCCATCAGAAGCAGTGAGGGGTTAGAGAATAAAAACCAGCAGGCGTTGATGATCATTTAAATAAAAGTAACACAACTCCCAATGCTTCCTCTTGGCCCATATGAATAACCAATTTCATTTTTCTTGACAAGATCTTCTACTTGAGGCCCCAAATATGAACTCTGGAGCCCCTTAAAATGGGAAAGGATCCAAACCCTTCTGCGGGCCAGACTCAAAGACATAATTAAAATAGTAATAATAAATAATAATACAAGAACCACATAAAAATAGCTTAGCAGAGATTTTCTTCCATTTTGTTTTTTCAAGGGCAGCTTCAGTGAGTGTGCAGCCAACACAGCTCACATAGCAGTGATTTCTTGCCATTAGGAATGCTTTCAGATAGGTCTGGGTGGGCAGTTCTCATTTAATAAATCAGTCACAGCTCTAGACAGTGATTCAACGAAGTGTAATATTCTTCTCTTTACTGTCAACATACAATGAAGCTGAAAAGCAGACGGCAGCAGTGATAAAAATTCCAAATGAGAATAAGTTTGCTAGCATATATTAACTGGAATATATTGTATGATGGACTAGTTGTAATCAGGTTAAAGAACGAGAGAGAATGTAGGAGAATTCAGACATTAGAAATAACTGTACAAACATGCAGGACACTGTTGCAGGGACTGGGGTGTCCTGCTCCTTTTAAGGGCTGGAGCTGCTAGGGGAAGAGCCCTAGCAGTGAGTTGGGAGCCCCAGCTGCTGGTTACCAGGGCAGCCAGAATGAGGTAGTGGGCCTGCACCTGCCAGTGGTCAGCTGACCAGAAGGGGCAGGGCCTGGCTTGTATATAAACCCCAGGCCAGAGACCAAGAGGGCAGTTCCCTGCTAGCAGCTAGAGGGGAAGGAGCATCCAGTATTGCTGCAACTGCCTGGTATGCTGCACCCAGGGCTAAGGGGGCTCCATGGGTACCTTTGCTTATTAGTGCCAGAGATGAAACCTGATCCTTTTAAAGGGCAGAGCACCCCCTAACCTTTTGTATTGTGTTATAGCCCAGGGGCTTGTGTTTTGTTTGTTGTTGTATAAGACCAGTGGTTGAGATGAGGCTATTTGGGGAAGGAGGAGGCCTCATTTGGGGTCCACTGCAGCGTGGGGCCCTGGTGCCAGAGAGGTTGTGGCATTTGGAGTGCACAGGCCCTGGTGTCAGAGAGGCACAGAGCAAGGCAGGGCTGCGGAGAACCCAGGGAGGACAAGGGGGCCAAATCGCAACAAGGCCTAGACCGGACAACGTTGGTACCATCTGCAAAGCTTGGGGCATGGTAAAGGGGTGGTTGAAGCCATGCATAGCCCATAAGGCTAGGGTGCCCCAAAACAACCATCATGACATCTATTTTGAAGCAGGACATACCAGGGGTCTGGAGCATCCATCAAAACCATGTCCAAGAAGACTTAAAGGCAGCCTTCCTATTAATCATTCCATCAAAGATGTGGTGGGTGAGAATAGAGGGTGCCTTGGGGAGATCACGACCATCCTTAAGGACCCCACCCCCTTGACAGACATCAATCTGTAAAATTGCTGAGAGCCATTCTCTATTTTCTACCTTCAATAGTAGATAGGAACTCCCAAAATCCTGGAGGATAGGGTCCCCCATGTGTTGCCATTTGGCAAAGATCCCAAAGATTTAAGTGGAATCAGGCTCCAAAAGGACAAAGACAATAATGGAAGAGGGCATACTTGTTCTCCAGAAATATAGCAGGTGCCAGATGTGGCCTTTGGTGCCATTGCCAGTCTACTGGTAGGCTACCAGAAATTGGGAGTGTGGCCTGCTGCAGAATTCAGGGCCCCTGGCCCTTGCTGAACATGGCTGTCAGGGGATGCAAGGGGACAAGCAAGGGCTGTGTTGACACACCCCTGCTTGCCTTGAGGCTGCTTGACTCCACTACTACTTGGCCCTGCCACTATCAGAATTGCCACAGCTGCTGCTGGATCCACCACCATTGCAGCTGCTGGGCATACAAGAGCGGCCCCTGAGGTCCAGATGCAGCCCAGGGCCAGGGTGAGTTAGACACCCCTGGTCTACACACTGCCCACATTCACTGTTCAGAAGCTTCTACTCACTATGCACCAAATACCAGGAATGAGGCAACAGCCAGCCAGGTTCATCTGCAGACAGCTGCACCACATGCACCCTCCCCAACTTGCTGCTGTGCCATGCAGCCAGACCATCTTGGACTCAGCCTCTGTTCCTCACACTGCATCCTCACTGTCCTGCCTCCTTGGGTGGAGAGAAGAAGCTGTGGCTGGAGAAGGGAGGGAAGCCACAGCAATGGAAGAAGTGGCAGCTGGACAGCAGCCCAGGGACTGCAATTTAACTTCTTGTGGGCCATCTGCAGCCCCCAGACTGCCAGTTGGACAGGCCTAGTCTAGGGCATGTGGTAAAGAATCCTGTTGAAAATACAGGAGGAATTTAAGAAAGCAGAACATAATAATCCTTGGTCAAATTTAGTTTGGACACAGAGGAATGCTGTAACTCCTGTGGAATGTGCCATGGAATGATGACAAATGGCTGGGCTGTCAGTCCAAATGATGTTGTAGTTGCACAGAACTTCCAAATGCCATACTGGGGGAGTGGTCCAGCACTGGCAGAGGAAACGATTGCATTTACTGAATCACCATCACCACTTGCTGCACACCTGGGTTTTTCTTAGAAGTTTTCCTCTAAATACAAACCAAACCCACAATTTGACCTCCCATTGCTAAGTTTATCAGACATAATACGGTTGCAGCACAAGATGGTATGCCTGTTGGACAGAAAGTCAGTTTTATACTACAATGCATCCCCTCTTGTCCCAACTTATATACAGCTATTGATAACTGTACCTTTTGGGTTCAGAAATCTGCTTAAGAGTGGGTAAGTATCGTCTACATTCTTTTGCAAAGGAACAACATTATCACATTAATAAATGAAACAGATTGAAATATCACTGTTAGTACTTGAATTTATCCCCTGCTTTCATGTTTCTTTCAGCTTTTATTATTTTATCTTATTATCTGCTTCTGTTTCACAGTGTCCTCTCTTGACTTTCTTCTTTCACTTCAGCTTCATGTCATTATCTCCTGTTTCCTTATCTTGAATAAAGCTGTGTACTAAGACACTCTGAGAGCCAACAACAACAGCTGGTTGGCCCAAGTGCTGCCTCCTTATCCCATTCTTTTTTTAATCTGTTCCATGCTGAAAGTTATTAAGAAAATCTGAGCCAATACATCATTAATCAGCTCTCCCTGATTATGTAACTTGTTGCTAAAGATGAAGATGATGGTGCTTTTGTTCCATTTCTCCTTTTCCAAATATTATTGAGCAGCTACCCAGCAAATAATTTTTTTTATCAGAGTAAGCACTTAATTTAACTTCTAACAGCATTCAAGCGCATGGACTGGTAAATGTAGGATGAAGCTGTGTATCACTACCATGCAGATCTTGTTGTAGGGCCAGGTGACAGATCACAAAAGAGAGCTTCCTGGAACACTGAATCCTCAAAATTGCCATTCTGCAAGTGCATTTTTATTGGAGGAATTTTGGTTTCAGCAGAGTTAACATCCTTTGGAAACTGTTCTTTTGAGAAGCAGTAAACTAGAAAAGGCCATACTAAGTACAGATCCCAGAGGGTAGCTCCCCTGTTTCCATAGAGCTTGTTGTCCAAGCTGCTAGTCAGTAGTACACCCTGCTCTCATTTCATATCTTCTCATATGTTGAACCTAAATAGGTTCAGCTACATTTACTTACTTCCCAGCTGGCTTTTATCTCCCTAAGCTGCCTCTTGTTCCCACACTGGGAATTAGCTCACCAAACTTCAGACCCTCGGCTGATTTTAGAGGAGCCTCTCTTGAAGGATGTCAGTTGACAGGTACCAAATCCCATTTTAGCTGTTTGATGCCTAAGTGCAATGTACCCTGCTTGAGTCCCTGAAAAGTCATTAACAGAAAAGATGGATGGGTCCTTCCCCTTCTCACTGCTTTTTGTACCCTTAGCCTTAATGCTAAGATGACAGCACAAAAGTAGATAATTTTTTTTTTTCAGGGATACAATCAGAGTAGAATAGGATCATATTTAGCCACCTAAATCCACTTATGCTCCAAGTAGGTGTTTAGGGTCCTGCTAATGCAGGGATCAAAAAATGACATGGTATAACAATTTTCCTCGCAGAGTAATGATTTAGGTGATTCTTCAGGATCTAACTTTTTAATTTGAAATGAAAAATTGGTCGAACATTTACTGAGGAGAAAGACTCAAAAGGTGAGGCATTTGCTATTTGAATGGCAGCACATAAAGGCACCATACTTCGGTGGGAAGATTATAAAAGAGGTTAGGGACCTGGCTAGACAATTATTTAAACTACATAGTGGAGATCTAGATTCCTGCTCTGAATTTGGCAGCGGTTAAAAGGCTTATGTCCTGAATCCTCATATTGCATACCAGGCCCTAAATGAGAGTAAATAGAAAAGAGACTCTTCAAAGACAGAAGATGTTAGAAAAACAGTCAACATCAGAAGAGAACCAAAAAGGAACTACCGTTTGTTGTCTGTCCTTCTGGAGTCCTTCCAGCTGAACACAGGAGCTGAGGCTGTTTGTTATCTTTGCATTATAAAATTACTCTCAGCAAGTCTGGACCTCATGTTGGCACATACACTAACCCATGAGCATTGCACCCTACCATTGCATCTGCATTTAACAGTCTCAGAAGATAATTGATACCAGAGAACAACATGAAAGGTCCCACTGCCCCCTTCTATCTACTCCCTGGGATTTAACAAGCTGTTAAGAGCGAAAGAAAGGGCTGCTGTAGAACTGACCAACTTGGCAAAATGTTGTAGAGGAGACTCATTCATTCCACTGTCTGGAGCTCTGCTTCAGTTTCCCCTTCTCCCTGATTTATTTTCACTTCTTTTTTCACACTATTAGTGTGGCATTATCCAGGAGCCCATCATCAAGCAGAACCTTATTGTGTACTGAGCAGCATATAAACAGAAAGCAAAAAGATTGTGTCTGTACCAAAGAGTTTAGTCTATGTTCACATATATCACTTTCTTGTATGCTGGTATCTAACCATTTCTTTTCACTTCCCATTAGATTCTTTTGCTTCTCTTCCACTTCTGCTTTTCCTGTGGGCACCTCCTTCTTTGTGTTAAGTGTTCCCCTTTTCTTCTTTATTTCTTTTTGTTTTCCCTTTAGACCTCCCACTTTTCCTCCTAATTCTTTATGGGGTTTTTTTTGGCTAGTCTTACCTATCTTTTTCCTTCCTTTACCATCAAAGCTGCAAACAGGTGACAGGAACATGGCAGTTGTGTCCAATGAGTATGGAACAGACAGTTGGCACTGAAGATAGAGAAACTGAAGGAAGACATAAGTAATTTGCAGTAGAGGAAGTTGGTTGGTTTAGTTAGGAGATTTTCTCCAGATGCTTTCAATGATATGGCAGTAGTATTAGAGGAAGGAGATATTAGATTTCCTTGAGTTAAGAAGCAAAACACTCTGCAGAGAGAGAGGGGGAAAGTAGGAAGAATTTTTGAGAGATGTGAAGGAACTCAAGAGCAGTCACCAAATGAAAGAGTGGGTGGGAAAGACAGACAGTGTCATAAAAGTTAGTTAAATTGATGGGCTGTAGATTCTGAGAGGGCTGGGTAAAGGGGTTGTGGCAGGTGGGACAAAGTGAGTGAGAAAATGGTGTCTAGAGAGAGGAAACCTGGATAATGAGATACCGGAGAAGGGGGAGTGATTAATGAAACAATATAGACAACGAGCAGGAGAGCTGACCTGGATGGAAGGTTAAATGTAGGGGAGGGGGCAAGAAAAGGGGCAGTTAAGAAATCAGGTGGGATATCAGCATGGAGACAGGAGGTTTATGAGAAGTAGAATAGCCAGATAGCAAAATCAGATAGGAAAGTGGTCAGGGAAAGTCAGTATCAGTCAGCAGAAAAAAATCTAAAATAGCATAAGAGCATTAAAAAGTAATGTGGATTGATCAGTTTGTGTTTCCTGGGGGTAGGGAGAAGATGGTGAAAGTCCAAGTAGTTATGCTGTGGGGTGATGGGGGGGGGGAGGGAGTAGCAGGAAGGTAGCTTGAACAATTCTTTATTGATATCTATGCATACAACTGTCTACAACATTATCCATGAGGTCTATAGTTATGGGACAACAAATTTGATTCTATAATATTCACAAAGTTTACAAGATAGCTTGCTTTAGGTTAAATAGGACTAAATTTAATAACTCATTTGCAGTACATCTAATATTTGTAAAAACAGTAATTAAATGCAGTAATTAAGTGCAAAGGATGTACACAAGGGAAGCTGTCAAATGGGTCTTGGTGTGGAATAAACATGGCTAGAGTGGATGTAGTAATATTTAAAATCAATCTAAACTTCTGGCAGGTAGTGGAAAAGAACAGTGAGAGTTTTCAGATCTGTGTTTTCAGTAGTGTGGACTGGAAAAAGACTGATTCCATTCTTTACGAAGGAAGAGGCAAAACCAGATGAAATATCCATTTGTGTAATTTTCTGAATGACACAGAACACAGATGCCAAGTCCAACAACATGTTATTACATTTAGAGGAGAATGACTGTAATAGGAGGCAGCATAGCAGATATAAACAAGCAGGTGCAGTCAGCCAAATACTGTCTACTGCAAATGTATGGCAACAGATGTCCTGATTAAATAAAATGAGAAATACCAGCATTTGTTTGAGTGACTGAAGAACCCAACATGTTGTGATGACCTTAGAATGATTGATCCTCATGAGTAACAAAGCTCCAATTATACAGATCTATGTAGAGCACCGGCTTTAAAAACAAACAAAAGAGGTCTGAAATGTAAACATTTCTTTACAATTTTGCAAAGCCAAGATTTTTTGGGCTCTTACTTTCTAAGCAGATGTCTTACCCAACCTGCTCTCAAAGTCAGCATGCCACATATAATAAAGACTAACTCTCTCCTAGGGCTTATTGGTGATGTGCAGCTCTAACACTCTTCCAAGTCTTGCCCAGGATCACAGGGTTCCTCTTTTCAGACTTCTCAGCCACACCTTAGATTATTTTTCCAAGCAGTCACTCTAACCTCCCCTTCACATCTTCCACCAGGGAATATGAGCCATCTCAGAGTTAGCAAAACAAAAAAACACTCAACCTTCTCCAGCAGGATTAGGACCTGGTAATGGAGTGGAGTATTTTATGTGATAAAGAATATCACAATCAACACGGGTTCATAGCAGGCAGATCCTGTCTGACTAACCTGGTTTCATTTTACAACTGGGTCACAAAATGCTTGCCACTTGTCTGGTTAAAGGCCTACAGAAAAAACATTACGTGTACTGATTAGGGGACCTGAACACCTCTTCAGCCTCCACAAGAGGAGCCTGAGAGGTGATCTTGTGGCTGCCTACAAACTCATTGTGGGGGGCCAGCAAGAAATAGGGGATACAGTGTTTACCAGGGCCCCTGGTAAACCCTATTGGGGTAACTAGAAATAATGGCCACAAACTGGAAGAAAGAAAACTCAGATTGAACATGAGGAAAAAATTATTTACAATGAGGGTTACCCAAAATTTGGAATAAGTTTATGGAAGGGAGGTGGTGCTTCCTTGGAGGTGTTTAAAAGGAGATTGGACAGACACCTGGCTGGGGTCATCTGACCCCAGTATTCATTCCTGCCCAGGGCAGGGGGTCAGACTTGATGATCTAAAAGGTCTCTTCCGACCCCAACATCTATGAAACTATGAATACGAAAGTTGTATTTGGCACTTTTATAAGTATCATATGGCCCTCAGGTTACCAGTGTAATCATTTCCTGTGAGAACACATAGAGTTAAATTAAAGAGGTTGTTAAAGGGTCAAAGAGGAAAGGTAATCCAATTACAGATAAGCATCTATAATAAAGAAAGTGTTTATTGGGAAAGCTGCCTGCCTGCCTGGTTTTCTCCAGACTAAAAACTGTTTGCCTTTGCAAAGCTAAGCCTCTGTCAAAGGGGATCCTAAAACTTAAGGTGGCTTCAGTAAGGAGGAGGTGTGCCCAGGGAGTGTCAGTGACAGCTGGCAGGTGGGCAAGTAGAAGTACAGAGCCAAAGAGAAGATACTGTGAACAGGATATTCTGCTCCTAGCCAGAGTTAGGGTTAGTTGGGTTGAGGGGAATTTTCGAAAACTTTTAGGGATAGCTTAAAGTGTAGATAAGAGGTGATATAGGTCTAGGATTTTTTTGATGCTTCAAGTCTTTTGCTTGTTGGTGAGGGTAAAAGGAAAAGCCCCAGGGATGAAGAGAATCCTAGGAGCAACAATCACCCTTCACCTACTTTCGGGGGAGATGGATCTCAGCTGGAGCCCAGAGCACCATGTTTCCAGAATGAGTACTCCGTCTGGACTGGTGGCTAGAGAGTGAGGAGCAGTACCTCTGGCCCCAGAGAGGGGCATCTGAGGAGAGACGATGGCATCTGGAGAGAGGACATGCCAGAGGATTCTTGGGTTGGCACCAGCCTGCAGATACCAGTGGGTGAAGGTTGTGTGGCAACAAGTCATGGATGGTTGGAGGACCACCCACGAAGACTGTGATCCCCAAAAGACAGCTGGGGCAACTTGCCGGGTGTGGGAGTGATGCCCTGGACAAAGCAGGTATAGGTAGTGTGTGGGTCGGGACCACCAACCTGTCAGGGACATGGCAACTGGAACCAGCTGGTAGGAAGGCTACCAGAATTGATTTCACTGCGGTTGGACCGATGAAGAATGATGAAGAATCAGCCCTGACTGAACCACAAGCAAAAAGTTTAAAAAAGATTGTTCCCCTCTGCTGGGGTTGAGGATCCCTAAATGAAATGATAAAAAATGTGGAGGTAGGGGGGATCAAACTTAGGAAAAGAAAAGTGTTAAGTTTATTTTGTTTATCTTTGGCTGTGTGTGGCATTATTAAGATGCGCTGACAAAGGGTGGATCAACTCTGGGAGGAAGGGGGCAGATTGAAGTGAACCTGTTTTGAGTTCAGCTAAGGAATTGATACCAGGCATCAGCCCTGAATGTGAGATGGAACAATGGATGGCGAGATTAGTGAGTGGGGCAAACTGACTCAAGTTATGTTATTTCAAAAGACTGTTAGTTCATTGATGAAAGCAAATGAGCCCTGTCTGAGTGGTGCTAATGGACAGACCTGTCTTATAGATTGACTGCTAGGGGATCAATTCAGAGGGCTTGACTCAGATCCCAGCAGTCTAGGAAGGGCTCCTAAATTGGCCTCAAGCGGCCAGTCCCTGAAATCAAAGAAGTTGCACTAACATCAAGGAAGTGGTAAGTGGGGAGTAGGGGACACTGAGTCCCACAAACAGATTCCTCCAACAGGTCCGGACTTATCACCCAGTGGAGCCAGTTACCTAACTGAAGGATGATCAAAATTGTGGTGGGCAAGAAAATAACACCAGAGTGCAGCTGGAGGATAGTGTCAATGACCCCTCTGGCCTTACAGAACCTACCCCCAACAGCTAGGAACAGATGTTGCGTTTGTCCACGGACAAATCGTGCCCATGTTTGTCCCAGAGCAGAAATATCCTGGGATTGGCATGTACATGCATCACCTTTCTAAGTAGGGTTTAGTGAGCAGCAGAATGTACTGCTGCTTTTCCAAGTGCACTCACACTTTTCTCCGATTGATTCAATGATGCAATCCTGGGATAACTGTTCAGACACGTTGCAATGTCCCGGGATAAACTATTTGAATATTTTATCCTGTGAACATTTTTAGGATTTATCCCAAGACCATGGACATCTAAACAACTGTACTTGCCCCAGGACAAAATGATTTTGTCTGTAGCCCTCATGTAACGTACCTCTTGATGAAAGAATAAATAATGCTTTGTAGATCTTTCTACATCATTGCAAATGTATAATTCTCACAGGCTTACTGTGGGTTAAAACACTTAGGAAAACCCTCCCAGTGATCCAAACACCAAAAGTAAGGTGCAGGAAGACAGGCTTGTTACAGGAGTAGTTCAACTCAAGAGGGACAAGAAATAGTCTAAGATGCATCTTGTCTGGAAACCACAACATAATTACACAAACTTTGCAAAAATACGCAAGAGAAAAAGCCCAGTTATTTTTTGTTGTATCAAAATTCACTGCATTGTTTTAGCAGAAAACACATTGTTAGTAACACACTGTTGGAGTTTTGAAGTTACTTCATTTCAGATTTCTTTGGGAACCACTAGCCAAAGTGGTTAATGAGCAAGAAGAAATCTAAAACCCTTTAGGTTGTCAAGAGGCTTAGAGAAAGCCATGTAACTTCACAGGCAGACGGCAGTAAATATTAGCCAGGGCCAGTGGTGATAGGTAGGGGGTGCATGGGGGTGCATGTGAATCCCCTGAGAGCACTGGTGCACCCCCTGTCAGGCCCTGCTCCCTGTTTACGGAGTGGGCAGAGGGGCAGGCAGGAGTGCCAGTGTCTCCCTGTGAGTGCTGGCCAGGGCATGGGTGACTGGTGCCGCCTTAGTCAGGGGGTGCCCCACGGCCAGTCTCACTGACCGGAGGCACGGGGGTCCCCCTGCAGCTGATCATAAGGCAGCTGCTTCTGGAAGTGCCTGGGCTGCTTCCACACCCTGGCTGGTGCTCACAGGGGCATGGTGCGGCCGGTCAGGGGGTGTACTGGTGCTCTCAGGGGGTGCACATGCACCCCTGTGTGCCCCCTACCTGTTGCCACTGGGCTTACAAGTGGGGGTGCCAGGAGAAGTGCCGCTGAAACTTTCAGGTGCCCCTGCTTGTGCTTCCAGGTCAGTGCGATCGGCGGTGGGGGGACCCCTCCCCCCCAGCTGGCTTGATCAGCTGCAAGGGGACTCCCCCGCAGGTGGCAAGATCAGCTGTGGGGGACCTCCCCCTTCCAGTCGATGACTGGCTGCTGGGGGGGGAGGTGGGGCACATGCCCCTCCGACTCAGGTGCAACCAGTCACCAATTGCCAGGGCTGAAGGGAGGATGGTGTGTCCCTGGGAAAGAGATAATGTTTGACACTTGACTTGTTCAATACTGGTAAAAATAAGTCATGTTGGGTTTTTCAACCCTACTGCCATTGAAATCTGTGCACATTTTCCATTGACTTTATGAGATGCAAGATGGGGCTCATTAAAGTGCTGCTCTCTCTAAATGCTTTCTGAGTTTCAGTGACATGAACCCCAATGCTGCAAAGACTTATGTAAGTACTTAAAATGAGCACAGGGATATATGTTATAGCCATGTTGGTCTAAGAAACAGAGACAAATAAATCTCATGGGTCAGAGGCAGTATCTTTTATTAAACCAATTAAATAGTAGCAAAAAATGTTGTTTCTTTGCAAGCTTTTGTGTCCGAACACCCTTCTTCAGGCTAAGGAGAATTCAAAGATTGTAAAAGTTCTCCTAGGTAAAAAAAGAAACTTAATTTTGTACAGGGGAAGTAGCGGGTGGAAGTTTTTCCTCTGGGTTCCTCAGAGTCCTTTTGTGAATTACTCTGTGATGTGCAGATTAGGCAGGCTTCTTCAGGGAGGTGAAATGTCTTGGTTAGCAATGACATTTTCATTTCCAAATGGCTAAATACAATTTCTTCCATGTTTCAGAGATATATGTTACAGCCATGTTGGTCTAAGCAATATTATCGCCTCTGACTCAAGAATATTGTTTGTGTCTAAAAATGTGCACAGACATTCAAGTGTTCAGGATCTGGGAATTAGAGATTGTATATTTTTAAATGACAGTTGAATGTGCCTTTTAACCTGGCTTAAGATTGGGTATGCTGTTCTACTTTTTATCAGGTTTATGCTTTATAAAATACTGATTGCACTATAGCATACTTAATTCACCTAAAAAGGAGATGCAGAAACTACCTGGTAATAAAATATTATATTCAAGAATACAACAAAACCTTTTGGCAAAATAATTAATGTCATGCAATTATTATAGCTATTTTTAACTTGCTATTCTATTGAGACAATTGAGAATGAATTCCAATTTATTTCTGACTAAACTCTCATTAAACATTTCAGAAATATAAATCAGAATATAAGTTTGTATTTGAATGGCTATCCAAAGATGCCCTCATTCTTTAGTGTCATTTTTTTAAAGAATTGATCACCATTAGCTTGGCTGATGCTTCTATGTAGTGCTGGGGAAAAACCTTTATTAATAACTTCATGTCTCCATCAGTGTTTTCAAGTTATATCTACCAATCAAGCAAGGTTCAAGTAACCTTGAATCAAGAGTTAGCACAATGAATTAATAAATGATAAGAGTTTTAAAAGTGAAATACCTTGAATTATTCCTAAAGCACATACCGTTTCTCATTTTAGAGTGAGTATTTGTGATGTGACTGATTTACAACAATACATATGAAAACTCACTAAGCTTTTCAACAGAGGCAAATTCAGGCCTGAAATGGGAGATAATGGAGATGTATGGCCCCACACCCATCTTGTCTGATCATCTATAATTTTTGGTCTGTGTTTTTCCTTTGAAGAGTGACCAACATCATTTGAAATGTTGCCATTACTAACTTTAAAAGGTTTTTAGTAGGAAATTAGCATAAATACTTGTATGTATAGGTATCCAACACCCAAACAACTTTGCAGGCCTAAAATCATAAATGCAGGCTTTCATCTTTGAAACGTTTATGCATATGAATAACAGTCACAATTATTTCTTAGCAGATGGATGTGCTATATTGGGCCTTTAAAAGGGCCATCATGAAATGCCTAAGGCCCCACTCTTGGAAAGGCTTATATACATGCTTTATTTTAAGCACCAGAGCAATTCAGTTAAAACTGGGACTACTCACATGGTTGGAGTTAGGCATTGTATAAGTCTTTGTAGGATAAGAGCCTTAGGGTATTGGCATATGAACAAGGTTACTGCAAGGGAAAGGGGGGAGGGATTTTACAATGCATCAGCTGCTGCGGTAACTGTCTGTGTTCACTCTTACCCACAGCAGCTTAACACTTTTTCAGTGAGGGAAAAACTGTGGTTGGTTAGCTTTCATCTACTAAAAAGCAAGAGCATGAAGGGGGAGCAATAGGACACCTTAAAACTTTTCCCTCTTCCACCTTGCACAAACCTTGTTTACGTGTTCATGCTCTAGTCCGCTTGATTAAAAGAGAGCAAGAGAGTGATAGCAAATGTTAAACTGTTAATTTTGTTGTTGTTTAAATAGAAGACAGTATATTTAAAACCTAGTTAACCTAGTTAACTTTTCAGGCTGGACATAAGGAAGAATTTCTTCACTGTCTGAACCCCCAAGGTCTGGAACAGCCTGCCAGAGGTGGTTCAAACACCTACATTGAACACCTTCAAGAGCAAATTGGATGCTTATCTTGCTGGGATCCTATGACCCCAGCTGACTTCCTGCCCTTTGGGCAGGGGGCTGGACTCGATGATCTTCTGAGGTCCCATCCAGCCCTAATGTCTATAAAATCTATGAAATCTAAAGTATGAGGTACAAGTAATTTCAGGTACTCCAGACCCTTGTAAACTTTAATAGCTTTGCAATCCCACTTTTTTGTTTTAAAGCCCGTTTTTCCCTTCCCAGTTGCCATAAGGAAAATGCACACAAACAATAAAGAAAATCTCTGTCACACTACCACAAAGCATAACATCTTAACCTGCCACAGGTACATTGGGGGATAGTGCTGGCCAATGTCCTTGTGGCAGGGACCACACCACAAGGAGAAACTCACTGAAGGGAGGAGAGGTGCAGAGCCGGTGGGAGGCCACCAGAGACCAGAAGTGCAGCTGAAATGGGACTGCAGAGAAAAAAACGCTGTGCCAAAGACAGAAGAGGAAAAACTTCAATGACCCAGGGCTGGCACCAGCATGAACCTGCTTTATGGCTACATGACGATGCCGATTCACCTGCTGGCCCCCTGGAGGTCGCATAAAAACCCCACCGGGCAAGGATCGAGGAGGACCAAACTGAGTCCTTTGGAGAGCCGAGAGTGGTCCAGAGCTGTTTGCAGCCCCACTGAGGGCGTGTGGTGGCAGCCCCAAGAGGGGGCATGCAGGTATAAGTTAAGACCAGGAGGGCCTAGTTACTTATCTGAGACAGAGCACTGGATCATGGATATGGCCAGCTGGGAGTGGGACAGCAATGAACTTGAGGAGAAAGAGAGAGAAGGATTCTTGGGCTGCTGTGGACCCAAGCCAGGGGAAGACAGAAGTGTACTGGGGACCAAGGTAACCCAGGACTGGTAAAATTACAGGCCAATTAACATATGGCCTAAAGCCAGATGGTACGGCCTCCGAACTAGATTTTCCTGACTTAAAAAGGCAAAACAAGAAAATCTTTACCATGATGAGTCCTAGTTGCAGTCTGGAATTAACGTCTGGTTAGCGTAATGCAGGGTGTAGGGGAGGCGGAGCCCCGAAATGGAAAGTCAGACAGGAAGATTGAAGAAGGGACTCAGGAAAGGCAGGACTTAAAATCATCATCCCGATAACAAACTTATTCCAACAAGATGTGGCAGGTGAGAACTCCTGGGGACCATCCGAGACATCTGACCAAATGACAAGCTGTCAGCCATTAGGGAGATGGTGGCACCCAAAAAGCCAGTAAGGCAAGACGTGCTAGTGAGAGGCATGGGAGGTTACAGTCCTGCTGCTGCCAATGTTAAAATATGCTTGAGAGATCATGTTGGCAAGAATAGTAATTAATGTCTCGGGTATTACTGTGAATCTTTTTAAACTGTCAAAAATGATGGGGTAAAGGGGTAGTGGGGATGAAGCCCAATGTTCAGCCCTGCACCCCCATTCCCCCCATGCTAGTTTGGCCCCATCCGCTTCAGGCCCACCCTGTCCCAGGAGTTTTGGGATCGGGTTTGGGGCTGCTCTGCCTCCTGCCCGACACCGTTGCCCACCCCTGCCATGGCGGTCCTGCCTCTGCTTTGGGGCCAGATCCACTCCCCACACCCTTGCCCCTGCCACTTCAGCCATTCCCCCCTCCCCGTCTCTCTCCCTGCTCCAGGGCCAGGCCCTTGTCCACCCCCTCTGCCCACCATGTTGGGTCTGGGCCTGCTCCCCTCCTGCAGCTTTGGGTCCAGGCCCACTCTCCCCTTTGGCCACTGCTGTTCCTGTGCCATTGCTGCCCCATGCCTGCGGGCCCGGTGGTAGCCATGGCCCCAGGTCTGGCAGCAGCCATGGACTCAGCAGCGGCTGTGGGCAGATGCCCGGTGGTGGCCACGAATCCAGCAGCAGCTGTGAGTATGGGCCTGGCAGGGCGGTTGCATGCGCAGGCTCGGTGTGGTGGCTACAGGCATGGGGTAGCAGCTGTGGGGTGGTGGTCAAGGCTTCTGGTAACCACCCCCTTCCCACCTCCCTGCCGGCTCTTATTGGGGAGTGAGGGAGGGTGCTTCAGCCCCTAGCTCCAAGAAGCAGCCTCCCTTCCAGGCTCTGTCCCCTTTGTTATGGTGAGGCTCCAGTCCCCGTCATCCCCCTCTGCCTCCAAGGGAGGGTGGCGGGGGAGCTGGTTTGGCCCTACGCCCTCCGGCCCCTCAGTCCCCACTGTCATGGCAGCGTTCCACCATCTGTCCTGTCCATCTAGAGCAGTGGTCTCCAAACTTTTTTGATCGTGCACCCCTATCATTAAAAAATTTTTGAGCGTGCACCCCCAATACATGTATTAACCGGGCACACGTAAACGTCAATAGAAGTTCTAATATTGTCTTCCCGCACCCCAATGGACCATCTTGCACACCCCCTGGGGTGCGTGTACCCCACTTTGGAGACCACTGGTCTAGAGCACTCTGATTGGCTGCCAAGACAGCCAATCAGAGTGTAAGTAAATTGTTATGGACAGACAGACAGACAAACAGACAGACAAACTAAGGCTTTTATAATATTAGAGTGGGCATTTACATACTGTTTTTTCTTTGGAGCTGGAAACCTAAAAGCAACAGAACTGTGGTGGGTTCCAATACTTGCAAAAGGAACTGACTATAAGCAGAAGTGAAGTAGCAGTTTAGGTTAATTACCTCAATTTTAGTGTTATTATGAATGAGAAGTACATAAATAATTGACATGTAGACTAAGCTGGTCACCCCCAAGATGAACCACCTCAGTGATTTTCAAGGTGTTGTTGAACAATTGATAAAAAGTGATTAAATGTAATGTGTAGAACAAAGGACATGAGCAATATAACACACAAATCAAGGGAAGCAGTCACATGCTGATAACAGTAATAAAATCAAAACAATAAAAGCCATACTTAGGCAGCCCTATCAGTAGATCACAAAGCAATTCTCAAAGGGCATCAGCATGACCAGTCCCATGCTATTGTTAGGGAAACTGAGGCACAGGGACTGCAAGTGCCTTTGCCCAATAGCATCCAGTGGTCTAGTGGCAGAGATGAGACCTTAATGCAGGTTTTCTCTGGTGCACTTCAGTGCTCTATAATAGGTGACATTGGGGAAAAAAATGGGCCTCAACAGGTGTGTCTACACATGCATTTAGGTGCTAAATCTATTCCAACACGGAGGAAAGGCAGCAAGAAGGCACAGCAGCCCTTCTGGCTCTCCAAGGACCTAGCGGACCTCCTGCGGCTAAAAAGGAAAGCCTACAAAGGATGGAGGA
>NW_017728948.1:46450103-46489525 GCF_001723895.1 Crocodylus porosus
GTGCGTGGGGGGAATTTTGTGAAGGTGCTGGGGGCCGGGGGGGTTCCCACACACCCTGGGAGGATGTAGGGTACTGTGGGTCAGGAGTGAGCAGGGCTGCGGGGGGGCCGTGGCTTGGGAGTGAGGGGCAGGCAGATAGATGCCCCATCCCTCCCTCACACCTCTACCCCCTCACACACTTACTTGCTGGGTGGTGTGCATGGGGGGGGCAGATTGAGGCCCCCATGGTGAGGAAGGGAGTGGGGCAGAGGCAGGGGCTGGGGTTATCGGGGCCCCAGGGCTGGGGCGGATCATGGGATGAAGCTGCAGGGGCCTGGTCCATGGGCATGGGGGCTCCTACTGCTGCACATACCCCAAGGGAGGTATGGGGGCATGTGCCTCCTGGACCTATGCAGGGGTGGAGGCAGGGTGCCACTCCACACTGGGCTTTACACCCCGCTGCGACGGCCCTAGGAGCCACGTGATGCCATGCTGTGCCTCCCGCTGCCAGGCAGGCAGGTGCCACGGCACAGCCATCGTGCGGCTCCTGGGACAAAGGCAGCAGGGTGCAGAGCCCCAGCCTGTAGCAAGCCTGTGTGGCTCTACCACTGGGCAGGTATCCTCCCTACCAACCTCATTTGTTTGGACCTTTGGATACTCCCTAAATCCAGGCAAGCATCCTATGTGGAAGCCCCAGGCCCAGAGGTCTTAAGGTTCAGATGCCCTGTGTCTCCCTTGTTCTGAGCCAAAAGATTGCTGGGTGCTGAAAGAGGAAAGGAACTAGTAAGTGACTTGCAACTTTTCTCGTTTGAACTCAGGGCACTTGGCTTGCTAACAGTACAGCCAGAAGGGTTGCAGAATGCATCCTGGGGGATTTACCTTGTGGGTCATGACTCAGTGGCACTTCCTATATTAAGATGTCCTTTGAAAAAGAGCTTCCACTTCAGACATGAGAAGGGAAGTGGTTCCCCCTCTCCTGTGCTATTCTGGTTCATACATGTCCAGAGCTGGTGGCCATGGCTAAGAATGGTCTGTGGGAGTAGCATTTTCATGGTGTGGAAGACTAGGGGGCGTGACGACTAGGGAGTGTTCTCGGTGGATGGAGATGAAGATGGTGTGGGTGATTTACTGTGCTTGTTGTTAAGTGAGTTTCATCTAAGGATGAAAGAACTTTCTGTGTCATTGCTACAGTTTCCTGCATTGATAGCTGTTATGAGTTAATGAAAGAAGTTTGGTCTTGCTCCACTGACAGGCCTTTTGATATGCCGTTCTGAATCATGGGGCCAGAGCCCATCAAGTAGCCTTCCCTGGTGAAGGGGCCACTAAGGGCACTGATTATGTGGGACTATGGAAAGCAAAAACAGGGATGGGAGTGATAGTCATTGGTTCAAAAGGAGTGCACCAAGGGGGAACACAGAGCAGAGCACACTAGATTGTTCTACAGGCAGGCCTGTTTGCTGTGCCATAAAATTATGGGCTTAGGCAAATTATGAAATCCTGTAAGGCTCCCTTAGTAAGAGAGACCACTGGGGATGCATCAACTGATTTCTTGAGACAAATAATAAGAAAACAGGAAGAGGAGTGAGGTCACAGGTTAATAATGTTCAACTGATGGGACTGGGGGGGGGGGCCTCCCCCCGCTGAATATAGCCAGAGGTCTCTCATGTCATATCACGTAAAGATGTACACCCAGACTGCCATTTAGTAGTTAAATATTCCAACATGTAACAGTAGACTTTGCACTAAATAGTCATTAATCTCATCAGCAGCACAGAGCACACATGAAGACTATCATGGTACTAGTGCAGATTTCTAAATTTCATCTGTAGCAGCTCTGAATAAATCACTCTAGTTTCTGTTCTCTTACAGTTAGGAAAATCATGTCTGTAACATTTCAGAACACATGTATAAAAAGCCACATTTTAAGCTCTGAGGGATACATCAGAGACATCAATTATGAACTGATGACACATGAAGAGTAATTTTTTTTCACAGATACTAAATAAAATTGCAGTGTCTTGAATAAAACTGCATTGATATAGAATCATTGCCAGTGAGGGGGTGGGCATGTGTGCCATTTCTTAAGGCAAAATGCAAGAGGTGTAGAGACAGGAAAACACATGAAATGAAAATAATACAGATGACTTTCACATTTCTTATTGGGAGATGAAAAAAGTAGTTTCAAAGAGAAGGCCAGGTAAGCGGGGGACATGGTAGAAGTATATAAAATCTGGACAAGGTAAATTTTTAAATGCTCTGATATGCTCTTCCTTATAGTACAAGGAACAAAGATGCAAAATGTTATGCTAAAACTAATGAGAGAAAATACTACTGTTTTTACATGGTGCATAAGTGGCAGCGAGTTCCATTGGTTAGCACTGAAGCCAAGCACCTTGGTGGCTTGTTAGCCACATAAGAGTAATCAGAACATGAACAGTTACTTCACATAGTATCATATTTAGTCTGTGAATCCTTTTACTTCAGAGCATAAACCAGAAGTTGTCAGGAATTGGGAAGAAACTTCCCCAAGAGCAGTTTATTTCACTGTTTACCTTATAGAGATTTCGTTGTCCTTCCCTGAGCGTCTGGTACTGGACTAGATGGACTTCTGGTCTGAATGGTAATATAGAATTTACCTTCCTGAAACTCCCTTAACTCCTTATACTCTGGTATTGGATGTATAAGTGTGTAGTGCCTTACATGTGACATGCAAAGGATTCTCACTCTCTTCCCTTTCTTCTTGTCACCTTGGTGTGACTGATTTGGCATGTGATGATGTATGTCTCTGTTAATAATACTGTACTTCATGTGAATGTGAAACTGCAGAGTTAGCCAGTCTTCTTTTTTGATATAGGAAATGTTTTGGGAGTATAGAAATTGCCATATTTTACCAGTGTTCCTTTCAGTCTGGCACTTGTCCCCAACAATGGCTAATCTCTGAAGCACAGACTTTAATATCACTTTAAAAATGTTGTTCACATTGACTATTGTAACTGGATATTTTGGGCTGAACAAATTGAGGCCCTCCCTGCACTCAAGCGGATGGCACTTGCCAGTGAGTTTTGAATGCTGCATCTGTTCCATTTCAAAATGTCAGGGAATGTTCATCAGTGGACAGAGCTTTACAGATCTTGGGAAGATCAGGGATGCTTTGAGTCCTTAGTGATTGGTTTAAAGATGCAGCTGCTTAACTAGGTCTGTAATGGTTTTTAGATCAAAGAACTGAGCAATGGCATGCGTTAACATCTGAAACCTATGACCTGCTGGCTGCTTGTGACATATGCCTCTTTGCTTGAGTACCTTCATAGCTCAGTATTACTGAGGTGTCTTAGCTTCTTATATTGCCTCATGCATTTCTCCTCCACTAAGGAGATAGGGATGGATAGCTGTTCCACTAGGGCCCATTTGAGAAAAGGGGAACTGAGAGAAGGTAAGGGCCTGATCTGCTAAAAGGACTTGGGAGTCTTCAGTTTTACCTCGGCCAAAGAATAGGCTCCTTTTCCACCTGACACCTCAGTCATTTTTGTCAGTACGTTGCCCCAGTCTTGTCATGGCTCTAAAGCTTGGTGTTTGTGTTACTCTTATATCTGATATGAGCACTTAATTTGAGGATCCCAGTTCATTTTCCTGAAGAGACTTGATTCAGCAAACACGCTGAGAGCATGCCTGATGCACACAAGTAGGATTGAGCTTGACAAAACACACAGCTGCAGCTGCCACTTATCCAGCAGTGGGGGTGCTGTCTTTTAGAACTTAGTTCAGTGATTCTTAACTGGGTGTGGGGTGACATGAGATCCGTTTAAGGGTTTTGCACCACTGGTCCCTGGCTGAAGACATGAAAGCTCTCTTCACCCAGGCCTGTGTCCTGTGCCTGCCCCAGCTACTTGGTGCAGCTGTACTCTGGGGCTGCTGCTGCCCTCCCCTGTCCCCTGGTAGCTGTGTCCTAGCTGTCCCCACACTCCCAGCAGTGTGCTGTACTGTGGGCAGGTGTGGGGTTGGAGCTGGAAAGCCCAGCTCATTCTTTCTGCAACTCCCACACTCCTTGGACTGGCAGGAAGGGCCACAGGATGATCCCTAGTTCGTGAGACTCCGTAGGAGCAGCCTCAGTGGTAGGGGTGAGTAGGGGTAGACACTGGAAGAGGCATGACCAGGGTCAGATCCTGCTCCTGTTGCCCTCACCTGGCACCAGTGACTCTATCCTTTTTAGCCTCAAGGAACTGCTTCATATCCTTTCTGAATTTAGATTGTACCTCTGTTGAGAATCACTGAGCTACCACAACATTCAGAAAAGTAATGGAGAGGTTGAGAATGACTGCCGTAGCCTAGGAATTAGAGCACTTGCTCAGCATGTGGAAGACCTAGGTTCAGTTCCCCTCTTGTGAGGGGAGTCATCCCTGCACCTCCCATCTTAGGGAGTGCTATGACCACCTATCTATAAGTTAATTAAGGGTCGGTGGAGTACTTTTGCCCCTCCCTTTGTCTCTTATGCAGAAAAGAGCTCAAGATTCTTGAGGCAAGAGGGAGAGTATGACTCCATCTCAAGAGTTAGGACAGTTGCCTGGTAAGAGGGAACCCTGGGTTCCCAGAACTGTTCCTATATTTTTGTGGTTCAATTCTGCATTGCATGAGAGAGTATTCCACATGATGGTAGGTAGACTTAGTGAGCTTGAAGCAGTGAAGAAGATAATGAATTTAAATTGTATAGATTTGCTGATTGGATCAGGAATTTGTTTCAGAAGAAACCATAATCCAGTCTTACCTCATGTGGTAGTTCCATATAAGTATCAACACTCACCACAGTGTAACACTAATCCACTGTTGTTGTCTTAGTTTAGCTGGGCATGCACTTTTTAGCCTGAGAAGGCATTACAACTAACAAAGTGGACCATATTAGTAGCACTGAGAAGACTTAAAATAAAGACACCAGAAGAAAAGTTCTATGACACAGCTCCATCAGGCTACATTATTAAAGGTGCAGTATCTCATTTCAACTAATGCATCTCAGTTTCACTGAAAGAACATATCAGTCTTGCAGAGTATAATGGGTAACTATAGCAAAATAGCAAATATCATTTAATCTAGTAGTCTCTAATTTTAAATGTTAGTGTTCCTTACCATGCTGAGTCTTTAAATTAAAATAGCTGAGGCTTTAAAGAATGTCTGTAAAAGCAGAGTTATTTATTCCACAAAGATTCATAAGAAGATAATACAGCAGTAAACTTACACTTAGAGCTGGTGTATCTCCTAGGGGCATTGTTATCTTGGAATCGTACCTCCTTAGGCTTGCCTCATTATTATGCCATAACCTCATTGCTGGGGCTTTGTTCAATTAGAATGTCTTTCCCATAGACTCGCGCTGCTTAGAAACTTTGCAACCTGATAAAAATACTTTCTTTATGCTTGCATAGTAACAATAAACAAATCATATATTTTTTTCTCCCCCACACTCAACATTAGAGTTTGTTGTTCCCTAGGGATGTGTATTAACTAAAAAGCAATAATTCTTAATAAGGCCTTTCTCTTTTCTCCCTCTAAACATGTACTCCCTTAGAGAGAATGTTTGATAAGTGGACATTTCCCAGGTTGGGGTTTTGTCAGGTGGAGCCTAAAGGGGTGCTGGGCAAACAAGCTGGCTTGGTAAGACCACTTCACTGAATTGGCACAAGTTTAAGTTCATAATAACCTTTTGGAGGAGAATTATGAAGGGAGGGGAGCACATTGGTTTACTTGGGATGCTTCTACAACTGAACCTGTGGTAGACTAGGGTGCTTTTGGTGTTTTTAGGCAGTATGCCTTGTAGTGGTGTGTAGTTTAGGAATAGGTTAAACAAGGACATGCATGGGATTATTTGGGTAGGGAGGACTACTGACAGCATTGAAATTGAAGTTCTAAAATTTAATATTACCTGTGAAGTACTAAGGGAGTACTGAATGCAAAGGTTTGCAGGAACCTGTGAACTCCATGTGACTTTCGTGCAGCAATTGTGTGGCATACCACCTCGTGTATGATGATGCATAGTTCTCTGAAGCTGAAGAGACTGCAAAAATGGGACTTGAGAAGAGGAAGTTGGGGACAAAAACCTGATTACTATGTCAAGGAATCTCAACTAGAAAACATACTCAAGTATAGCTGAACTTCTAGAATGCAATGAAAGGCATTCGGGTGTGTTTCAGAAAACTGAAGTGAACTTTAAACATTTTAATTAGCTTCAAAAATCACATGTGATAAGTACACTGAGGTGGTACTTTCTCTTTATTTGACAGGCACTTGTGGATAAAGTATATTTGTCAATAGATGGAGTACTAGTTTGTCTGCTTAACTCAGTCAGAATTATTGAACTATTCATGTAGCAGCTCTGTAGCCCCATTTCTGCTTCACTTCTCTTTTTCCACTGTGTTCAAACTTCTCATTTCACATAGTCTTGAAGGAGACTGTCAGAAAGATCTTTGTGGCAGGACCCTGCTCTAGCTGGGTAGCGCAGTGTTGCCACAATCCACATTGAGACCTTTAGTGTTGCCGTAGTACAACTGACTTGCCCACTTGCTAGGGAGAAGACAGATCCATCAGACTTTTTTTTTTTGTATGCCTGTAGTTCCAGTGAGGCTAATAACTGCTCATGGGAGTCTGTGAATAAAGTTCTGTTGTATGCAGAGGTCCACACAGTATCACAGCCAAAATCATTAATTAGATCTCAAACAATTCTCGCACTATAGTTGGATTAAACTGGTGAATTAACCTCTAGCTTTGGTAGGTTTTAGAACTTCATTAACTGCATTAGCATAACTTCTTGGTAGGACTTAGCTTGTATGTAGCATTGCACTGACGCAGCTACTCTACTTCTAGAGCAGGGGTGGGCAATTATTTTGGGCAGAGGGCTGCTTACTGACTTCTGACAGGCTGTTGAGGGCCATGTGACAGGCAGCCCAGGGCAGATAAATATTAATTTACTCAATTTTTTTAGGGGCTCTGCGGGCCGGATAGAATGGCTTGGTGGGCCACATTTTGCCCACCACTGTTCTAGAGCTACCACATAAAAAACTAACGTGGTCTACTTCTACAATGGCTCTTTTGCAGCCCTGCCCCCTGCCAAGTCATGGCAGAGCAATCCTAAGGGTGGAAATAGACCTTGCCTTGCCATTTGTGCTGCCATAATTTTTTTTTATGGTGGCACAAATGCTGAGCAAGTAGAGGTGGACACCTTTGTTGCCCAACATGAAAGGAAAATCAGTGGCACAACAAAAGGTGCTAATAGGCTCTTCCACTTTGTTGCTGCAGACCTTTGTTACCTCTGTGGTAGAAGAGTGCAAGCAGTCTGAGTGGCTTGTGTTCTCCTGCCACCTTGGGCAGGTGCTTTGAGGGCTTAAGGGGCCCTGATATGCCCCCTGGAGGACCTGTTTCCTTTTTTCATTTACAGAGAAGCACCCCAGAATATCTCAGAGTGCCTCTGCATAAGCAGGGAGGTTAGAGGAGAGCATGTCTGAGTGGGGAAGGGCTTCTTCCTGCTCAGGCAGATCTGTGCCCTGGGTCTGGCTGGGTGGGGAAAAGCTCCATTTTCTGCACTGGGGCAGACTTATCCCTGGTGATTACCAGGGCAGGTCTGGCTGGGCAGGGAAAGTGGGGCAATTACATTGTCCCTTGTCCCACACCATCAGGGGCAAGACAAAGGGCAACATGCATTTCACCCAATGATGTGGACACATCATGGCACAGGTGATCTGCTTCCTTCAGCAACTTCTGTTCTAGCTTAAAAATGACTCTTTGGAAGAGTCCAACGATTGTGACCTATATCTGCTCTTAAATGAGTGTAAATCCAGAAGAAGTGGTTTTAATTTAATTGAGGGCAAAATTTCACTCTGTCTTGTCCAGGGCAAAATTAATGGTCACAGACAAGGTGGAGGGAATATATCAGGCTATTCAGTGAAGTTCAAAACAAACTTCTTAAAAGCTCTTTCTTAATTCTGACTGTCCCCTTCCTAAATGTTTCTTTTCCTGGTTACTTAGCAACCAACCTGCTCTCCTTTATACATGGAGTTCAATTCCCTGGTCATGAAATCACACTGTTAAGCCATGTTACAAGTGGTTCTTGGCATAAGGGTTGTGTTGTGGGTGGGCATAATCAGAACAACAATACTATTGATAAAGGACTAATGTCAGGAAGTGGATGACTGAACTGCTAATTGTCTTAAAACGGAATTAATTTGGAGCAAGACAGAGAAGTGTCTTTTCTCTAAGATGTAATAAAATCTCTCTTTCATAGTCAGGATTTTCAGCTTCCCGCCCCCCTCCACTTTAACACTGGACCCTAGAATATTTGTCCTGCAGTCTGGAGAGGGACCCAGCATAGATAGACAGAAAACCAATTCACTCTATTTTGGTAACTTGAACTATGCAAAACTCTTGTTTCCAAGTAAATTGCTTGTCATCTAGAAATAAAAGTGGGCTGTTGACCAAATAGGGAAGTTCTTGATCTTTGGAAAAAGAATTCAGGGGAAAAAACCCTCCATGTATTTGCCTTTGCAGTCAACTTCCTCAGGCGGTGTTGAAGTTCAGTCATGGGTTTGAAAGTAAGGACTAATGAAGCATATGTGGTGAAATGATCTGAGGTGTTGGTCCATTCTTAGTGAGTAACCCTTGTGATTTTTTTTTTTTTTTTTATGATCTGTCACAACTGTGAATCTGCAGCCATATTCATAGCCATGGAACTTCCTGACTCCAGCGGTGAGCTTCCCTATCAATCTAAGTATAATTCCTCTCAGTCTTATTCATAATTTGGGAATACTAGGCAATAGAAGCTTCAAGTCCATTACTCTGAAGATGACTGAGAACAGTCCCCAGTCCATATGGTGAACCATTGCAAATAAGCAGAAGTGGCTTCTCCATGTCATAACGGACTAGCATGCTGTTAGACAACAAAAGTCACTTCACATCATTGAAAGCCTTGTGCAGTTTGGTCCATTTCCAGGTGGCATCTGTATCCAATAGAAGATACAAAGGCTCGTTGTCTTTTAGAAAAGAATGGTAAAAATTAAGGAGATCCAGGAATGCTTGCAGTTCCTGCTTATTTTAGTGTCAGGGCCTTATGAATAGCTTTTACCTTTGCGTTTGTTGGATGAAATTTGGTGGCATCAGCTCAGAATCCCAGGAACTGCACACTGGTTACTCTAGAAGCACATTTCTCTTTCTTGTGATTTAGACCAGTATTGGAAATCCAGTGTAACACTTCTTGCAGTTGGACAACTAAATCTGGCATGGACCCTGCTCTGATGAGGACATCATCAAAATATGGCATGACTCCCTTAAGACCTACAAGTCAGTCATTCATAACTTTTTGGAACACTCCATGTGGAATGGTTACTCTGAATTGTAGGCGCTTGGCTTGGAAGGCTCCCTTATGGGTGATGATTGTACATCAGCCATTTGATCATACACAGAGAGTTGCTGATATACCTGGACCAAGTCTAATTTAGCAAAAACCTGTCCTCCAGCAGGAGTGGCAAGCAGCTGGTTTACTGCTGAAATCTGCCATGAGTGTTTGTCCAGTGCTGTATTAATGATACATTTGTGGTCAGCACATAATCAAATACAGTATCACCATTTTGCTTCATGATGGGCGTAGGGCCTGAGGTGGGATTTAATAGCAGCATTCAAATACCCGAAGGGTGCTTCCAAGTTGGATTTAAATTTGCTTCCAAGATGCCTTGTTCCACAAGGAGGTCAATCTCTGCATCAGTTTTTGGACAAAAGGTGAAGGCAACATAATGAGGCTTCTTTTGAATTGTAAGCACAGTTGGATCCAATGTAAATGACAGGCTGGCCCTTTTAAGCACCAAGCTGTTCATCAAAGACCTTGTTGAAATCCTGTAGGACATTTTGTAAGGTATCCATCATGAGTTGGTGCACTCCTCTTAATTTGATACCCAGTGTCTTGATCCATTCTCTTCCTAGTACACTTGTTCTCTGACTTCTGGCAATTATTAGGCAGAGGACACCTTGGTCCTGCCCATAGTGGATGTTGACATAACATGCACCCTTCACATTGATTGTTTATTTGATGTAATCTACAGACTTGGCTTTGCAGGGCACTAAGTGGATGATTTCTAGGCTTTGGTGAATTGTACATCCCTTTTGAGATTAAAGTAAATTTGGATCCTGAGTCTACCTCTGTAGTACAGGGAACACTTTGGAGAATCACTGTTGTTTAGGCTGTCTTTTTCTGAGGGAACTGTGTGTATTTAGTCTGGAGAAGAGAAGACTGAGGGTGGATTTAATAGCAGCCTTCAACTACCTGAAGGCGGGGGTTCTGAAGAGGATGGAGCTAGACTGTTCTCAGTGGCGGCAGATGACAGGACAAGGCGCAATGGTCACAAGTTGCAGCAAGGGAAGTTTAGGGTATATATTAGGAAGAACTTTCTCACTAGGAGGGTAATAAAGCACTGGAACATGCTACCCAGAGAGACTGTGGAATCTCTATCTTTGGAGGTTTTTAAGACCTGGCTAGATAAAGCTTTTGGCTGGGATGATCTAGTGGAGCTGGTTCTGCTTTGAGCAAGAGATTGGACTAGATGACCTTCTGAGGTCCCTTCCAACCCTAATTTTCTGTGATTCTGTACATGCATCCCAACCTTAGAAAAGATCTTACAAAACACAAAGGAGATCTCCGAGATTAACTATGAACTGATGTGTGCGACTAGAGAGAGAGAAGGTTCGAGAACAAAGCTACTATTTTACTTGTAGTGGTTCCAATAAAATGTGGCTTTCTTTTTATTTAAAACAAATATTTAAACTGTCTTCCCTTTGAAGAAGTGTCGCATCTTGCAGTGCTGCTTTAGTATGCAGTTTTTGTAGCAGAGATAAAAAGAAATCCCGAATGAGCAGCTCCTTCACAAGTTATTCTTTGGGGCTTTAAAAGTCTTCCTCTCCCCTCTCTGCCCCACTTTCATTCAGTTTCAGTTTGTATACATTTGAAAGGAAATGGGTAAAAAAGTGTTGTTCGCACTTTTTCTTTGACTTGTTTATATTGTCATAGTGCTGCCCTAGAGTACTCATGAGGCAGGACTGTCATGATAAGCACTGTATATACATAGAACTTGTTATGCTTCTGGAGTGACTCAGGAAAAAAAAAAACTTCTGGGCAACAAGTTTCATTGCCCAGTTCCCTATTTTTAGTAGGCAACTTGGGCTGTCTTTTTTTATTTTTAGGGAGATTTATAGTAAATAACATGGGTAACCTCAGCTCTGAGATATTAATGGTAGTTTAACTGAAGTCATTTCGTACCTCAGTTGACCAATATGGAAATAATTCTGTTCAAAACCGTTATAGAAAGGGTACTCACTAGGATGTGCAAATTTATCAAATGAGAATTCAAATATTAAATCCCTCTTAAATAGTCTTGAGCTCACACTAATATTTGATTAGAACATTTATAGTCAGTGTAAGGCCAGTTGTAGCAGCGTAACTTGTTTAATATCTTAGGTTTGTTTTTGTAATGATTGCTGGTATTATGGATTGCCCCTTGATACAGATCAAGTTGAAATTTAATTTATTGATTATGAATAGCTTTTTGTTTGATTTAAGAGGGAAAAATCTATTTTGACTTCAGTATCTGTAGGTTGGGATTTGGAGAAGGGAAGAACATGAAGTCATCTACTTCCAAAAATAATTAAATTCTTTTGGCCTTTTGGTAACAATAAAAAATGAAACCTGAGGTTTGGTGCACAGTACCAGAGATTACTTCATTTTAAAATTAAACTTGACAAGGTTAATATTGGCATAATAATAGCACTGTGGCTGGCTGGCTCCAATAAATTGTTATGGCTTCATTGGGCGCTTCATAGGACAGGGAACAGTTATAAGCTGGTAAGAAGAGAGTGATTCTTCAGTTCCCCCTCTTCTGTGTAGCACTGGGAGATCATGAAAAGTAGGGGCCTTCTGATAAGCTATATTTTCTTCTTGTTATCCCTCCCACACTTCCTGCTCCTGTCACATTTCCCCTTCCTACAAACCTTTTGAGACCTACGGAATAGGAGACGTCTTCTGCAAGCTTTGCTGAATCTCCATCAGAAAAAGCTGGAGAAAGCTTAGATGTATAGAGATTGTGGGCCATTGTTCTTCCTCCACCGTTCTTCAGAGGATTGCACCAAGGAAAAGAACTGCTTCATCCATGCCAGAAAATCATAGATATTTTCTTGGTAGCTTCACATGGGTTGGAAATTCACAGGGACAGCTCTCAACCCTGTTTTGTGTCAAGGCTGAGAGGACTACTGATTACTGTTTTTACATCTTGTGGATTTATCTGTGAGGCTCTTCAGGAGCCAGAGTTTACGGTGAGAGTGAGTGGCATGAGATGACCCTCTTACACTTTTGGAGTGGGAATACGTTCTAAGGAGAGGAGGGAGACTGTCTGGGTTATGGTCCCCTGGGGCTTTTAAATTGTTGTGACTGTTATAGTGATGAGGAGTATCTGGAAAAAGCTGTTCTCCAAGTATTGTTGACTCATCCATGTCTTCTATGACATTCCTGCCTGTGGACATGTGGTAGGCAGGAGTGTGTACGTCTCCTGGGCCCTACAGAAGGGGAGGCCAGTTCCTGAGAACTTATAGAAACTTTGAACAATTGGACTCTGTTTCCATGGGGCCCCCAAATTGTATTTAGTTCAAGATTTATAGCCTTCACAGCTGCAGCTATTCAGGTAAACAGAGGTTCTTAACTAATGATTTTAGGAGCTGAACTTAAAGAAGAACAGAGCACAGTAAAAACTCAGTAAAATCATGGTGGTTAGCAATGCTGGGTTTGCAGCTTTCCTATGCAGAAGGGTTGGTGGGGGTATCAATGGCAGGGGGACTTTCTGTCCAGAGGAGGCACTTCCTTTCTGTGGATGCCTAAAGCCTTTGTGTCACTTTCTTAGGTCTGGAGGATGAGAACCCCCTTCAGTAGACCTTAGGACTTTAATGACTCCTAAACAGAATGCAAGGTGAAGTAACAGTTGCACACACGGCAGTGTTTCAGAGTAACTGCAGTACAAGAATGCTGGAGATTTAAAACAAACAACTCTTCTCCCTGCAAATGGAAAGTCAGGAACCTAAACTTTCTAGCTAGACCTCTTTGCTTCTCAGGCTTTTTTTGATAAAAGCTAAATTCTTATTTTTCTATTTATTAATATCCTCCTCCTGTTACACAACAGTCTTTTGAGCAGAATCCTTGCAAGACTGTAGTGAACCTGGACAGAGATTAAAAGTACTTCATCATGTATTTTCCATTAAGAAATTCATATGACTTAGTTTGTGTTATGCCATTCATGTTAGAGGGCAGGAGGACATCTGGATGCATTTAGTTGTTTTTTTATCTAAAATGGATTTTCTTTAAATGCACTCCTTTACTTCCATGACTCTTAGTCAGTTTGGAATGGTGACAATGGTTGGTTTCAAAATTCCTTATGATTTGACTTATTTTAAAGTCTTTCTAAGTATTTGACTGCAAAGTCATACCCGCTTGGGTATCTAGGTTCTACATGTCTTATACCTGAGATGGGAGAGAGGCAGGAGAAGAGTTGTTATTCCTGTCTTGGATTTTTACCATCCACGGAGAGAAACAGCGGTTGTTTATTACAAATAATTTCAGTGGTCTGTCTGAGTTAATAAAAGCATTAATGTTTGGCAGAAGACTCTGAAATGTTTCATTTTTCTTAAAAGTCAGATAACATTAAAAGTTGCTCTTTTTTAATATTCTGTTTTCAAGTGCCGTTTTTATTTAAATGATTAAAAACAGCCATGAGGTGAGCAAAATTCTCCCATTTGGCAGTGAGCTGTTTTATGACTTTTAGAGTTTTTGTAAGGGCTTGGGGGGGGACTGACTCTTCTCTGTCATAATCCCATTGGCAAGCATGTTATAGGTCCAGGAACTGAATCGAGAAAGACTTACTTGCTAGATTTATTTTTGTTCATGTGTTATTACTCTTAGTCCATTCAGTAGGATAACTTGTATAGGTAAAATGCTGCAAGATCAGATTTTTGATGCTTTCCTGAAGTCCAGAAGTATAGTTGTGAATACAAAAGTTATATCCTCAGTTTAACAAAGTAATGTATGAACTAGGAGTTCTGTATGTTGTAACAATAGTTTTCCTTTTTAAAGAATATAGCCAAAAAGATGATGGCGAGAGGGTTTTGAAACTGTGTTTCAGAAATTCAATAAAAGTTCTGATTTTAAATAAGTGTGTTCTGCCAGTATTTTGATTCATAAAAGATATTAAAGAGAAAAAAGCTGTTTCCCAGGAAGATGGCTTGTTACAAGATGGGCAGAAGGTCAGGATTAATTGGTCACAAAGGTGAGTCTAACCCAACTAGGAAGAAATTCTAAATTTAATGAAAACCCCTCCCAAAAATTAGTCTTTGGAATCTTTACAAGAAAAATGGCAGAAATCAAGGAAGCTAAAGCATTTTAAGGAACACCTATTAAAACATCTTGGCTTTTAAAACAGAAAGGAAAAAAACCAACTATCATCAGAGGCCTTCAGAATTTCATGCTTGCTGTGTATGTTTGCTTTAGTTTTTGTTTTTCCTTTCTACCTGTTTATCCTGGAGTTGTACAGCTGCATCCACCTCCACTTTTGTAGTTGTCCTTTCATGCAGATACAGTGACCACTTTCTGCCTGGATGTTTAGTTTTCAGCTATAGGGAGACTTGGTACTGAAATTACAACCCTCACATTGCTTCTACTGGAAGCACTAGGTCTAGTGCTCAGATCTCAGTCTTAGAACTGTCCAGGCATGCAGGGCACTTCTAAAAGTGGATGTGGCGGCTGTTCCACAGTGATTCCTGGCATTCGGTGTCCCAGATTTGGCATATCACAGCTGGGTAGCTCAGATGTCCCTTCTGAGGAGATGTGCGTGGAGAGAACAGGGCGTTAAAAATAAAACTGTTTGAGCGTAGTCACAAGTGACTGCCAAGTAATTCTTTGTTCCCTTATCTCCCCATATCGCCTTTATAATGTTACTATATCCCTGGAATCAGTCTTTGAGGTGCATGTTTGTGGTAGGGTGTCTTGAGACAAACATGTAGCTGGATATGTTGCACCTCTGTGCTTGGGGCTGAGGTACACATAGGATATTAAAGTCTAGTTTTTTTTAACTTAAGTTGGAAATTGTCCCTCGTGTATTTCTGTAAAGAAAAACAAAACAAAACATTTTGTTTGTCACTTTATTCACACCACTTTGCATCTTCTATAGAGGAAAAAGTAGACAACTGTTCTGGATGTGGCTTTTCAATAACAATGAAAAATGAGGGACTGCAATGAGATGATGTTAAATTTGATTTCTAGTGATCTAGGATTTTATCCATCAGTTCCCATTCTCAATAGCTTTACTGGTCTCTTCTTTTTTTTCCAGTAGATTCTCGTTAGCACCAGTATTGGCGCCCTGGTGCTGTGTTGCTCCTTTGTGGCTGTGTCTGTTATAGAAAGTATCATCTGACAAACAGCCTGTTTTTTCCCCCCCGCAATGCAGTACATAAACAGCTACAGTATGCACTACTTTCTCTCTTTCTTAATTTAATTTTTAATATTGAGACAATATGTATTTGTAATAATGCAGAGTGGGGTTTTTTTTGCTACCCAGTATTGTTGCTTTGTGTGTGCTTGCTCTGTTGTATTAGTTTTAAGTCTTCTGAGAGCTGAAAAACATTTTTGGAGGTGTACACACAAACCCTATCAAAGGAGCTGTATTGATTGAGTTCCCACTATGCCGTGCACCCTACATCAGGTATCAATTGGTAAATTAATTTAAAAATGTTAAACTTACTTATTGCAGGTGAAAGGACTTGATCAATTTGCTCTGCTGTTTCGCAGTCATAATTCTGGAGACTGTGAAACCATGCTGGACTATATTCAAAGCCTTCAATACATCTGGGTTTTTTTTTCTTGGAGGTGGAACTCATCAAAATCATTCTGACCCTCTTCATTCCCTCATTTCCTTGATGATGTACTGGGGTGTTTTGCTCTGTTTTTTTTTTTTTATTTTCCCCTCCAGTTTCTTTATTTGGCTTTGCCACAGGTGTGGTGCTCAGATTATGAATACCTGTAATCATTTAGACTGATTTAAACATGAAGCAGACAGGCATACAAGTCTGTTTAAACAGGTTTAAAGCTTTCTGGAAAGCTTTGAAAGCGTGAAAATTAAGTACTGTTTTAAACTGGTTCACAGTCTTGTATTGTGTGGGCACCAGCCAGTGTTCTGTGATGTGGGTCTGATTGGTCATCCAGCCATCCCACACCGCACTGCTTCTTACCTTCCCACTGCTACAAGTGGCTGCTCTCGTATGCAGCCGGAACAATACTCCCCTCCTCTGCTCTTCCCCCGCCCTTAGTTGGCACTTTTTAAAAGGGCTCCCTTGCACTTTTTATTCAGTAACAGCTACCTTTCTAACAATCAATTGTGTCCTCTCCCCTTGCTCAACTGCAGCCCTTTCTTGTGCCCTCCTTACCTCTAGAAATGCAAAAGCTTGGTCCAGGAACTCTTCATTCCTGATTCATGCAAAAACACTGCACGTTTCAGTCAGTTACAGGCTACTGAAATTTATTGAACTCATGTTTAGGAGACAAGGGAAATGAGAAAAGTGAAAAAGCCCCCAAACATGGGCCATTCACTCCCTGGAATACCCAAAGTCTGGGTGCAAGCACACCTCTCTTTCCCTCCCCTGCATTTGCTTGCTATAAGGCATGGTGGGTTGGGTGGTCACTGCCTGATGTTGGAGCCACAGTGCTTCACACATAATTATGAAGTTGTTCCCAGACGTTTAGGAATGTTGTCTGTCTGCACCCCCAGCAATTCCTCATCCATTGCCTCTCTGGATGTGACTAGCTACAGCAGCTACAAAGCCCTGTCTTTGTTACGTCGTTAAGAAGCAGAATGTCATTCAGGGGATCATCAGACTCCTCCATAACTTTGTTTTGATTCTTTCCTCTCCCTCTCCCTCACCCCTCTCCCCTGACATAACAAATTTACTTTTTTCTTGGAACACTTGGAAATATGCATTTAGCTTTTATGTCTTGCCAGGCCTTATCAAGGTGAGCATAGTCACACAAACATAGATTACAGAACCATCTGAATATCTGCATTGGAATCTGTGTCGAGCAGCCATAATTTTGTTTGTGATCTTTGATCCATAATGGCTTTTGTGTTCTAGATCACACCCTGGTCCATAGGTTGCATCAAAGACTTAGGGAAGGTTTGAGGGGTGGAGGGAGGCGAAGAGAAGGAAGGATTTGTTCTCATAGGTTCAGCACTAGTTTCTGAGAGCACGTAGACAAGACATGCAGTAAGAGTAATATGGTTCTGGATGCTAAGCTGATGATTCCACTTTTTCAGCCAGTTCATGAACAGGTCAGCTGTCAGCCAGGCATGTGCTGAACCATCATAATTAAAGGATAGCTTAGTAATGTCCTACAGAAGTCATTTAGCACCCTTTTGACTTCCTGAGCATGGATAGCGGGTGTTTGTCACTCCCACCCATGCTGGTACAGTTACCCCATCTTTTTGGCTTAGTGCAAGTCCTGTTTCATCTGTATTGTTGATGTCAGCTGGGGAAAATTTTCCAGGAATGTGAAGAAGTCTCACTGTCATTGCTCAACTGCTAGATTTATGCTGGCATTTTTTCTCTCTCCATGTTTATTAAGTAACATTGAAGCATTTCTTCCATCTTGAAAATTGCGACTGTCCAACTGATGGTCTGCAGGTGGCATCTGGCCCATGAGGTGTTGGCTTGAGGTCCCCTTGGACTCCTGCCCAGCTGCCATTGTCCTCACTGCTCCAGCAGGTCTTGACCCAGAGGTAGGCCTGGTGAGCTCACTGTCCACATGACAGTGCCATTGGGGGACTTGCATTGCTTGTACAGGGATGGCGAGGGGGATGGGGTAAATTGCCTACATGGTGGTAGCAGGAGGGGGCTTGTAAGGCAGGGGGAGAGGAGAAAGTAGGCTTGTGTGGCAGCGGAGAGTTTGCCCATGCAGTGGTGGCAGTGGGGGTGCTTGTATGGCAGCAGTGGTGGCAGGGATTGCACTGCCTGCATGATTGCAGCTTGGGGAGGGGGAGTTGCACTCGGCAGTAGTCCTGGGGAGCCCATGTGGCCTGCTTGTCATGTAGCCCATGCAGTGTACAGCTTAGGTTGTATAACCTGTGCAGCCTGTTGCCTTCAGTCTCTTTGAAGTTGGATGGCCTTGTTGTAAACCATTATTTGCCTTTTAAAATCATGCAATCCAGCTGAAAAGGCAAGCTGAAGAGCCTTTTCCTTGACTGCAGGTCCAGGAAGCACTGCTCCCTGTGCCACTTCTTACCATACCATATAAAGAAAGCATTATCAACATGAGAGGTTTTTTCAAGTATTGATAATAACTCTTCTCCAGTCCATTTTCAGCCAAAACTTTACCCCTCTTTCTTAGGTTCTGTGTACAACTGACCTATGCAATTCCTACTTGCCTGCAGATTGGTTTTGATTAACTTTAGGAGCCTGAAAATCTCAACTTTTCCTTTTTGTGAGCAACTTCTTGGCATTTTATATGTTTGACCCCTGAGAGCCCCTCTTCCCCCCCCCAGAAAAAAATTACTTTGTGATCTGACAAAAGCCTGAGGCTGAATTGATTTAATCTTCACAGGTTAGTTTAAGTTGCGTAGGTTGAACCGATAAGCAGGTGAACAGACATTCCCTTTCAATTCTGGAAATGCAGCCACATGACTGCAGTGGTCCAGGCCAGAAGTCAGGGGGTGTTAGAGCATGCCTCCCTGCTCGCTTGTAGCAGACAACTTGGGCCAAAGCTATCCTGCTTGCCTTGCAAGGGCGGGGTGGGGGTTGTGGGAAAGGTGCAATTTCTATGCACTAAATTCTGTTGTTATAGATTTGAATCAGTTTCCCATCACTTTATACTGGTTTATGTGTAACTTCTGTTCCTAGGCAGGAGAAAGTGACTGTGTGCTATCTGCCTTCAACAAATGTTGCTCTAAGTGACAGCTATGTTGCTGTTACCAGGCGGATAATATAGAATAGGAAGAATGTTCCCAGGAGAAATGTTGTTAGTGAGTTGGTGTTGTTCTTACACTGTTGCCGCTCTTTACTGTCCCTAATAGTAGGCTTTTATTTTCATCTTTCAGTTACACTGTGTTTTCAATCTACGTTTGGTGAAGGTTGAATTTTGTATCTATGTGGCCTTTCTCCAATATCTGATAATTCCATTTTTTAAGTTATAGCAGAGTTCTCAGATGGTGATATATCAAACACAATTTAATTCCTGGAAAGAAAGAGAATTAAATATATTGGTAGCTTATGCTTTTCCTTTTCCTTTTGAGGGTTATACATTTTACAAGTGAATTGTCAGCATGTGGGTAGAACAGTCTTTTCCAGCTTCCTATATAAAGGCCTCTGAAATTAGCAGATACAAGCAAATTTCTTGGAAATAATACATAATCTTAAACTCATATAAAAGGTTCTCTGTTGTTCTTCCTTTCAGTCCGTGCAAGTGTGTCTCTACTAATAGCATAAACTTTCATGTGGGTGGTCTCTTTGTACTGAGGGTGTAGAAGAGGTCCCAGAACCGTCATTCCCAATCCCTTTTACTCGACTCAATGGAAGCTATTTCTGTGTATTTTACTGCTGTAGAGATGGCAGAGAGGGAAACGGAAGGGGTGGGGGTGGAATGAGGTACAGAATACTGTAACCCACTGGAATTCCTTGCCTGAAATATTTATTTATTTTTCCAATTTATATGCACAAGAGAGGCTCTCAGGGTGGCTTACAGCAAGAGAAACGGAACAACTTAAAAGCGTAACTAGAAAAAATAAAATAAGATAAATTAAAAGAGAATAAGGCAGAGGCCCACTAAACAACACCTTGGCTTAGTTTGGGTTGCTAAACGCTTGTCCAAACAGAAGTCTTGCAGTGCTTCTGAAAGATGTCCAGGCTTAGGCTCTGACTATGTTTCATTCCTCTGGGTGCATCTGTGTGGAAAAAGAGATGCTTCTGGAAAGTCCAGCTGGAGAAGTAGGGACCTTAATGGCCCATGTTACTGGTACTAGTGGTAGAGATTCTCTGTTCATGTGGGTTGTATGAACGATGCACTGTTGGTGGGCAGGAAAGGATTGGGAGGGAGTATAGATGAACATCTGGACTTCAGTGGTTGGTGTAGAGAGATGAAACTGTCTTTTTTGCTGAATGTCAGTATACATTTTGCTTTTCTTTTAACTTATCCTCTGGAGTGCAGTATTTAGGTCTAGCCATTGCTTGTCAATATGGGTATAGCTAAACAGAAGGGTTCTTGAAATGGAAGACAAATGTTCAGAACTATAGAAAGACTCCCCATAAACCAGTGAATATACTGAGATGACTTTAGTTAAGAAGGGATCTGATGAACCTACTCTAAAACTGAAACTAAGACTTTTTAAGCCCCCACCTACCCCCAGACCCTAGTTGGGGTTTGCCTGGGGGAGGCAGCCCCTGCCAGGCTTTGGCAGGGCCTTGGCCTGGGTCAGACACCCCCAAGTTTCCTGGTGCAGCAAGGTGGCAGCAGCTTATCACAGCACAAGGGTAGGAGGGCTACTCGGCATTCTGCATTCCATCCCATCCCATGCAGGCCTGACTGTTGATGGCCACAGTGCCAGGACTGGGCAGTGCCAACTGGAAACCAGGTGGGCGGTGAATGGTTGCAGGGGGGTGGAGGAGTCTGTGCACTGCACAGCCTGGCCCAACCCCCGGCAATGGCACAGCGGAGTGGTACAGGGCACAGCCATCCTTCCTCAGGCTCCCAGTGGCAGCTGGTGCCGGATAGGGTCAGTTGGCTTCTCCCCACTCCCTGCTTCCCCCTCATTCCAGCCGTCAACAGCTCACCAAAACTTAAGTGGCCCTCCAACCCAAATAATTGCCAGGCTCTGGTCTAGACTTAGAGTAACCACTCTCCCTAAATTGAAATAACATGTTCTTCACCCTCTTGTACCATAGTTCAAGCAGTTCCAAATCTGGTTTGGAGAAAATGAACAAGAATATCAATGGATCAAAGGGAAAGATCAGAAAAGAGCAGTAGAATTTAGCCTGGGATACAGATCTTCAAAACATAAGTCTGAAATAGTGGAACATTGAAAGAGAGAGAGTCTATTCATGGACCCTTTCTCAGCTGCTTAAATATCAGCAGCTTTTCGATTTGATTTTGACTGGGTTGCTACATGCAATATGGTAATACATCTGTTTGCTACCACTTATTTTTATCCATTGTCGTATAATTTTACTGCAGACCTGTCTGCAGTAGACTGGATACAGTGACCTAATAAGTTTTAGAGCCACACAAATTCATGCAGATTCATGAAAATTACAGTGGGACAGAGAAAACTTTCTTTGTTTACATTTTGTTAAGTGTTATAATATGTAATTGCAAAGGTTCACTGTTTGTTCTCCTAGGCTAGGGACAGACATTCAAAAAGTCTGAGCCTGAATTGTTTCAATCTTTGCAGGTTAGTCTAATGTGCCTAGCTGAACTGGTTTGCAGAGCTGCACAGACATTCCCTCCGGACCGAAGAAATGCAGGCACATGCTCAGGCTTGAAGCCAGGGGTGGGGGAGGGAAGGGAAGTGCTCCCTTCCCTTCTACAGTTCCCTTCTCAGTTCAAGCTGAGGTGGGGTGTGGTCAGGCCCCGGCAGGACACTCCTAAGTAGGTAGGGGTGTAAACCCCAATCTTGCCTGCACTGTCCCAGGCTTTTCCATGCTCACTGCTCAAGAGGCTGGAGTGTTGCCAGGCCCCAGTGTTGGGCTAGCATTCTGAGGCAAAGGGAGGTGTGCTGTGCATGCATCTGTTGAAGATACTGAGCTTTTCAATCTCCCTTTCCCCACTTCTTCTTACTGTCTGCAAACCTGACAGGCGAGGGAGCCAGCAGGGGACTGATAACACACCATTTATCAGCCCATCAACAAAACAAAAGCATCTCTCATTAATTCAAGCTCTTCTTAAACAGCTTTTTCCAAGGAAGGAACAGGGGGCCATTACTAGCTGGCCTGTTGATTAGCTCCAAAAAGCGCTAAGCAGACACTGTTCTGTCTGCCTGTCCCAGTGAAATTGGAGATGCACACAGAAACCTCTCAGCATTAGCTAATGTAGCAGTGAAGATTGAGCTGCCAGGTTGGAGGAGAGAATACGAAGAAACCCTGAAGAGAATAATAAGTGCTGGGGCGGGTGGCCCAACACAAGTATTCACCAGATAAAGCAACGGGAACAGGAGAATGGGATATGTGGAGAACAGGAATGCCCAACTTATTAGTTCCTGCTGGTTCTGGTTAGGTGGGCGAGGAATGGGGAATACTCAAAAACTGCGCCTCACAGCAACTGGAGGGAGAGGAGAAGGAGGGGTAGAGAGTGAGAGTGGGTGATGGCCGGCCAGCCATGGAGGGACTCTGTCAGGAAAATCTTTAAACTAAGGAAGAGTAGGAAACAACACTCCAGGAGGGGTGAAGGGATAAGAGCAAGAAGCTTTCTCCCTTTTAAGACTCAGAGGAGTCTCCATACTTACCTGAAGAAAAGAAGCCGAAAGAGATGACCAGCGTGATCCAGAAACAGCTGATCAACCCAATGCTGAGCATGTAACCAGAAGAAGACCTCAAACCGTGAGTAAGGGTACTGCAGGCAAGAGTTCTTGTGAAAACAGATGCTCATAGTCCTTCAGGCCTCTGAGATCCATATTTGTGCTAAGTAAGGAGTAATCTGACTGAACCCAGCCAGTAGTATTTCAGTTTATAGAGTCAATTAAAAGAGGGCAAAAGCTGCAAGAAAAAAAATCAGAAAAAATCCTAGCTAGAAGAAAGGATAACAGCCAAGTAGGATAGCTAGCCTCCCTCCCTCTTTCTTTGTTACACCAAGTCATAGCAGGAGAGATTGGGTGGATGAGCTAGAGTAAAGGAACTACAAACATCAGCGACGTAATTCTTGAGATACACAAACTCCAGAGAGCCCAAACCATCTATTACGTGAGTAGGGAGCCACTTTAAGTAGCTAGCATACTACATGCCTAGGGTCCATGGGCTGGGGTACGTGCTGTGGGAGATGGGAAGGAGGGGGGAATCCCTGCTTGACCAGGACGGGGTGCATGGGGGAGCCAGGCAGACCCTGCTGTGCCTGCAGTCTCTGCCTGAGCTCTGGCTAGGGAGCAGAGGGGCAGGGCCAGCCCTGTTCTCTGGAGCAGATGGCCCAGCCCAGAACTGCAAAGCATCTGGGATGCTGGGGGACTCTAGTTTAACTTAAACCAGGAAGGGGTCTCGGACAGACATTCCATAAACCTGTTTGACCCAAATCAGTTAAGTCTGATACTACGTTCAACCAGGTTTATCTTAAACCAGTTTCAAAATGGATGAAACTAGTTTATGTGCACTGAACTTATGTTCTGTTATGGATTTAAACTGAATTCTGATCACTTAAACTGGTTGATGTGCAACTTCTGTCCCTAGCCTTAATGTTCTGGTACCAACCTCAGGTTCATTGCTTTTAGCAGGTGCAGCAGGGAAATTTCTCACAGATGCAGCAGGGGAATCTCTGCTAGCCCTAGGTGGCCTCCCATTTTGGTTGTGAAAGAAGTTTTAGGTCCCCCTTTCCATAGAATGGGATAGCCTGGAACATCACTCTCCCAGAGATCACTCTTTCCACAGGCACTCAGTGAGCACATCTACACATGCACTTTACTGCATGTGCTACTAATTAGCTCTGCATAAAAGCATCACTGTCTACATGTGCATCAGTATTAAGGCGCAGTAAACTAATTATGTCCATCATAAGATAGGACTGTTGGAGACAGCACTATCTTACAGCAGGGTCAGTTTCTGAGCTGAAATGCACGTGTTGACAGTAACCGAGCAGGGACCAGACTCCTGCCTGTTGCCTACCCACACAGCTTCTCAGGGTCAATGCCCTCATACCCCAGCTAGCTCCTTGCCATCCAGTGCCACTACCCAGAGCCTAGGGCTGACCTCCTGTGCCCCCTGACAGTCCAGCTCTGCTTTGCCCTGGCTTGAATTACCGCTGTCCTGGGCACGTGTGGACACTATGCCTGGGAGCAGATGATTCTAGCTCAAATAGCTCCAGAGTTTATTGCTTTGCCTTAATGTCATGTGTAGATGCACTCATTAGGGAGAAAAACAACCAAAGTATTTATTATGCAAGAGAAAAGACTTATACAAGCAAAATTAACCATAGGTTTCGAGACCTAATAGAAGACAAGTAAAATTTCTTACCCTTTCATCTGGTGGCTATACCTTAGCCTTCTTATGAGAGTCCTGTCAGTGTTTTTAGAGATCAGGCTTCTTGCTGATTCTGCCAGCCCTGACTGTTGGGGCCCTAGACTCCTTTTAGGCTCAGGGAAAAGCCAAAGCCCTGACCACCTTAAAAACACCCTTTATAATAGGCCTGTGCGAATAGGGAAGTATTTGATTCAGATTCGGCCGATTTGAAGGACAGTGATTCGATTCGGTGATTTGAATCGCTGTCGCAATTCAATTTGGCTCAACTAGAATCAGAGATCTGGGCCTGATTCAGTTGAGTGGGGGAGAGGCAGGTTCTCCTGCGGCTCCTCTGGCTGTGCCCGCCTCTCCCTGAGTGGGGGGAGCTGCGGGAAAAGCCCCTGTGGCTGCCCTGCCCAGCCCCAGCCTCGTGGCACTTCAAATAAATAAATAAAGTCTTGCACTCACTAGCAGCAGTGATTGGGGCCCATGGGCATTTGTGGCAAAGCCCCCTGCGCAGTGGGGGGGCAGCTGCGATCGTCTTCCCCCGCTTAGCATTCACACAGCGGCTACTGCATCACGCAGGTTCCAGGTGGCTCAGCAGGGTGCTGGGCACTGTCTGGGAACTGGGGCCACTAGGGCTGAGCAGTGCCAGGCTCTGGCTCACTGTGGGAGCTCCCAGACAGCATGGGTGCCCTACTGAGCTGTGCTGCACCCATGCCATGGGGCAGCTGCCACACAGATAGCAAGTGGGGTGTGGGGGGGGCAATCACCACTACCCTGCTCTGCAATGGGGGGGCTCTGCCATGAGCCCTCGGAGGCTCCAGTTGCCGCTGCCAGAGCCAGTGAGTGTGGGGCTTTTTATTTTAAAGTGCCAGGAGGCTGGGCCAGGTAGGGGATGGGGCTGGGCAGGGCAGCCACAGGGGCTTCTCCTGCGGCTCCCCTGGCTGTGCCTGCCTCTGCCCTGCTTGGGGGAGCCGAGGGGCCTCTGCCCTGCTGCCGCTTGCGCAGCTGGTGCTCTCCCCAGCCCCAGCCCTAATCCCTCCCTCCCCACTCCCCTAACTCCATCAGACTTACCAGCTGGAGGCAGCTGTCAGCTGCCTGTTTAATCTATGGCTGAATCTTCTGAAGCTTTACCGAATTGATTCCAAATTGATTTGGAGCTTTTAATTGGTCTCCTGATTCAATTTGGAGATTCAGCCCCTGAATCAGGCCAAATCTCCTCTGAATCAAATTGGCTACCGAAGCTTCACACAGCCCTGCTTTATAATATCTCTAAGTTATCCCCTTCCACCTCAGCATTGTCGCAATTCCTTGTGAGTCTCTAAAATCCTCCAGAAACTTTTCCTGGGACACGTGGCATTTCATTGGCTTCTAGGCCATTTCTCTCAAAAGTCTTTGCTATAGAGCAGGGATATCAAACATATAGCCCACAGGCTATATTTGGCTTGTAGAACCACATGATTTGGCCTGTAGGCCTTGGACCACCAACACATGTTGCATGTGGCGCATGGAGCCAGTGTGGTGTGCAGGCTGGCCTTGATGCTGTGGGTCCTACATGTGGCACGGGAGGTCAGGCTGGGGTTCATGCTGCATGCAGTGCCCATATTCAACTGGAACTGTGCTGTGTGCAGTGCTTGCAGCTAGTCCAGCCCCACATGCCAGTGCACTTACTCTGCATGCGGTGCCATGCAACATAGGTTGGCATGGGACACACGAGTTTAACATCCCTGCCACAGAGGAGTTGATTTCCCCATTATAGGCAGATAGTGCCTTGGGTGCCCATCCCAATAATGTCGTCTTCTTCCTGTGCTGGAGTGGCAATTTTGTCCTTGCCTTAGTATCACAATAGCAAGAGAGATTTGGAAGTTACACCTACTCTCTGTTCTTAAGTATGCACTTCTATATTCCTCTGACTAAACCATGTACTAAGTCATAAAGGTATATAAAGAGAGCATGATATAATCTATACAGTGATAAAAGTGACATAAATGGATACAGCATAACACGTGTTATATCAGTAAAATAAACAAGAAAATCTGAATGACACCTTATGAACCCCCAGCCCCTGGTGGGGTTTGTGACAGGTTTTACATTATATTTATTTTCACCTTGGAGAAAGCAAGTAAGATATGCACAAATTTTGATTTGGTTGTTTGATTAAAAGATATATGAGCTCTTTGTGTACTCCAGGGTTAATGTTATGTGACTGATCACAACTTGCCAAACCCGTTCCATTTTCCCCCCTCCATTACTTTTTTCATCCTAAATTTAAAGGGCAGTCTAGTAGTCGATGGAGGACATATAGTATGACAATGGCTTATTTTTTCTACTTTTATGTTGGCCTCAATGCATCACTTTCTACCTACAGCTAGCAAGCTTAAAAATAATTTTGTCTTGACAGTTGTTTGGTTAGCATTACAGGTCCTCATAACAATTATTCATTGGCATTAAAGGCTTTCTACAGTTTGGGTTCTGTGCCAGGAGTTTCTAGTATGCTTGTTATATCATCAGTTAAGACTTTTAGACTACTAACTGCATAATACTTAAAACATGTCAGTTATTTGTGCACCTTATAGTTTTATAGTTGGACCAAATACTGGAAGTCAATGCATGTCCACTTCTACTGTCATATTTCTCCAGCCAAAAACCTTAAAAACCAAGTTTCTTCCAAAACCACAAGCTGTCAGAGCTTTTTGGGTATGAGAGTAATTCATTTCTTAGGTTCTGACCATGTATCCTGTGTTACTGGGATTTATTAGCAACTTTCAGCCCCAAACAAGTGGGCAGGTGGCTTCAGGGTGTATTTGTCTTGCTTAACCCCTGATGGAGTTTAAATGTCTTAAAGTAGGGGTGCTTAACCCCTGGCCTTCAGTCCAGATGTGGCCCATGGTCCCATATCATCCAGCCCATGGGCTCCGCACAGGTTTGGAAATTTGGCAGTTGAGGAGATTGACTCTCCTGCTGCCAAATTTCCAAATTTGGTGGTTGGGGAGGTTGACTCCCTTGCTGCCAAATTTCCAGACCTACGGGGAGCCCCAGCTTGCAGGACCAGGTGGGGGCAGTGGCAGGCACCAGGGCCCTATCCTGGTGTGGGTGGTAGGAGGGATCAGCACCAGGCCCCGAGGCTTAATCCTGGCATGTAGGATTCAATCTGGCCTATGGACCAGGTCTGCACTGCTTGTCTGCAGGTGAAAAAGGCTTATTATCACTGTTTTAAACCAGTGATTCTCAACCAAGGTTGAGAATCCTTTCAAGAGTGTCATGAATTCCTATGCAGTTAGCACTATTAGGTGTGCAAAATGATTCCCAATAAAAACTCAGATTTCAGATAGTAATCCGTAATATTAAGCCACGTTGAACTCTTGTTATCTATGATCTTTGCCACAGGAAAATCACTCTTTTCTGTCGGCAAAAATGAGTGAGAACTAAGAACTGGCATTTTCTGAGAGTACCTCAAGCCTAATGAGGGGTGTCTTGAGTTTAAAAGGGGTTGAGAACCACGGTTTTAGTTTGTACTATTGTAGCGTATTGATCAATTTAAAAACAAGGATTGATTAGTTATGAAGGCACAGCTTATTTTATTCTAGAATTAATATAGACTGGGCAAGCTTTGTTTCCTTCTACCTACTTATCAGTGACAGAATGACAGGCATTAGGGAAAAACCCCGACTCCTGCTGGATTTAGACTGCTGTATAGCGTAGTGTTCTTTAAGAGTAAGTTCTGGTTTCTCATGGCCTGCGTCTGACTGTCTCTACAGTTTGGGGACCTCAGCCTTAGGAGTACTATATACACAGAACACACCTATAAATTCCCACAAAAAGCAAAAAAAAAGTGCTAGAAAGAACTGTGGTGACCTTTATTTTTATAGTACCGGTAATTCATCCTTTTTTGTGTAGACTAATCGGTTGATTCTGATTATCTAGTGGCCTGAATGTACTGGATGAATCTGATATGCTTCTGGTGAGTGACCTTCAAATGGGATGATTGGGCTTGAAAGGGCAAAAAACAAACGTGTTTTTCATTATTAAAAGAATAAATCCATTCATAGGTGTGCAGAAGATCTGATCTCATTTTCACTAGGAGATCCACGTCCAGCACCCTTTTGGATTAGCATGTAAAGTGTTCTTTTCTCATCACCTCAGTTAAGCTCAGCCAGCCTCTGAGTAAAATTCTACAGTAACATTTATTTCCCTTTTTGCTGTCAGTTCCTGTGTTGAATGAGTTTTAAAAACTTATGCAAACACCTTTAGACACCAGAATTTACACAACAACCATTTTACATTATTAATTTGTTTAGTTGATCCTTATACAAAACAATGTCATTGTAAATTTTGGCTTGAGTTGGATAGCTTTCTTTCTTCTTCCTTTTTTTTTTTTTTGTAAAACAAAAATCTTCTTTTAACACAACGCATATATGTCTACCAGTTTTATTTAAAGTATTTTTTTTCAAAATACAGCTATTAACTAGCTTTTTACCAGCTCTCTCTGCATTTAGTTGCATTTGCCTGTTGGGATCAGGTCATGGGGGCCCTTCTGTGCAAGCACGTACTAATAGATAATCCTATCCCATTTGTAGATGAAGGAACTGTGCACAGATTAAGTAACTTTTGCAATGTTGCATAGGTGAGTTTGGCAGAGCTGGGAACTAAACTTGGCTGCCCTACATCCTAATCAGAGCCTTAATAACCAGACCAAGCTGCCACTTTCAGCTGTTTTAACACAGTCAAATAAGCTAGTTTACAACAAGCAATTTTAAAAATCCCTTTAATTATATTAGCATTTTTATACTACCTTATGGCCTGTGGTACATTCCTGGCTCTTAACATGAGGCCAAATCCTGCAGTGGACATTCATTACTTGGGTGTGATTTGTATCTACTCTGTGCCATTATCTTCCCTTCTTCCCTATTACCTCCCCCTGCCCCTCCTCCCTTGCTTCTGTGCAGGCAAGGTGAAACTTTTTTTGCTTACTTTACCTGGAACTTGCATATTTCTCCAGTGATTCTAAAGATTTGTCCATTTTTGATTCTCTCCTGGCTGGCAAAAGCACAACGAAGCAGGTATCAAGAACCCACGTATGGTCCGTGGCATAAGTCAGGAATCCCAGCACTGGGATGATACTGTACATTCGATCTCATACTCTTTACTTTGGAGGCTTTTGTTTTCCCACACCAGGGGAAGTTTAAAAGGAACTTGTAAGAATTTGGTACTTGGAAGCATCCTAAAGCCTGTGTGGGGGGGGGAAAAGACATCCAAGCCAGGCAGAATCAATCACTGCAGGCTTTCCCCATATTGCCAGACAACATGCTCAGTTCTTGGCTGGAGTGACTGTCTCTCAGGGCCATCAAGTGTTTAATTTTGTGCATCAGATCATCCTCACTATCTCTGCTGAAATAGATGGAGGCTGCTGTTTAATGTCAGTTTATAATGGTATGAGGTAAGTTATTTTGGTTTTGTCCTAGATGCTTCTAAACAAGTAGTCTCCAACCTTTTTAAGGTGAAGATTGCTTTTTGAAGAAGAGGGCAATCCAGGATCTACTGCACCCCCAGGATGGTACTTAGAGATAAAGAGATATGTGTCCAAATTATTGAGACCCCTATCAGGGAGAATCTTTTTATTAAACTGTGCTTTCTATCTCAGTGGAGCCAAACTTCGCGGTTCAGAGATAGTGGTGGTATCTTCCACGTGTGGCGGAAGCCTGCCTTTGAAGTAACTCCTTCTGGTTGGGTGCATTTGTCTGGGTTTCTTCTCCATATTTTGCTTTTATCAAAAGATCTGAAACAAATCATCAAATTCCAAAGTAGTGGTCCCCTCCTGAGCTCCAGTTTCTTAATACTTTTAAAATAAACACATTGTACCCTAGCACTTTGATAGGGTGACCAGTCAGAGCCTTTGTCTTGGAAGATGAAAAGCTCTGTAGAAATGCTAAATATTAGGAGTAACTTGGCTTATAACGTGTTTTCTCTTCCTTCTCCCCCTACAGTCTTTAATTTTAGAAATGATTATTTAATGAGATGAACAAAAGTAAACCACATGTAACTGAAGGATAAGCAACCAGTCCTTTGCCAGGAGAGAGCCATTTACCCACATCTCTCACTCCTTTTACCTTTATAATTCCTATTATGGAGTTTTATGGTGCCAGATGAGTTGGTACAAAGTGCTGTGCAAGCAACAAATACTACCTGAAGTTCAGCTTCTGTTGGCCAAACTGATGCTTGTCCTATATAAAGTTATTTCACTTTTTTTGAAAGAGCAGAGTTCAGAGCGACAAATAACTTATATTTAACATCCTTTTAACTACCTAATGGGTCATCACTCTCTATGGAACAGTACCAGATGTTGCTATTACTGGCTGAATATTATTAACTGCTGCTGTAGAGCTGGCCAAACTGTTCTGCTTCATGGCAGTACAGGAAGGTTCTGGACTTACTCTGAACACTTCCTTTTAGAGCTTGTTTTTAATTTTTATAGCCTTATCCATCATTAAAGTGTACAATTTATCTGTTTTTGGCAGAGTTTTCCAGGACCTTGCAATAGATGATTTGTACTCTATTGGGAAGAAGTGAGAAAAAAAGCAAATGACCAGAGTAGTACATTTATATGCTCTTTGGGGGTGGTAACTGGTTTTATGTATTTTTGCTTAGTATGTAGTATAATGGGACCTGATCTGGACTGGGGCTCTGAGCAAAACTAGAACGTATTCTCTGTGTAATTACACCTTTCTTAAAAGAGCATTATGAAGCTTGCGAAGTCAAGGGCTCTAAAATTAAGCACTTCCAGAATTCATGTCATTTCTGCAACCTTAATTTGACTTCCTTGTGCACATATGAAGTAGTCTTTTAGTCCGTGATTAATGCTTGTGATTTCCAGCTGCCCTGCCCTGCTTCCACTAACGCACAGAAAGTAGTGCTTATTTTAATGAGCATTTGTTCAGTATTTTGTTTACTTCTCCTTGTTCACTGCATGGGCCTATACTTCATTGACTGCACACTCTTCAACCTCGGCTCTGAAGACACAATTATTAACCTCCTCATGGGCTTCTCTGCTTTGCTATAGTCTCTGAGGGCTTAATAAACATTAATCATTTTGTTTTCACAAATGCCCTATGAGGTGAGGCTCTGTTACTTCATTGTACAGATAAGGAGATACGAATTGCAGAGAGAACAAAGTTAAAGTTATCAGTGTCCACTGATTTTTGGGTGTCCAGTGTGACAGACCTGAGACCTGAAATTTTGGTTTGCTTGATATATACCTCTTTGTATGTTCAGGGCAGAGCTGTCATTTTGTGCAGATCAGACTCAGGATCTCAAATCAGGCACCCAAAACATGAGGATTATATAGCTAGTAATTGTCCCTGAAAAGTTTGGTTTAAGTAATTTTGTAGCAGAAGAAGGGATAGATTCTAGTTCTTCAGGGTAGCCTTCACCTGCCTTAAATATGTGACTGTTGCTTTTCTTCCTGTAGTTCTTTTCCTTACTCCTTGCCCTCTAGCTTATGAAACAAATGAAGAAGGTGGGCAATCTTTTTTTATTCCACGACCCTAGTTCATGTCTGGAGCAGAAAGGCTCCACGGGCAGCGTTAATTCCAGCATTTCTGAACTCAACTCATTTCTGATGCTGCAGATACTCTTTAATGCAGGGTGTGTGTGTGTAACTGCTTCAGCTTTTAAAAAAGCCACTGAGAAGTAAATTCCATGATAAAGGCGGAGGTTGTTTTGTGATATTGTGTATTAGATCAGCTTCATAGCTGGGGCAGATGTTTGACTGCCTGTCCTAAGGATTTAAGGAGTCAGTGTGTACTTGAAAGCTAGTCAGACCTCTTTCCCAACTATCCAGTTGGTCCAGTGAAAGATATATCACAAAATAACCTCTGCCTCTCATACATTTCCTGGACCAACATGGTTACAACAACGCTCCAGCTCCATTCAGCAGTAGTACAGCGATGCATATTGTTGGCAGGGTCATGTATTTAGATTAAGTGAACAGACTTCTGCCACTTGAGTTAATGGGTTTATTGATAGAGGTAGACAGCCCAGCACTAGAGGGAGGTTGAACGTTTTGCCACTGGGCTTGACAGATGTCTGTTGACAGGAAAGAAACGGTGAGCCTCAGAAATGGAGTGGGAGCCCCAGTGGACACTCTTTTGCTCTATCTCTGCTTTTGGTGCTAGTCTGTTTCTTCTCTGAACCCCAACATGCCCGTCCTGCCAGTCGGTTCCAGTTTTCCTCTTTTTTCCCCCCATTGGTTCTCACTCTTGACCAAACAGACTTATTCATACTTCCAGGCTGTTTCCCTCTGTGGCTCTCAGTTCTAGACTTCTCTATCAGAAGAAATGATTTAATGGACTTCTCTAGCCTTAAAATCTGGGCATTCTCTGCTGCCCTCTCCCTTTGTCAGCTCCCAATCCCAGTCTCTTGCCCTTCCTGGCCTAGTTTTCCTCTTCCAACCCTTTTCAGTCAGAGTTGTGGAGGCCACAACAACAACCATTGCTGAATTCCCCTGCATATCTTCCCCAGCTCCAGGTAGTGCCAGCTAATCGTGTTAGTGTTAGTATTTTCTCTGATTAGGCAGTGCTAATCCAGTCCCAATTTCCAAAAAATATATATGAAAGAGCTTTAAGCATTGAGTATAACATATCCTTCAACATCTGGTATGCAGTATACATCTTAGCCAAAAAATAAAACATCTCCTTTGTTTGATCTGCTTATAGAAATAGTGCACCAGCAGTCCATATGCTAACTGTTATAAAATGGCTTTTGGCTAAAGAGGGACCGGCAGAAGAATTCTTTATAGGCATCCCCAAGCAGAAGGATACGGTATTTTTAAATTGTCTGAAATTCATAACGTTAAAGGTAATAGGTAAACATTTTGCTTGGCTAAAGACTGCATAGGACTTGTCTCTTTATTTTGATAACACTTCAGATTTGCTTGCTGTCACCATGTCACCCCAACTCTGCTTTCTGTCAGTAGCAGTGGTTCATTAAGAAGATGCGGTTTCTCAACTTAAAGACTTGACATTACATTCTAATGACACACTTAAAGCTTTACTACATGCAAGGTTTTAATATAGCATTCATATGGAGCTTGTCAAACTCCAGAATTCCATGTAGCAGATTTGCCCATGCACAAGCTGTAAAAAAATCCATGAGATACTTGGGGTCCTGTTTCTGTTGCATGTACCCACTGGCTTGCACAGTGATGGGCAGAGAGATTAAAGATTATTGTGGGAATTTGCATCTGTTTTTAATCAATGGCAATAGAAACTACAAAGCCTTGAATCCATCCTGGTTAGTTCTGAATCAGTGTTGCATAAGTGTGCAGATTTACCAAGGAGTGAAACATTATTCTAGGTGAGGAAAAAAAAAATAAAAAAAATTGTAATTCATTTTGAACTTAAAACTGAAGGTAAAATTGTTGCTAATGAACAATTTTACATGAATAGAGTGCATTATGAAAAAGAACCCTATTTATACATAAAGGGATACTATTAGGCAGTTCAGGATAAAAGAGGTGTGTATGCGTGTGCATTGAGAGAGGTCAGTGTGTGCACAACAGAAGCTATGGAGTAAAGTTTTTAAAAAAATGCTTACTTTTGGTCTAACTGCTGCTATTGATGGCAAAACACTAAATGACAGCTTAGAGTAGCTCTCATTGCAAACGCTTAAGTGCTTTTGAAGATCCTGCCCATGGGATTTGGGACGTGGTGTTTTGTTTTTTGTTTTTTTTAATGCATTAAAAAGAAAAAGACGACAACTCTGAGAAATGCTTTCCCCGGTTACCAATACCAGTTTTGTTTTAAACATTTTTCTGAAGTATTTGCTTGTCCTTCACTGGGTAGTATTTGCTAAGCCCTGTCCCAAGAGGCTTGTTCTGAGAAACCAAATAGTAGAAGCTGAACTAACCTGACCAGTTGGATGTTGTTGTCCAAGTTGTGTGTAACACAAAAAGACAACAGCCTGCCTGCTGAAAGCTATGCATAACATTTACAGATTGTACAGCTGAAGCATTGCAACTGGGGAGGAAACTGGTTTTTGTTCTTATCCCCTTGCATTAAGTCATTCTGTCTCCCTTCCTCTGATTCCCCCCCCCCCCTTAGGTTTTTCCTTTAAAGATACAGAAAAGGTTACAAGTGTGGTTTTTTTCATTTCCCATGACAGAGCGGGACAGTATTGATTTGTAACTAGAACATTGCCCTGATATTCTAAAATTCTTTTGGTATATGTGCTCCTTGTTTATGGCCATATGCTGTTTTCATTCTCTATGCAGACCTTTCATTGAAGTTGATAGGTATTTTATACTCCATTTGAGTATAGCATGTGGCTAGGTAAGTTTAGAATTCGGAATGTTTCAAGCGAGTTGTTGAGCATCTACAAAAGTCTGGCCTTTCATACCTTAAACAACATTGCTAGGTGCCGAAGAGAAGGCAGCAGCATTGGTAGCCAGGTTCACACCCACAGGCTTTGTGTAATGATGTCCTGTTCTCCTGTATCTAATTCTAGGAAGTGAGGACAATGAAGCTGTATTTTCAAACACAGATGGAGGGTAAACTTCTGGCTCACCTCTTCAGGTTTAGATTCCTCAGAGACTCTAAGGCTGAGATTTAAACTTGTTAGTTGTGTCGAAAGTACTTGGTGACCCTTTACATGCTGTTATGTTAGAAGTTTTCTTTTTTGTACCTGCCTTTGTTCTATAACTGTAATGTGAGCTGGCTTATTTGAAACAAGACTCTGCAAAATCTTCAGGGAGACAGAAAATTATATATTTAAGTTGGGTCAAAAATGTAAAACTCTATTTTAATCCCCTCTCCCTTTTAGTAAGATAACAGTATTGATCTGAGGGGAAACTTAATCAGTCTGGCTTCTGAGCTCACTAGTCAAATTCTGCTGTTTTTTCCTGTGGCATGTTGGCATAAAATGATCTTTGGAACAATAGTTTTACTATGCCACAGGGCATAAATAGAGCATAGACTCCCAAATAGGGGAAACAAGCAGGTAAAATAAACGTTTTGGCTGAAACCCTGGGAAAACGTTCGCAGTTAATGTCTCTTGTGGAAATGAATGGAAATCTGAGAAGTTTAAGGAGTCCTTGCACAAGGCAGCTTTGTGCATATTTCTGTAGATTGCATGGAGAATGGGGATAGCTACATGTCAGACGCTTGATATTCAGCCACTACCCCTCCCTTTTAATATTACATCTTATAGGTAAAAGTCCTATTGGGAGGACAGAGAATAGTTTCTGTTTCCTGGCATTGGTAACAGTAAAGGGATATGGGAACCTAGCAAAAGGAGACTAAACAAATACAGCTTGAATGAGAAGTATCTCTGTTTCTTGAAGCTAGAAAGATTTGTGTCGTCATGTTGTCTAGGTCTTGGAACTGTCCTGCGCTAATGTCCAAAAGAATCAAGGCAGCAATGTCCTGTGTGAAGATGTGCCCTATTGTGTCCCTTTGAGGATAGTGAAGACACAGCTTTGGCCTAAAATCTTTTTTCTTCTTCCCTCTTCTCAGATGTACTGAGCACCGACAGCTCCTGTTTAAACTGCTGGATACTCAGCATCTCTGAAAATCAGGCCTCTATTTTAAATAGTAGAACTAAACTATTAACTGTCCCTTCATCATGCCTCAAAAGCACTGTCACGAAGTACTTGTATGGCTGTCACTGCTTTCCCCATAATGCTTTCTTTTTTAAGTAGATGGAAACCTGCGTCAGCAATAACAAACTCTAGCATGTGGGTGAGAGAACTTTTGAAGTATTCTTAGTGATGTTTATTCTATGATTGCTCAAATCACTGCATTTTTTTTAAAGCCCTTAACTATTTTACATAATTATATTTGGTTTCATTCTCAAAGCCTTTTGGTTAAAATTGTTGATAATGAACTATTTTACTCAGTCTGAATAAAATCTATGGTCCTTATTAAGCTGGGTTTACTTTTACTTTCTTTATACCGTAACAAAACTGAATTCTTTCTCCAGACCAGTTATAAACTTGGATTTGGAATAGGCAAGTGGGGAAACGAAGCAACTTTTTGGCAATTTTTCAGACTTTATTTTGCGGCTTAATTATGTATCAAGAATCTGGAAGCTATATATGGCTCTGAAGACATTATTTCCTTCACCTTTTTAAAAGGCTTGGTGATCATTTTCAGTAATTCAGCAAATGTGAATGTTGAATGATAAATAAAGTGCTACAATTTCTCCTAACAAAAGTGAAGATTTTTCTGACAGATTAAAAGGGATGGTCTTATGGGAACTGCTTCCGCACTGTCCTAAATTCTGTTTAAGAAAGGCTGATTGAGGACCTGGATTTACTCAAAATTCCAGGTATTCAGTTCCTATAGCATGTTCTTGGCAGTTGTCAAGAGAAAAGGCACCAACCTCTGTCTGATTTTTGAGGAGAGCACATTATAACGTTACGTGGTCTTCTGTTCAGTTGAAATATTTTTACAGCTTTTTTGTCTCGCATCAACAGAAAAGCAAAGTAAGGGTTGCTCAAAGGAGAGAGATGCCTTGATTATAGATTGAGGAAACCTGTAAAATAATACTTCCTCTGAGGATTTTTTGCATGCTTTAAGTCATGATTTAGGACTGTTTTTATTCAGCTCCTTGAAAACTGCCTTCTCTCTCTCTGGTTGTCTGGTAAAAAGTAATGCAGCTAATCTTAAATTTACTCATAACTGTCAGTTTTTAAACCACCCTCAACTATTCGAGGCTAACCACAAACCACAGTGGACTGTGGCTCTGCATACTCCTGGTTTAAATGGGCTTCTGAAACTACTTTTATAGTTCTCTATGATGAGAATGATGGCTAAAAAGCGGAACCAAAAGGAGTAGACAGAAGGGAATATCCAGGTTAACATATTTTATTTGTTGCTTTTTAAAAGGCTGTTTCCTATGTAAAAATTTATCTTGCCATGTATACTCCATGAAGGGAAATTTCTCCCTTCCTTCTCTGCAGTGTGGTGGTGTTAACTAATCAAATAAAAAATAGTCTAGGGACAGACATTATAAACAAACTGCTTTAAGTGGTTAGAAACGTGTTTAAACCTGTAACACAACAGACGTTAGTGCCCATAAACCAATTTGAAAATGGCTGAAACTGGTTTGAGATGAACCTGGTTGAATGTAGTGTCAGACTTAACTGATTTGGGTCAAACCAGTTTATGCAATGTCTGTCCCAGACCCCTTCCTGGTTTAATTTAAACCAGAGTTCCCCAGAATCCCAGATGCTTTGCAGCCCTGGGCAGGGCTGGCCCTTCCCCTCTGCTCCCTAGCTGGAGCTCCGGCAGAGATTGCAGGTACAGCAGCGCCTGGCTGGCTTCCTCCTGCTCCTTCTCCCTCCCCCCTACTCAAGCAGGTATTTCCCCCCCCCTCCCTCCCATCTCCCTATAGCCAGTATGTGGTATGCTAGCTAATTCTGAGAGGTGTCTGTGTAATATAGAAAGGACAAAGGCAGAGTCCACTTGGGGCTTTTTGGAGGTAAGCAACAGGTCAGCTGGTAAGGTCCCTCTGTTCCTTCCTTGGAAAAAATTGTTTAAGAGCTTGAACTAATGAGAGGCTTTTGTTTTATGGGGTGGTAAATGCTGTCAACTCCCTGTGTAAGTAAATGCTGTGTTATCAACTCCCTGCTGGCTCCCTTGCTGGTCAGAGGTGTGGGAAAACCCCTCCCTAATCGGAGAATCTTGCCCGGGCCTGGCCATGCCCCCACTCAGCTCAGAACTGTGGAAAGAAAGGGAGGGCTGTCTTATCACCCCCTAGCTTCTAGCCTGAGCCACTGCAGGCATGTGCCTGCATCTCTACTTTGGTAGAGATGTATTCTTTTTCTCTTTCTCTTTCTTGATTCTTCTTGCAGATTTGTGTTCTTACTGTTTTTTTCCCTCATTTATCTACAGCCCAGTGTGTGTGTGTGTGTGTGTGTGTGGATGTTTGTGGTTAGTAGGTGGGTTACTTGGTGGGTTTGTGGTGAGTTGACTGCCTCATTCAGGGTTGGTCTTTCTTCCAGGCTATACTGATGCTATGTGCCCTGCTCGCAGTAGCTTGGGCCTGTTACCATTTCAGCAGTTCTTGCCATTCCTTTTAAGTGTTGACACCAACTGTGCTGCCTGCCCATGTCTGTAGCTGTTGCCTTGTACATTATACTTTTGAAAAATGTAATGAGCTGTTGTTGGTTTTTCTTTTGAAATCTGTGTTTGTGCACATTTGCCATAGAAAGGGTTTTGCTGCTGCTTCATTAAAATGAATAGGGTAGGAAGTAAGGAAAGTAGGAAAGAACAGAGAAGGTGTTCATGTTTTCTGTGGAATATGCCTCCTTGGGTTTATTCTCCTAATCAAGTTTCAGGAAAGAGATTTATTTTTTGCTTGAATTGGACTGGATAGCATAAAAGCGTTTCAGACTTTCATATAAATAGCTTTATAGAAAGAACAGAACGTTGCTTTCTTCTAAACAACCCAAGTATTCTTCAGGATGACAGTGGAGGTAGTTTCATCAGGTGCCAAGTTTGGTGGTGTTGTACTTCATAGTTGGTAGGGTCTGAAGGGACCTGAGTAGATCATCAAGTCTGACCCCCTGCCATGGCAGGAAAGAGTACTGGGGTCAAATGACCCCAGCAAGGTGTTTGTCTAGCCTCATCTTAAAGACCCCCAAGGTGGGAGCCAGCACCACTTCATGTGGAAGTTGGTTCCAGATCCTAGCCACCCTGGCAGTGAAGTAGCGCCTCCTGAAGTCTAGTCTGAATTTAACTTCTGCCAGCTTGTGACCATTATTTCTGGTCACTCCTGGTAGTGCTTGGGGGAACAGGGACTTCCCCAGTGCCTGCTGGTCCCCTCTGACTAGTTTGTAACAGGCCACTAGATTCCCCCCTCAGTCTTCTCTTGTGGAGGCTGAACAGGTTCAAGTCCCTGAGCCTCTCCTTGTAGGGCCTGCCCTGCTGCCCCCTGATCCTGAGTGGCCTTCCTCTGGACCCTCTCCATGTTGTCCACATCCCTTTTGAAGTGCAACACCCAGGACTTCCAACTGCGGCCTGACCAGTGTTGCATAGAGGTGGGGATCACCTCCTTGGACCTGCTCGAGATGCGTCTGTGGATGCGTGACAAGGTATGGTTGGCCTTCCTGACTGCATCTCCACACTGCTGGCCCATGTTCATCTTGGCATCAATGATGACTCCAAGATCCTTTTCTGCCTGACCAGTGTCGCATAGAGGGGGATGATCACCTCCTC
>NW_017728948.1:46489970-46617352 GCF_001723895.1 Crocodylus porosus
CACTGCTACCCCTGCATCTAAGGATTTTGTGACCTGATCATAGAAAGCCACCAGGCTGTTCTGACAACCTTGTAGTGATGTTACTTAACAGTTGCTAAGCGTATCTCTTTTCTCGACACTAATGGTTAGTTTGATTAATATAGGACATTTTTTGTACTAGAGCTGCCTCTTTTATTCTATAGATGTTTCTATAAGAGCTCTGGCCTGTAAACTTTAATTGCATCTTTCTCTATTCTTCCCCTTGAGTGGTTGTGATTAGTTCAAAGGATCCTTAGGTAGCTGATGAGCTGACAAACTGGAAACTACTTTTCTGTTCCTTGTAGCTAATATCCAGGGGTTGGTAGAGCTAGGAATACATTTTATAGAGTGCCATTTGATCTACAGAATTCTACCCTTGCGTTATATCTTTTCCTGAACTCTTCCCTTTTGTTGGTTGAATGGAGCAGCATAATTCACAATTCTTTCTTTTGAAGTGAGTCATTCTGAGAGTGACAAAATCCAAATATTGTAGTGCAGGATCTGGATAATTATAACTTGTACTCAGGAAACATGACATTAAAGCATTTATTGTAAAATATGGTTTCTACAGAATTTTAAAATAACTCCATTGTAAATTATGTTAATGAAGTAGAAAGGAGAATGCTAAGTAGGACAATACAACTCCATAATTCATAGGATACCTCATGAAAACCTTGACTACTAGATTCAGTGTTAGTGGCTTTTCAGTGAGGAAAGGTAAAGGAAGAAAAGAGAAATTCCTGCTTGTGGATATGGGATATTGACAGTTTTCCTGGCTTTCTGCAGTTTTCCTCTGTTCTCTGCAGTCTTATAGTATGTAGTTTCAGTCTTTCTGATTTCTGTAGAATTCTGAACAGTGGCACTTCTAACTGGCTCCATCGGCATGAGATTCCATAGGCAACAACCTATTTTGCCTAGTTCTAGGAATGGATTGGCAGAAAGGAAGGGAGGGAACAGGGCCAACTGAGATGAATAAGGCAATTAGCACTTTGAGGGACACTGGAGATAACAGCTGGTCCAGGGAATGGGGCTAGAATCCATGGTTCCTGCTGAGACCATACTTGGTCCCTGTTCAGATGATCCAGTCCATGGACAATTTCTTGTTCTTCACGTTCAAGTTTTTTCTTCCCCAAGTTCTTTTATTTGAGGGGCCGTCACTGAGGTCAGTGATAGAATGTCCAGGAAGGTTAAAGTGTTCCGAGAAGGTTTATTTGTGTCTTTTTGGAATGAATGTTGAATGATGTCCCTTCATCCTTTTATGAGGATATCAGACTGGCAGAAAGGCACTGTAAGCTGGTGATGGCATATGACATTGATGGGGAGTAGATGAATGAATCCTGAATGTTACAACTCATGTTTCTTGGTTCAGTGATGATGTGCTCTGTAGTAATGTGAGCGCTCAGCTATCATCTTGGTCTTCACCAAGGCCTAGTGGCTTAGTGAGAATTAGGGGTGGATAGTCTGTTGCTGGAGAGACATTTGTTTGAGGTTGTCGAGGGGCTACCTGTATGGTAGGCCAGGCGTGTCCCTCAGGGTTACCTTGAGATGGTCATAATTTTCCAGGAGGCTTTGGAAGTCATTTAATGTTGTGTTTAAGGCAGTGGTGTTTAATCACCCAACTGCAAGGACTGGATGAGTGGCATGTGGTCAAGCTGGGGGCCAGATTCCATATGTGGTGTCAATCCACAGACTGGATCCAGCACAGGGTCATCCTATACCCATGGACTGGATGACATAGCTTCATAGACCACTGGTCTAAGGTGTTCCAGCTGGTGCCTGTAAGTATGAACTAGAGGAATTACATTGTCCTTGTCATGGGGTTGGTTTTATAGCAGGTCTGAGTTGGGTTCTGATTTGAATAGCTGTGGTTTTGGGACCATATTGCAAGTAATGGAAACTGTTGTAGATCCCTGAGGTATGCATCCCAGTCAGTGGGATCGAAGTAGATGTGATTTTTAACATGGAGGGTGGTTGTAGAGTAGACCGGATCTATTGGTGTGCATAGGATGAAATCTGGTACTGTGGAGGTAGCTGTAGCTGTCTGTTGGTTTCTGATACAATGTGATGGTGATGTGGCTATTAGAAAGCTTCACAGTGGTGTCCAAGAAATGAATTTGTAGGGTGAAGTATTCAAGAGGCAGCTTGGAGGGGTAGAAGTTGTTATAATCCTGGCAGAATTTCTCTAGCAGCTCTTTCCTGTGTGTCCATACGATGACAATGTCATCAACATATTTCATGTATATCAGGGAGATGAGGGCAGCTCCAGAAGAAGCGGACTTCAAGATCTGCCATAAATGTATTGCTATATTGAGGGGGGAAGGGGCATGCATGTGCCCATGGAAGTGCTGTTTGTTTTTAGATACGGTGAATCTCCAAGTCTGAAATAGTTGTGTGTGAGGACAAAACAAGAGAGTTTGATGGTAACAGAAGTAGTGCTGTCACCAGTGATGATGTTCTTTGTGGCTGTAATTCATCCTCATGGGGTTATGGCAGACATGGATTTCTGTTACATTGATGGGGCTGGACTCTTTCACCAAACTGTGACTGTTGTACCCCTTTTCAAACTTTGAACCACATCACCTCTGAATGTCCACTCCATGCAGTGGAACTGTTGGATTTGCACAGTACTACACCTCAGGCAGTCACTGGCTACAAAATTTAGGCATAATGTTGTGAATTTTTTCCTTGCTTTGTGATCACTGTATCATCATACAGTTAAAAGAAAATCCTCATAGGAGATGTTGCTGTACAGAGGTGTGATATATATGGTAGCTAATACAGTGTTTACTGGAAGGTTGACAATAGACTCCAGCTTCTTGAGGAAATAGCTGGCAGCTCTGGTAGTATGCAGGAATAAAATGCACTTGACAGCCAGCAACTCTCCCCATGCTGGTGCCAGTGTAAGAGACTGGGGGGCATTTTAGGTTACCAGGTTTGTGGATCTTGGGTACTAAGTAAAAGGTACCTGTCCTGGGTTTCAGGGGGGAGGGGAAGGGAGTGGAAGCATAAGTCATCTCCTCTGTTTCAGGGGTAGAGTCTTTTAAGAAATTGTGTGATTCCATGGGGCATTTAGTCAGGAGTTTGTAAAACTGTTGAAAAGTTCGCTCTCAGCTTCCTGTATGTATGCTGTTCTGACAATGACAACACTGGCCAACCTGTTATCAGTAGAGGTGCACAGATATATCGGTCTATTTCATATTGGCACCAATAAAAGGAAAATTGACATGATCAGCAATTGGCTTTTTTGGGCTGATATGGCCAATAATGCTGCTGATAAATGCTGTGTGCATGCACATAGCTGCAGCATTCACATGGCTGGGCGTGCAGCCCAGCAGCATGGAGAGCAGCGTTTGGCTGGTAAGTCTGTGGTGGGTAAGGAGTATGTGGGGGCTAATTGAGGTCCCCACAGTGAGGGAGTGGGGCTGGGGCAGGGTTAGGGTCAGGGTCCAAGGGAGGTTTAGGTTGGATATTAGGAAAAACTTTCTCACTAGGAAGGTGGTGAAAGACTGGAATGGGTTACCTAGAAAAGTGGTGGAATCTCTGTCCTTGGAGGTTTTTAAGGCCTGGCTCAACAAAGCCATGGCTGAAATGTTCTAGTTGGGGCTGGTCCATGCTTTGATCATGGGGGTTGGACTAGATGACCTCCTGAGGTCCTTTCCAACTCAATTTTTCTATGATCCTATGATATTGCTGTGGATTGTAGGGTAGCTTTAATGTGTAAGTTTGGAAAGTTGCTTCCTCCTTCTCCTTCAAGGAGGGGAGGTGTTTTTGTTTAGGTTTGCAGCTGGATGCAGAGATCTCCCCTTGTAAGCAACTGTTGTGTCCAGGTGGCTCTGTATGCTGCTTGTAGAATCCTAGAGAAATAAGGCTGGAAGGTGTGCTGGGAGGTCATCTAGCAATTGGCTCTGTGCTTGAGGCAGGAGCATCACTGTCTAAACAATCTTCCATCTTGTTCAATGTGCAAAGAACAAGGAGGACTAAAACTCTCCCACTGTCACTTTCATGTTCTTAGGGACAGATTTGAGGAGAAGACGACAAGAAGTATTTTTTTTTTTTTTAACAAGAAGTGTTCTTAAGCCTGTTCCAGCATATTACAGGTGTCAAGCAGCTGGAAAAGAGGCTATTGCCATCTAAAGGACATTTGACGTAGGTGTATTAGATGTTTCACACTGGGGGTCATGCTTACTAATCCTTAAGAGTCCTTTCTGAATCAGGACTTCATTGCTTCACTTAGGCATTGGCCTTGCATGAAACAATATTCCTGATTAAATTTGTGGCTTAACACTCTGATATTTGGCTTATCATGCTTGCATTCTCAGTGAGGGCCTGGTAAGCTCTGGATCTCTACTGTTGTTGCTGGTTATTGAGTGTTTTGTGGAGGCAAGATACAGATTTTCTTTCAATTGGCACTACAGCAGTGGGTTTTTTGGCATCGGTTCCTGTAAAACAGAGTAATAATGCAGCATCGGGAGCAACTTGGGTGTGGTCCAGATTGATACATGTTTCTCTGCAGCTTTCACCCAGTTGTCAGTTGCTTAACATTTGATTCCTGAGTGGTTTTTGTGGTGTGCAGTCTAGCACCTATGGAAATAGGCAGAGGGGGACAGATTTAGATCAAGTGGTATAGATGGAAAATTGCTGTTAACCAGAGTCTGGCAAAGATTGGTAATGGTTCTTCTCTTATGGAAGATGATCTGTGAAACTTGGCAGCAAATAATCATCCTACTGAAGTAATAGAGAGTTTTCTATCTGTGCTATAGGATGCTAAGATTGAGAGGATATAAATCTATAGGCAGGTAGGAACATCAGTTCCTATGGGAAGAGTTCTAATTTATAAGATTTTATTTAGTGCATAGTTTGTCTGAACATTTCAGTCCTGCCTGTCATAGTTTGGTCTCTTTCATAGTCACACTGCGAGCTCTGACAGTAATAATTCAAGCATGTGCTTGGGATTTAAAAAATACCCAAGCTTTTTAAAAAAAGGCCAAACAATGAAGACATCTGCCACTAGACTACAAACTTGAGGACTGAAAGAAAGGCAGCCAAATGATGAACTTGGGATTTATGTTGTGTGTCTTACTGCAGCTGGAAACAATGCTTTCAAGTTGGAGTAGCACTGAGATTTGGCTTTCCATGAGTCATAGCTCATCTGTGTTTGCCAACAGTACTAGCCACATGCAACAGAATGGTTTAACTCAGCAGGAACAGAGCATGGAGACCCAGGTATTTAGACTTTTCACTTATTAGGGACAGCTATGAAATCTGTCACTGGATTCATCTATGTGGGGTTTTTTTGTTTGGTTTTTGTTTGTTTTGTGTTGTTTTTTTTTAAGCCCCATGGGTGAGAACATACATTGTTAGGAAGAGCTCCCACTTCAGCTGATAAGAAAGTACGTTTGAGAGGAAAAGAAGCACTGTTAGGCTCTGGGTATGGTTTTAGGTCTAGGTCTTGCTTGGTGTTTAGGCATCAGATTGGCAAAGTAACACTGGATTTAAAAAAAAAAAATACTAGAAAAGAGGGACTAGACAAGAGCCCCTTGTTTGACTGTTCACACTGTGGTGGAATGCCGGGCTAGTGGTCCTGGCACCGCTTGGGGAGCCACGGGCTTTGCGGAGCTGTGCGAGCGTGCGGCTTGCGGGGCGGGATTGGAGGTAGTTTTATAGCCGCCCTCGAGGTTCGCCGAGCTGGCACAAGTAGACGGCTTAGAGTCAGTTGTTAGTTTCTTTGTAATAAGTCTATAGGATGTCTGTTGGTTCACGAGGTTCCGGAGCCAGCCCTTGCGTTCCAACACTGGAACCAGTCCAATGCTAGGTGCGGCTGCCTGCTCCTTAAGTCCCAGAACTGGTCAACAGCTCATTGAGATGGGATGTTAGTAGTAGAAGTTATTACAGAGCAGATATAAGGTAAAACAAAAGGTTTCATTCACTCACCTGGCCTCACCCTCTTACGAATAAGAGGGGAGGCCGGCTGGAGCGAAATTGCAGTAAACATAAGTATAGAGAGTGTAGATATGCTGTCTAAGCTACGATGAGAGGCAGTCGAGAAGTGGAGTCGCCGATGTTTCTTCAGTTACGGTCTGCCGGATGCAAAGGGGGTCTGTTGGTTCACGGGGTTGCAGAGCCAGCACTTGCGTTCCACCACTGGAACCAGTCCAATGCTAGGTGCGGTTGCCTGCTCCTTAAGTCCCAGAACTGGTCAACAGCTCATAAATGGGATGTTGAATACAAAACTGTAACATGGTGAGTCGTTGTCGATTGTCGGGTTTTCGAGGCCTTTGTTTTCGCTGGGATACGCCCAGGCGGGGAGGCTGAGAACCGGTCTGCAGGGTGATCAGGCCTACAGAATTCTCCAGTTGTCGTCTCTGCTGTTTTCTACTTTGCCTCTTTATAGATGTTGGTTGGACTGCCTCTATGACACTAACTATGGTATGAGCTAAGCATACAGAGATAGGATAATTCCTTTTACATAATAGTTACTGGGCAGATTTTCTACATAAGTTTCGTTTCTGCAGAACTGGCATTTTCTAGATAAGGAGTAAAATTTACAGAATACACATGTGGCCTAGTGCCAGCAGAGAGCAGTACCAGGCACTTGTTTTGATTAACAGTGAAGACTTCAAGGTTACATAATTGTGAGAGTGCCGCGCGGCAGTTATACAAAAAAGAAAAGAAAAATATAAAACAGTTACACACACAAGTAATTTTGCCGAGATTTATGACTAGTTCAGTCAAAAAAAAAAAAAAAAAAATCTACAGCTTTCACATCATGTTTTTGCAGATGGTGGTCTAGAATTGTTTGGTAGATGTTTGTTTTAATGAAAAATCAAGCTGACCTACAAGGCTTAAAAATCCTGACATTTTTTTTATAGACTAAAATCTGAAGGTGTTTTGGCTTGCTCCTTATTTGTAACTCTGGTCAGTGGTCAGGTGGTTGTACTACAAAGTTATAACCAGTGGTCAAAGGAGCATTTTTCAGGGGACAGCAATATATGGCCTCAGAGCCAGATCTGGTCTACAGAGCAACCAAATCTGGTGGAGTTAGAGGGTTTTGCTTGTCCTTGTGCCCACACAGGGGCCAAACAGCAAGGTGCTGCGTTAGACCAGGGTTGGCCTGTGTCATTGTCACCACTTCTAGTGCCCCCCTCATCCCAACTCCCTGGCTGTGGTGTGAGCGCAGCTTCTAGCTGATGGGAAGCTGTGCGGCAATTGGGAGGTGGGGAGGGTATAGATGGGAGAAAAAGCAGTAGCAGCACGGATGTAGCTTCCAGCTGCCTGGCCTTGGCGCAGCTCCACCGGCTGGATGATGCACCTGTGCCATATCCAGGGAACTGGGGGAGGTGTCTCAATTCTCAGGTGTTTGCCTCAGGTAAAGCCCCCAGCACCACTGATATACTGCCAAAGCCATTCAGTTCATATCAAATGAGAAACAGGTTGTTCTGGCCTCTGGCTTGTTAAAGGTTGCTGCGCACTTCTATATTGTACTGAAGATAACAGTGTTACATAAACCAAACCGTAAATCTGTAACAGCTTACCACTAAGGCAGGGATGGGCAATTATTTCGGGTGGAGGGCTGCTTAATGAGGTTTGGTGAGCTTTTGAGGGTTGCATGGTCAGCCCTGCCCCTTGACAGTTGCCCTGCCTTCTGGTTGTCATCTTGGGACTGGAAGTCCCTCCCATTGCCCCCCATAAATACTTATGTTGGGAGGGGGTTACCATCTTAGAACCAGAAAAATACCCCAGATCATACACTAAGAGTCAAATACCTGCTATAACATTTTAATTTTATTACAAAAATATTTTTGTCATGATTTGTGTTTGCATTGTGTTTATAGAAGTGATTGCTTAATAACTCAAAAATTAATTCTTAGTTTTGTATATTGTGGGGCATGTGCGTATATGGTGGGGTTGTAAGGGGGTGTGGCTATGTGTGTGGGAGGCACAGGGTATGTTGGGGTTGTGCATATTTGCGAGGTTGTGGGGGCAGGGTGTGGGTGTGTGGTGTTTTTGGGGTGTGAGGGAGGGTGGGGGAGTAGGGACCCCCACATTCTTCTCATGGTGCAGTAGCAGGCGGGGGCGATCAAGGTGCTTGTGCCCTGTGCAGGCACCGGCGCCTTGTGGTGTCCAGCTCCAACCAGTGCTGCATGTCACGATGAGGGTTGTAGGCCCAGCCAGGCCATCTCTCTTGTCTGAAAAAGAAGCACCTGGTGCCACATACTAGAACCACCTGCTTTCCCTGCCCTGTGCTGTGGAGGTCCAGTGGCCAGGAAGGCAACCAGCTCCAGTGCATGGGGCTTCCCTCCTGGGCTGTGAAGCAGCGGGGGCTACATGTGTGTGGCAGGGTGTGCCGGCAATAGAGACAGCCCACTGCTGGTGCTGCTGCTGCCACTGCCTGCTGGCCATGGGGGGAGTGTGTATGGAGGGGGTTGTCACACCCTCCCTCACACCTACACCCTGCCCAGCCAAGCTCCGCACTGCTGCCAACCCTCTGGGCGTGAGCTCCATGCTGCTGCCAGCCCCAACCCCACGCTTCATGCCCCTGCCCAGCTGCACCTCTGTCCCTGCCCTCACCACTTCCCTACCTGCTGCCCAGAGCCAGTGGGATGCTGGAGAAACCGAGCAGATCCCAGCAGCTGCAGCAGTGGCAGCAGCAACCCTGCCCAAAAGTTGTGTGTTGGCCGGGCTGGGCCCTTCTGTGCACAAGGGTGAGAGCAAGGTGCAATAGGGTATGTTGGGGGCATGTGTATACGTGGGCGCCTCACTCCCACCCTCATGGGCAGAAGGGCGGAGCGGGGTACAATTCGTTGGTGGGCACTGTGGGCTGGATGGAAGTGCTTGACAGGTGAGATCTGGCCTGTGGGTCATATTTTGCCTGCCCCTGCACTAAGGTGACACCTAGTAAGATAACTCCTTTTTTTCTGTTGAATTATATTTCTGCTCATTTTCGTTAAAGATGTATTTATTTTCCAGGTGCTTGTCAATTTGATTCTGAATTGTTATTCCAGTTTCAGCAACTTTTAACTAATTTTCTTTCTTTCAGCATTTCAAGTGTGTTGTATTAGTAAATGGCATATGGATGCATTACTGGAAAGTGCTTGGGAGATTTTTATTTAAAAAATACCTCAGGTAGATTCAGTTTTAAAAAAAAAAAAAAAATCTTGCTGGTAAATGTTTAAATCAGATCAGTTGCAAGTAATGACAACATTTCATACAAATTTAGCTCATTAGATATTAAATTAAATAAATATCTATGAGATGGAAAAGAATTAGGGAGGATGGAAGTTTTGTCTTCCCATGAAAATAAATTAAGCTATTTCACAAGAGCAAATGAGTAAAGAAATCTGTGCAAGGGCTCCAGTGTGCCCTACAGAAGCCCAGCAGAAGTTTAAAATTCCCACTATCCCTTAGTTTTTCTCTTAAGTGTTAAATTTTAAAATAAGTTTATGGTGCTTATTATAATTAGGCTTGGGCTTGAACTATGGTATTAAGTTCTTCACAATGAAAAACACTTATTTGGCAAAACATAAAAAGGCCTAGCTGTTTTAGATCTGCAGTTGTTACCCTCAACTTAGCTACCTGTGGAAATGGCTTGTTGTTGCCTAGTTTGGCCTTTTTTTTTTCCTACAAAATAAATTAATTTAATAAACACACTGCTTTTGGCCTTTTTCAGTTTATAGCCTTCTTCAGACTCTGTTGGAGTGCTTTGGTGACAGATTTAGAATAAAAAGTATTTACTGGATGCGTGTTAGTGTTCACAAGCCACATACTTGCTCCAAAATTGTTCTATAGGATCTGATGATTAAGAAAGACTCATAACATAGTTCACGTTAGTATGTGAAAACCAGATATATATATAACTATAAGCCCTCAGTCTGTACAAAGTCTACCTTGTGGAAACTTGTAGGAAACAAACTTTCTCTTGCCCCTTCTTCTTATCTGTCCTTATGCCATTTATTCCTGATCTTTCTGTTTGATAGATTGCTGTGTGCATATCCATTCATAGCATCTGATAAAATGGGCTTGGGCTCATGAAAGCTTATGCTATTAGTTAGTTAGTTAGTCCATAAGGTTCTGCCTGGCTTCAGAATAACACGACCTACTGTCTCTCACTACTGCTCTAATTTTCTCCTTCTGCCATTTTCATTTTGTGAGCAGAGATTGTGGACGAGTCCAACCATCTCCCTGGCTGCAAAAGTCCCCCCAGGTTCCCTGGCAATGTGAAGTACTCACTTAGGAGTCGCACGTGTTCAACCCGCATGCCACGACTTTGATTCTCTGGTTCAGTGTATTGTCCGACACGTGTACGTCCAAAAATGAGACTTGGAGCTGCGCAGAGTGCGTTGCTGTTGAGGGCTGCACCACCCCTACACCCTCACCCGGGCCTCCATGTGTGTCCGTTACTTGCGAGCCGCTTCAACTCTCCAAATCTCCCCTTTGCGGGATGCAAACCTCAACCAAAAAAATATCCAAAATAGAACACAAACACCGTTCCCGACCGGAGTTGTGGACTTCAGGCTCCTGAGTTTGCTTTAGCAGGGTCCACCTCTCTCAATCTGCAGTCCCCTTGTCCTTCCTATAGAAGGAGCTTTCTGCCCACCTGGGGCCCCTTCTCTTCTGGGACTACCCGGTTCCTCACCGTGAAAACAGTGCTGCCCGGTCCGACTGCTCTTCCTAGGAGCTTCCTGCTGCGCAGTCCCCACCGGTGCCAGGCACTCCTGGCCCTACTATATCGCCTTTTTAACTTCTGGGGCCACAGCCCTGGATTGTACAGTCTCTCGGGATCTTACCCTTGCCCCAAAACGTTCGGGCGTGGCGCGTGCTGGCATGCATCCGCCGCTCCGGACTCTCGCCCGCAGCCGTCTTCCGTTGCAGCTCTTCTGGTTCCTCCCCGGTCCTTGGTTCCGGCATCTCCTTTATACCGCCTGTGTCCGTTTCACACCTGGAACAGGTAAGTGAGCGCCCCGCCCTTCGGGGCAATGGGCTGGCTGTTACTGCGGGTGCTCCCACCCCCCAAGTCTTGGGGCCCGTCAGCTCATCTGCTCCCGCACACTTCCCGCCCCTCAAGATGCAATTAGGCGTTCTTACTGTTCGTTCCCCCTTTTCCACCTTATTTTTACCAGTTTCCTGTCTTTCCTCTTTGCACCTGGACAAAAAGTCCGCAACCGTATTTGTTCTCCCTGGTTTGTATGCCACTCTGAAGCGGAAGGGCTGGAGAGCCAGCGCCCAGTGCATTATGCGCGCATTATCCGTGTTGGCTGCGTGCATCCATCTTAATGGAGCGTGATCTGTGATCAACTTAAATTCCCGGCCTAGGAGATAATACCGAAAATATCCAACCCCACATCGAATGTCCAGGCATTCTCTTTCTATGGTGGAGTACCTCTTTTCCTGATTGTTCAACTTTCGACTGGCATATGCAATGGGTTGCTCCACCCCGTCTGCCTCTTGTGATAACACTGCCCCAAGGGCATATGCCGAGGCATCTGTCTGTAATGTAAACGGCATGGCGAAGTTGGGGGTATGCAAAATTACCTCCTGGCATAAGGCTCTTTTCAGCTCTTCAAACGCTCTCTGCCATTCTTCATTCCACTCGATTATGCCTGCCCGTCGACCTTTAGTCATCTCTACCAAGGGCCTGGCAATTTCTGCAAACTGGGGAATGAAACTTCTATAGTAGCTGGTTAACCCTAGGAATGCTTGCACATGCCTCTTTGTCACTGGGGCATTATAATTTTTGATAGCCGCTACCTTGTCTGCCAGTGGTCATACCCGGCCCTGTCCTACTAGGAACCCCAGGTATTTAGTCTCTCGTTATCCCAGAGTGCACTTCTTAGGGTTGGCTGTCAATCCTATTTGCCTTAGTTCCAACAGCATGGCTCTGAGGGCCAGTAAATGTTGCGCCCACGTTTCTGTGTAAATAACAATATCATCAATATATGCTGCCCCGCATACCCTTGATGGGGGGCAAGGGCTCAATCCATTAATCTTTGAAAGGTGGCTGCTGCCCCATTGAGCCCAAAGGGCATTCTTTTGAACTCAGTCCCCAGGGCATACTGAATGCAGTCTTAATTTGATCTTCCCTTCGCAGTGGGATCTGCCAATAGCCTTTTGATAGGTCGAGTGTTGAAATGAATTTTGCCTGGCCTATATGCTCTACCAACTCGCTCATGTGGGGCATCGGGAACGCATCGAATTGGGTCAGTGCATTCAGCTTTCTAAAGTCCACACAGAGCCTCAGGCTCCCATCGGGCTTCTCCACAGTTACAATTGGACTACGCCATGGATTTCGTGATGGCGTTATGATCCCCTGTTCTAGCATTTTCTCTATCTCCCTCTTTACCAGCGGACATTTATAGTATGGAATACGACGCCACTTTTCACGGGCTATCTGCCCTTCCTTAGTAACAATCTTGTGTTCAACGCCAGTGGCTTTTCCTGGGTGCTCCAGAAAGACGTCTTGAAACTCCTGCACTAACCTCATTAGCTGCTGGTGCTGGCGGGCTCCTAGTTGCTTCCCTAGAGGCACTGTTTCCCTTTCCCACTCGTTGTCCGGGCTGCTCTGTCTGCATTCCTAACTCTTCTGTCTCTACATCAGGGGAGATCAAGAGCCCCTTGGGCTCATATCATATTAACTTATTGAAGGAATGGCATATCTGCCGCTCGCATTTGGCCCCAGGGCGTAATACCTCATAGTCGACAGGACTGACTTTCCTCACAACTGGGAATGGCCCTTGCCAACATATGAGAAACTTACTAGGGGAGTCCGGTAACAATACCAGCACTTTCTGCCCTACTTTCAATTCTCGGGCTCGGGCTTTACTGTCATAATTCTCCTTCTGTCTTGCCCATGCCCGTTCTAAGTTAGCGTGTGCAATACCCTGGGCCACCCGTAAATGGGTCCTCAGGTCTCGTACATACTCAGCTGTTCTCTTCCCAGGCATAGGATCTGCTTCCCATTCCTCCCACCTAATATCCAACAAGCTGCGTAGGCAAAGTCCAAACGTTAGTTCGAAAGGTGAAAAGCCCAAGGAGGCTTGTGGGGCATCCCTAACTGCAAATAAGAGGGGTGGAATCATCAGACTCCACTTCCTGGGTGCCTCCTGTGCACATCGTCTCAACATTCCTTTTAATGTTCCATTAAACCTCTCGACTAGCCCGTTAGTCTGGGGGTGATATACCGCTGCCTTTAAATGTCGAATATGGAGCACTTTGCATAATGCTCCTAATACTGCGGACATAAAGTTGGACCCTTGGTCCGTCACAATTTCTCGGGCAATTCCTAATTTGGACACCCATTTCATCAACTCTTCCGCTATCTTATTGGCAGTTACTGCCCTCAGCGGAATAGCCTCAGGGAACCTGGTAGCATAGTCTATAAGTACCAGGATGAATTGATGCCCTGCCACACCCCGTGGTAGCGGGCCAACAACGTCCAGAGCTATCTAGGAAAATGGTTCTCGCACCAATGGCATTGTTTGCAGAGGTGCCCTTGGAGGTTTATGGGCGCTTACCCTCTGACAGATCTCACAAGTGCGGCAATATCATTCCACGTCCTCATACATGTGTGGCCAAAAACACCATCGGGTCAACCGAGCCTTTGTTTTATCCTTCCCTAAATGCCCCCCCAAGGGGATGCTTATGGGCTAGCCACAGAAGCTGTTCCCGGAAGGCGTGTGGGATAATCAATTGTGCCACCTCCTCCCCTTCCAATTTTCCCTGTTTCACCCTATACAATAGTCCATTTTTTATCACTATTCTAGGGGCGACCTTTCCGCGTACAGGGGGTGCTTACCTGCGCACTATCTCTCTGAGCTTCCACCTCCCAAGAGGAGCGGAGTTCCGGATCTGATTCTTGTGCCTCCCAGAACTGTCCTGCCTGGGCCAAATCGCCGGCCTGCAGGTCGTCAGGCATCCTGTGTTTAGCGCCCACTGGTCCCCCTCTTTCGTGCATGGACCTCCTACATGTCGCGATGATGTCAAATATTTCGGGCCAGTCTCTGCCCAGGATCATTGGATACAAGATTTCTTCTTCCAGCCCTACGGGGATTCTCCTCTGGACCCCCCTCACCTGTACCGTCAGCAATCGTCGGTCAACGTAGCTTTTTTGTTTGTGCAAGTACACCATGCGTACTCCGGTGCATCGGGGTGCATGTTCCAACTGGATGAGTGAGGGTCGGACTAGAGATTGGGCGCAGCCAGTGTCCACCACGGCCTGAATTGGGATTCCTTTGATCCACGCCTGTACTTTGGGCAAAGGCTGGATTTTATCCCTGCTATGACTGCCTACCCTGCAGTCCATTGATTCTACTTCCGGCAGGATTCCCAGTAACGGGCAGTTATCCTGCGAACCCCTGTCCTTAGAAGTGCCAGTCTGCCCCTCCTGAGGGCAATTCCGGGCAAAATGCCCTCTTTTCCCACACGCAAAACAGGCAGGGTCAGGGGAGCTCCCCTTGCTGGTCCCTTTGTTTTCCATGCCTCGCTTCGCTGTGGTGTCTGTACTTTTTGTCCCTTTGTTTCTATGACGATCCCCTCAGGCCATGTCAAATTGTTCTGCCCACTGTAGAGCCTCGCGAGACGAGGGCGGACAATGGCATCTTACCCAATTTTGAGTATCGTCATCTAAGTCATTAATAAATTGTTCCATGAGGATCTGATCAAGGATTTGTTCCTTAGAAGTCGTTTCTGGTCTAAGCCATTTGTCCAGCAGATCCGCCAGGGTCTACCACAATACTCACGGGATTTTCACTTCATTTGGCTTCCTTTCCCTGAAGGCTTGTCTTCGTCTCTCTGGGGTAATGTCCAGCCGGCAAAGTATTTCTCCTTTCACCTTGTCATAATCCACTGTGTCCCCTCTGGTCATGGCTCTATATGCCGCCTGTGCCTGACCGATCAATAGAGTGAGTGCCCAGTTGTCCCGCCCATTTTGCCTTCTCTACTCCAGCTGCTATAGCTGCCCTCTTAAAGATCTCTAGGAAGGCCTCCGGGTCATCCTCTGGTGTCATCTTTGGCATTCGCCACTCCGTGTAACCCTTTTGGGCCCATATCTGCTGCTGTATTAGGTGTTCCTGCAGAATGGTTTGCCGCATAGTCTGCTGTTGCTGCTGCTGTAGTACCTGCACCATTAAATTCATTCATTGGTGCAAAGGTTTGGTTCCCACTACATTTGTCTGGTGCTCCATTGGTACCGTTCAATACCTTAAGGAAGGCCGCTGCCGAAATTCCCGGCCAAAGCACCAAATGTGGACGAGTCTGACCGTCTCCCTGGCTGCAAAAGTTCCCACGGGTTCCCTGGCAATGTGAAGTACTCACTTAGGAGTTGCACGTGTCCAACCCTCCTGCCACGACTTTGATTCTCCGGTTCAGTGTTTTGTCTGACTCGTGTACGTCCAAAAATGAGACTTTGAGCTGCACAGAGTCCGTTGCTGTTGAGGGCTCCTCCACCCCTATACCCTCACCCGGGCCTCCATGTGTGTCTGCCACTTGCGAGCCGCTTCAACTTTTCAAATCTCCCCTTTGAGGGATGCAAACCTCAACCAAAAAAATATCCAAAATAGAACACAAACACCGTTCCCAGCTGGAGTTGTGGACTTCAGGCTCCTGAGTTTGCTTTAGCAGGATCCATCTCTCTGTCTGCGGTCCCCTTTTCCTTCCTATAGAAGGAGCTTTCTGCCCACCTGGGGCCCCTTTGCTTCCGGTACTACCCGGTTCCTCACCGTGAAAACAGTGCTGCCTGGTCCGACTGCCCCTCTTCCTAGGAGCTTCCTGCTGCGCAGTCCCTGCCGGTGCCAGGCACTCCTGGCCCTACTATATCACCTTTTTAACTTCTGGGGCCACAGCCCTGGATTGTACAGTCTCTCGGGATCTTACCCTTGCCCCAAAACGTTTGGGCGCGGCACATGCGGGCGTGCATCCGCTGCTCCGGACTCTCACCCGCGGCCGTCTCCCATCGCGGCTCTTCTGGTTCCTCCCCGGTCCTTGGTTCCGGCGTCTCCTTTATACCGTCCGTGTCTGTCTTACACCTGGAACAGGTAAGTGAGCCCCCGCCCTTCGGGGCAGCGGGCGGGCTGTTACTGCGGGTGCTCCCGCCCCCTGAGTCTCGGGGCCCATCAGCTCATCCACTCCAGGACAGAGATCCATCTTACTGTGTACTTCAGGAGTTGGTGACTGTGGGACTAAATTTAGCTAATCTGTTTTTAACTTGGGTTCAGTATAACTACTTCTTAAAATGTTGTATTAAATAGGGTGGAGAAACTTTTTACAATAATAATCTGGATTTTACTTTGTTGGTATGTTTAAAGCATGCCATAGACACCGGGGTGGAATTCTGTTACCCTCTGTGCACCAGAATAGTGCCTGGCTGGCCATATTTTGCCTCCCCTGGATTACAGTGATTTTATTTCTTATAACCCCATCTGCTGTTTTTGCATAGTTTTTCCAGCTATGTAAGTGGTCTTTTGTTACTGAAGAACAATTTGCAATTTTCTTAACCTTGATTACCCATGCACTGTTGAAGCATAAGCATCCATACAAGCATTGTGCATGCTCAGTAGATTGTGCACTGGCTGGGTAGGTATGCACTTATATAAGCACACCCAATGTACAGGTGAAAGTTAAAATTGTAGCTGGACAAAATTCCCTGACTAGCCAATGTTAGACCCTGTAGGAGAAGGAGAGCTCTCCCATGTTTGAGACCAAATAGCTCACTAGTTAGGGCCCTTGCCCAGAAAGTGAGAGACCCTGGTTTTAGGCCCGTCACCTAGGGTGGGTCTGAACCTGCATCTCCAATTTCCCAGAACTATCTTTTTAATCACAGGCCAGAATTTAGGCATTACATAGTGCTTTATTTAGTCTTGCTTTTCCCTGACCCTTGCTGCTTCCCTACTTGGTGCTTGGAGCAAGTGGGATGCCAGGGAAGCCGAGCAGGTCCCCTGATGGCTGGAGCAGTGGCAGCAGCAACCCTGTCTGAAAGCTGTGTGTTGACTGAGCTGGTCCCTTCCACGCATCGGGGTGGAAGTGAAGTGTGGGGGCTGGGTGAGGTGCAGTTATTTGGTGGGCACCTGCGAGCCAAATAAAAGTGCCTGGCTGGCCATATTTTGCCTCCCCTGGATTACAGTGATTTTATTTCTTATAACCCCATCTGCTGTTTTTGCAATCCCATTTGGGGAGGCGACCCACAGTTTGGGAACTACTGCCTAAAAGTCTAGTAGTGCACATACTTAGAGGCATTGTCAGCTGGGCTGAGCATCTTGGCCCTTGTCAGCATTCCTTAGGTTGTTTGGACTTCCAGTGCAAAGCTGAACTCCCTTGAAGAGTCCCATCCAGTAGGTATATGAAAAGCATGCCTATTGCTGACTGAGAGCATTGAGTTCATACTATTTTCATTCAAAAACACAAATGAGAAGAAGGGGAAATAGTAGCAGTTTTGCTCACCTTTTACATAATAGCTTAGTGGTTAGAGAACACACTCACTCAAGAAAGAAATGGGAGAGCTAGGTTTTAAATCCTCCTTGGCCTGCTCTTGGTTCTTTGCTGTACTTTTTAGGAAGTGACATTGCCAGCAGGCTTGTCTGGGTTATACTACGGCATTGTCCACTCCTGGTGTTTGAAACTGAGCTACTGTTCAGAAAAATGTAAAATTTATGTAATGAGCAGGGATCCTGGTTTTCTCTGATTTAAAAAAAAAAAAAAATCCCCAATTTTCAGATGCGGGGGAAGGGTGGGGGGGAAGTAACCCAAAATCCACATTTCCCCATGATTAAAATGAAACACCCGTAAATATATAGATATAACGAGATCTAGATAAATATATAGTGGTATTTCATTTTAATCACAGGAAAATGTGAATTTTGGTTTACTTTTTTCATCTGAAAATTGAGAATTTTTTTTTTTTTTTTGTCAGAGAAAACCAGAATCCCTGGTGTTGAGGATAGGGGTTGGGGAGAAAGAGAGTGACAGCAAGCAAGTGGGAATATGTCTTGGCTGGTGATCAGGAAACTCCAGAGATATGGTAGTCCTGGGTTCTGGTGCCTGCTCTGAATAATGGTTTCTATTAAGAGTAGAGAAAGTGCATGAATAGTGTTGGGAGCAGGGACAAGACCCCAGGTACCTGGCCCCTTGTTCTCTCCACCACCATAGTGCCCTTTTTTGAGGTGTTAAATATTCTTTTAGTTGATTCTCAAATTCTCAATTTATGATAAGTGATCAATTAATAGCCGGTACTAGAAAATATTTCCCTGTCTCTGAGACCATATTCAGATCAGTTTTCTTTATAAAATACCAGTTTGTTTCTGAACTAAATCCTGTTCTTCAGTTTCAACTGAGATGAAAATTATTCTTAATGTTTATTGTGGAGGTTTGTTCCTGCAGATAACTTTTCCACAGGTAAAATGTCAGATCAAAGATCTGTTAAAAAAAATCCCTTCATTCTCATCTTTTTTTAAGCTCCCCTAATCCTTCAGTGTAGCACTCCTTCAGCATTATGATTGAAAGCAGATGTACACACACGCACACATGCACACGTGCAGCTAATGAAATTTGAATGGGCCACAGTTGATGCAATAAATCCATATGATGGATTTGGGAATGTTGCCATTTGTAGTTATATGCATGTGTTACGTCCACTTCTTTTTTCCCTTGATATTTTTTGTATCCAAATAAAAAGGAACCATCCTGGTGATTTTTGCAAGAGCTAGTATGCACATATTTTTCTAATTTTGTAAAGCTTTTGTTAAAAAATCAGAGTGAGTCTGACTTCTATTGTGCAGAATCACAAAGGAGGCTACTTAATTTTCTGTTCATTAACATTTCCATTCTATCAACTTAAAAAAGTATGATGTAGAATGTGGCTTTTGCATGGAGGATTTGAGATGAGAAATGCTAATGAATGGAAATGTGGAGGTAAAGGACTTTGGGAGAAAGTGTCCTGTATTGGTTTCTCAAAAGCCAATCTTGAAAGTTGCACAGATTACAATATCCGTTATCCCTTTCTACTTAGTACCCCTGCTCTCTGACAGTCCATTCATAGCATCTGATGAAGTAGGCAGGCATCTATGAAAGGTTATGTCTCTCCAAATTAGTTAAGTGTCTAAGGGCACCTATACATTTGCAGCATGGCTGCTGTGACGTGCTGTCATTATAGTGCACCAGAGCAGACTCCAGCATTATGTGCATCTGTGTCCCTGCGCTGAAAAATGGTGGTGGGGGCACTTTAGTTGAAGTTAGTTTGACAGACTTTAGTTAAAGTGCCCTTGCTGCCAGGGTGCAAGCAGCAGTGGGACCCTCCCCCCCCCCAACCGCCCCCCATGAGCTGCGCCTCCATCCGGTGCTCTCACCCCACCTGGACAGCAGCTGCTTGTGCCCCTTCTCTCCTCCCTCCCCTTCCACCACAACAGATTTACCACCTGGAGGCAGCTGTATTGGATATTGGATTGGTATTGGCTGATATGCCTCCTTAAATATTGGTTGTCAGTATTGGCCCCCAAAATCTATTGGTGTACCCCTACTATTAAACTACTGTTTTTTCCTCAGTCCCAGCCAGTCAAGCTGGTAGGCAAACTCAGCGCTTGTTGGCCTGATATTTATAATATATAAATATAATATATTTACACAGGTGTCAGCAAAAGCTGATCATGAATGTAGCTTGGATGTTACTTAAGAAATATGGGGCACTGACAGAAGTGACATTTGTTGTTTAATTAGCCCCTTGAAAGCACTCTACAGCTGTGCTCTTACAGAAGTGCATAGCTACAGAGTGCGTTAAAAGTGCCTGATTGCCCAACTAATTAACCCTCATGTGATGAGAGTTCACGTGAAGGCACTCCAAAGCAGAGCATCTTCATTAACTTCCATCTGATCATGGCTGATGCAGCCCAGCTCTGCTCCGCAGTGCTATCTGGGGGATGGGAGAGGGGAGAGAGCTTTGGGCTGGGGTTTGCCCTGCTTGCATTGAGGTGGATGTGTGGCTTGGATCCCCTGCCAACCTGAGGCAGAGAGCTTCCATTTGCTCATCCCGCTCACCCCTCCTTCCAGCGTAGCCAGGGCAAACTCCAGCCCGGAGCTCCCTCCCATCCTGCAGACAGCATTGGAGCTGGGAGGAAGGGGGTGGGGCTAGGAGAGAGAGGCTGCAGATAGGCAGCTTGTGGCAGCAAAGATCACGCTGCCAACCTGGGGGAGAGAGTAAGAAGAACCCCAGAAGAGAATAAGTGCTGGAGTGGGTGCCCCAAGCATGAGTACTTACTGAAGTACCAGACAGAAGTGAAGGAACAGGATGTGTGGAGAGCAGGAATGCCCCAGTTTATTAGTTCCTGCTGGTTTCAGCTGGCAGGGTGAGGGACAGGGAATGGTCAAAAACTGCACCCCATAGCAACTGGAAGTAGAGGAGAAGAGAAAGGTGGACAGACGAGCGTGGAGGGAACTCTGTGGGGAAAAGCCCTTATACAAAAAAAGAATAGAAAACAGCACCCTGGGAGGAATAAAGGGATGAGGGCAAGGACCTTTCTCCACTTGATGCTTGGAGGAGTATCCATACTTATCTGAAGCAAAGGAGTTGAAAGAGGAGACCGATGGGATCCAGAAACAACTGACCACAATGCTGAGCCTCTGATCAAAAGACATCAAAACCATGAGTGAGGGTACTGCAGGCAAGAGTGCTTGTGCAAACAGACGCTCAGAGCACTGGAACCCTCTGAGGCACATATTTTATGATAAGTAAGGAGTGACCTGTATCCAGTCAGTAGTATCCAGCCTATTGAGCCTACTAGAAATGAGCTGTGGTAGGAGAATCAGGAAAAATCCTAGCTAGAAAAAAGGATAGCAGACAAGGAGGGTAGCTAGCCTTCCTTCTTCTTTTTTCTTTATTTTACCAAGTCATGGCAAGAGAGATTGGGTAGATAAGCTAGAGGAAAAAACCCTACCATAAACATCAGCTGTAATACCCTAAATACTCAAGCTCCAGAGAGCCAAAACTACCCATCGCATGAGTAGGGAGACATGTCAAGTAGGGACGCTGTTTACACAGCTTCTCCTGGATTGGCTCCAAAGTGAAACTTGATTTTTCCTCCTTCCCCCCCCTAACCCAACAGTGAACAAGTGTTGTGTTGGGATGGGGGGTGGTGTTGCTGTAACTCATGGTGCTTTCAGTGAAGTGCCATGAGTTACAGTGGGGGAGCTGCATGTCTGTCAGCCCCCACTATTTTAATTCTGTGAGTCTTTTAACTTCATTTGTGTCATATTAGTTTCAGTGGCATTACTCTAGTTTTTTTATTTACACATTATCATTTCTATCAGCGTTTGATGTACAATTTGGTTTAATTACATTCCAGAATAGGTACACAATCAAGTGCATAGAATTCTGTCATACTCATTCAGTGAATTGATATTGATCCCCTGTCATGCTGTTAACTTTTTAAAGGTTCCTGGAACCTTGCAGGTGGCTAAGAGCAGGTGCAGAATTTAAAGTGGGTCTATGATGCTTACAAAGCCACTTGAAATTCTCTCCTGCACCTTGTCCACTGCAAGATTCTAGAAATAGCTGCTCCAACAGAAACCTCACAGAATATCTTAATATGATGGTTCCTGATTTGGTCTAGGATAATGGTGCCACCTGAAGATTAGAAATTTGGAATTTTGCAGTATATTTTTAAATATCTGCTCCTGTTTGCACATGAATAGTAGATATTAATTTTTTTTTTTACTTAAAAATACATTTGTATGGTTAACTTGAGTTCTTCCATCTGACAGTCTAAGCAATGGTTTGTGCAATCAGACTTTGAAATCTATGTATTATATTAGACACAAGGTCTCACTTTGCAACTTTCTATAATTTTTAATATTTATTAGACTTGTGATTATGTGTCTAATGAAACTTAGCATATTTTTTGTGATAAGGTTTTAATAAAGAGTAATTAGAGACTTTTGAAATGTGTAGCCTGAATTCGTACTTCATTGTGTTTTGATCCACATAATTTTACAACTTATATAGATAATTCTTCTGAGAATTCAGACCTGGGCTGACTAACCACTAATGTAATTTTCACCGACTGCTTTAGCAATAAAGCAATTAATCTGATGAATATTCATTTTTTTGTCTGAAGCTCTGTTTCACCTCTTTTCAAACAAAAATTGTTATGTTACTCTATGATTATTTCCTGTGAGGGTGTTTGTGGTCCAAGAATCCAATATAGTAGCTATATGTAGGGTTTCAAATCTCCAGACATATTGGGCACTTCTTGTGAAATTGATACAAGCAAACTAAACCACTGTTTCCTGGACTGTTTGCAATTTGTCTTCAACAAAAGGCTTAAAAAATGCTGGCTCTCTGGAAGGCCTGCTAACTTGTACCACACTTTCTTTTTTGGGAAGATAGTGGGCACTGTGTTGGAATGTAGCACAGGAGATTCCGTGGTTATAACTTGGCGCATTTTAAGACCATAAGACATGATGGACAAAGCTCAACATCAAAACTCATTAGAATTTTCCCCCTTAAAATGGGGCAATAGGTAGAAATCTGTCCTGTACAACATGCAGTCCTGGCTGGTGATGCTTGCAAATGTCCTATCCCTGACACAATGGAAGATATCATATTTAGCCATTTGGAAATGTAAACTTCATTGCTAACCAAGAAAGCTGAAATTTTCACTTCCCTGCCTGACATCGGACACCTCCAGGGAAGAAGCCTGTCTAACTTGCACATCACAGAGTAACTCTATCACAAAAGGACTTTGAGGAACCCAGGGGAAAAAAAAAACTTTCACCTTTTACTTCACCTGTGCAAAATCAAGTTTCTTTTCTACCTGGGAGAACTCTTACAATCTTGAATTGTCCTCAGCCTGACGAAGGGTGTTTGGACCTGAAAGCTTGCAAAGAAAGAAAAAAAATGTCTTACTATTTAGTTGGTTTAATAAAAGATATCGCCTCTAGTCCAAGAGTGGAGATGTGGGGTGGAAAATTTTCCAGTGCTTTATTTTTCCATGGAAATTTTTCCATTTCTAAAAATGCATAGTTTCCTAGTTTCTAGGGTCCGAAGGGACCTGAGTAGATCATCTAGTCTGACCCCCCGCCATGGCAGGAAATAATACTGGGGTCAAACGACCCCAGCAAGATGTTCATCCAACCTCCTCTTAAAAATCCCCAGGGTAGGAGCCAGGACCACCTCTCTGGGAATTCATTGTTTCATAAAATTCTTTAGTAACAATGAATGGATGCCAATGCAACATTAGGCAAGCTTGGCAGGCAGCAGAAAATGTCTTCTTTCACTTGGTGGAAGGAACACTATAACACCTGACTGTTGTCCAGGATTGCTCTCAGGATCCTAAGCATTCTGCCAACAGCAGCTTCCTGTGAACAGAACTGGAAGGCTTTCAGCTCAATCGAGACAAAGAAGAGGAATAGACTAACAAATGAACAAACCACTAAGCTTGTTTCTATTTCTCAAAATCTCTTGCTTCTGGAGAATCAGTCAGAAGTGCAATTAGTGAAGAAGATGCAGTGTGATGATAAGTTGTCCTTGCCCATAGATTTATTGGTAAAACCATCCTTTAGCAGAAGATTATGTGGTCAAGTAGTTCTGAGTTGATTTGCTTCAATTTGATTCTGAAATAGAACTAATAACTACTGCAAGTAATTCTACAGATCGTGACAGTGAAACTGGAGGTGTTGAAATGACCTCAGTAGAAGAGAGTTGAACTCGGTTGAAGTAGATGCATGTACAACAGGGCAGGCAATTATTTTGGGTGGAGGGCTGCTTACCCAGTTTTGGCAGGCTGTCGAGAGCTACATGGGTAGCCCACCCTTTGACAGGTGCCCTGCCCCCTGGTCACCATCTTGGGACCATTGTCCCAGTGTCTTGGGACCAGTGTCCCAGGGCCAGCACTGGTGGGGGCCCAAAGCAGGGAACAGGATGGCAGGGGTCTGTGAAGCTGGGCTGGGGCTGCACCAGCAGGGAGAGCGGGGAGCTGGCCTGGTTCCATAGAGCCCTGCTGGCTGGAACCCCATGTTCCTGCCACCCAGCTCTGGGCCCTGCCGGCACTGACCCCAAGGCACCGGTGCGGGCCCCATGCTCCCACTGGCTCCCCACCCACTCATACCCAGTGCCCACTGCCCTGCAGTACAGGTGGGGAGCAGCACACAGCCCTGACCCCCTGCTTGCTGGCAGGGAAGAAGCTGGTGCTGAGTGTGGTGAAAAGTAGCCCTCCACCCACACCATGGCCAGTGCTCCCTGCTTCAGGCACTCGCAGCCCACATGGAGCTGTCTTAGGCAGGCACAGGGAGTCCCAGGCGGGCTGCGAGTGGCTGCAGTGCGGGGCACCGGCCATGGGGCAAGCAAGGGGCCACTCTTTCCCACACTCAGCACCATCTTGTAACCTGGCCCCGCTGCCAGACTAGCAGTGGGCCCGGGTTACAAGGTGGTGCTGAGCATGGGGGGGGAGCAGCCCCTCACCTGCCCCATGCCCAGTACCCCATGCTGCAGCTGCTTGCAGCCCGCCCTGGACTGTCTGTGCCTGCCCCAGACAGCTCCATGTGGGCTGCGAGTGCCTGCAGCAGGGAGTGCAGGCCACAGGGCAGGCAAGGGGCCACTTTTATCTGTGCGGGGAAAGAGCCTAGGGAAAAGCTAAGTGTGCGGGGAAAAGCGGCTCCTCCCCTGCTCCATGGCCGCTGCTCCCGGCTGCAGCAACCTGCAGCCCACACAGGGCTTTCTGGAGCAGGCACAGGCAGCCCCACATGGGCTTGGAGCAGTTGCAGCAAAAGGCTCTGGTCACAAGGTGGGGAAGGGGCTGCATCCCCCCGCCCCCGCGTTCCTTCCCTGCCTGGGGTCCACTCCCCCCATCTCCCCCCTTAGCTGCAGTTCTGGCTGGAGGGAGCGAGGAGCCAGGCGGGCCACTATTGTTGGAGCCCACTGGGCTTCCCCTGGGTCCTACTGCCCTTGGTTCCTGTCATTTTTCATTTTCTACATTTTTCTTTAAGGCCCTGCAGGCTGGATAGAATGGCCTTGTGGGCCATATTTTGCCCACCCCTGGTGTACAACCATGGCATATCATGCAGTTCTTCGGGTGTGCTAAAATGAGTGTCAGGAGTTTTCAGTGCCTTCATTTTTTTTCTTAAATTTAAGCAAACAATGTAAGGGAAGTATATGCTATTATGTGTTGTCTTTACATTTTTACAAGTATTCCAATAAAAATAATTTATTTCCACATAAAACTTTGAATTTTACATGTGCTGTATTTATTTGTTTTCTTAATCAAATATTTCAGTTCAAATACTTGTGACTGTTGGGATATAAAATTAACATGGGGGTATTTTTTAGTTTTGCTTACTAAATATAAGTCAAATAAACATGCTAAATCAGATCTGTGGTGGAATGCTGGACTAGCGACTCCGGCACTGCTTGGGGAGCCGCGGGCTTTACGGAGCGGGCGAGCGTGCGGCTTTGTGGGGCGGGATTGGAGGTAGCTTTATAACCGCCTTCGAGGTTCGCCGAGCTAGCGCAAGTAGACGACTTAAAGTAAGTTGTTAGTTTTTTTATAATAAGTCTGTAGGATGTCTGTTGGTTCACGGGGTTCCGGAGCAAGCCCTTGCTTTCTACCACTGGAACTAGTCCAATGATGGGTGCGGCTGCCGACTCCTTAAGTCCCAGAACTGGTCAACAGCTCATTGAGATGGGATGTTAGTAGTAGAAGTTATTATGGAGTAGATATAAAGTGAAGTAAAAATTTGTTTTATTCACTCACCTGGCCTCACCCTCTTACGAATAAGAGGGGAGGCCGGCTGGAATGAAGTTGCAGTAAATATAAGTATAGAGAGCGTAGATATGCTGTCTAAGCTACGAAGAGAGGCAGTTGAGAAGTGGAGTCTCCGATGTTTCTTCAGTTACAGTATGCCGGATACAAAGGGGGTCTGTTGGTTCATGGGGTTCCGGAGCAAGCCCTTGCTTTCCACCACTGGAACCAGTCCAATGATGGGTGCGGCTGCAGGCTCCTTAAGTCCCAGAACTGGTCAACAGCTCATAAACGGGATGGTGAATACAAAACTGTAACACGGTGAATCGTTGTCGATTTGTCAGATTTTCGAGGCCTTGGTTTTCGCTGGGATATGCCCAGGCGGGGAGGCTGAGGACTGGCTGCAGGGTGATCAGGCCTCCAGGGTCGTCCAGTCGTCATCTCTGCTACTTTCTGCCTCTATGCCTCTTTGGTTGGACTGCCTCTGTGACACTAACTATGATATAAGCCAAGCGTACAGGGATAGGATAGTTTCTCTTACATAATAGTTACTAGGCAGATAGTCTACATAAGTTTTGTTTCTGCAAGAATGACACTTAGAGATAAGAAATGAAACTTACAGAATACGCATGTGCAGCTTAATACAAGCGTAGAAAAGTACAAAGTGTTCATTTTGATCAAAAGCCAAAACCTTAAGGTTACATAAATGTGAGAGTGCCGCGCGGCAGTTATACAGAAATAAAATAAAATCTTTACAAGATCATGTTCTATTTAAGGTACTGGAAAATTTTCCAGAAAAACCACATATCTGCCAAAGGCAAAATTTTGTTTGTCTCTACTTTCAATATGAATTTCTGTTTGGCTGTTACAGTTGGTGTTTCCTCATTACACAATCCTAATACTAATGCTGAAAGACTTTCTCTGTGGCCTCTTGGAAAACCCTGAATGCTTAGGTTCGTGTTTTACCATTTCCAATCAAGTCTGATGCATTGTAGCAGATACTCCAAGAAGTTTATTGTGAGGTGGGTAGAGCTATTGGAAACAGTTTGAGCCAGTACAAGATAGCATGTTAGTCTAACATCTCATTAACAATGTTAGGTGTGGGGAGAGTAAGAATAAATGCCCAGTGGTGAGGTTTCATTAGTTGTCATTGTGGATAGTCCAACAGTTTCAGCATGAATGATGCATGCCCCTGGAGGCTGGGGGGGAATGGCAACTGCCCGCAAGTGGCTGTGGTGGTGGCAGCAGCAGGGGCATGGCGACAGCGAGCAGGGAGCTCCCGCAGGCAGCCATGGTGGTGTCACCGGTGGGAGGTGGTGTGGTGAACGCTGATGGGTGGTCAGCAACCACCTGCAGATGCTGCCAGCAGTGATCAGCAACTGTCCGCAGATGCCATCAGCAGTGTCGGTGGCAAGGGAGGGGGTTGGCGACTGGTGACCGCCGGCAGGCACCACTGGCAGTGTCGGTAGCGCTTCTTTCAGCGAGTGCACTGCAAATCTCGGGGTGCATGCGCACCTGCATGCACCCCCTACACCTTGCCAATGGGGATTAGAGATGGGACGGATTTGGAATCTGTAGCATTTCAGGGGGACTCGAAGCAGAGTCTGCACCTTTTTGATTTTGGATCGTCTTTGAAAGTCCAGATGTGTCCATCACAACTTCTTTTTGATACTCTAAAACAGTGCTTCCCAAATCTTTTCCTCAGCATGACCCTAATTATGGCCCCATTTCTTTAGCATGACCCCTCACTTCCAATCCACAGCCCTCCACCCCTGTGATCCCATCCATAGATGTTGTGACCCACAGTTTGGGAACCGCTGCTTTAGAACAAGATGATAAAACTCTCCCATGAACTAGTGACACTGAGAAACTTTGCTAGGTTGGTGGAAAACTTAAGGATGGATCCTGTAATCATTTAAGCACACAAGTAACTGTTTTACACATGTTCAGAAAACTACCCTTGTGCTTTGGTACTTGGCAGGTTCTAGCTGAAAATGTGAATGATGTTTTTAAAATCTAAAAATTAACTGAGCAGACAAGTCAGTTTTTTATGTGAGAGATTTTGAATAATGGGACAGTTGGAAGCTGGAAAAGAGGCAATATTAAACTACTTGAGAATATATATTTATTTATGTAAGTGCCTTATATGTGACTGGATTAAGTGCCAAATTTCAGCTGACTATGGCCTGAAGCAAGTAGGAGAGACTTCCCTAGAAGTGTTGGGGTCAAGATCAGCAGTGATTTCAAGTGGTGAAAGTTACAGATGAAATTAAAAGCTAAATTGCCTGTATAAATGAGCAGAAAAAGTAAATGGGTGCCTCTTGACATTCAAACAGATATGAAAACAGTTGTCACATCAAATTTTGATAAAGCAGGAATGAAGTGCAGCAGAAAAGAAGCTAACATGGGGGAAGGGATATTTAGTTTAATTCTTTCTCCTTTGTTTCTCCCTTCCTGATAAGAAGTCACTAAGGCATGGTTACGTGACTTAGTGCAATGGGATTTGCCTGTATGTGTGCCAGTGCTGAATATGGGTCATAGCAAGGCAGTTTGCTGCTTCCTGGCGCACCAACATCTTATGAAACTGATGGGAAACATGCCATTTTCCCATTATATCATTTTCTGACCACTTTATGCCTGTATCTTGCTGCACAATGTAGCATGCCATGTTTCCTGTAAAAGTTGGTAATACTATATTGGGTGAGGTGGAAGGGAATTAGAGGAGATACTGAAATTCTGGAATCTGGCAGATAAACACAGGCCAGTCCCACAGCAACAGTCCCTACTGCCTTCCAACACGCAAGCAGCATCCAGTTGACTCCAAAGCATGGTGTTACTACAAGGTGAATCTTGTAATGGTGTGTTAATTACAGAAGCCCCAAACAGGGGAAAGGTAGGCATGTGTGGGGTTTTCTATAATAAAAAAGGTGCAGTAAAAGAGAATGCATTGTTTATATTTGGTGATGAAGCAAAGGGATAAGTTGCATATATTAGGAATGTGAAAGATTAAGCGTTTTAAATGAGAAGTATATTTATACTGGTAATGCATTAGTGGTTAATGTTTAGTGTGGGGTACAGTCTGACAGGGAAGGGAAGTGGCGTGGTGCCTCAGGAACAGAAGATGGCAGGGCAGGGCAGCTAGGAGCATGGGAGGGAGGAGTGAGGAGGAAGTACGGATGGGCAATAGCACTCATAGCTAGTCTGCTCCCTCTCTCCCAGCATGCCCACAGCTACAGTGGGCTGAGAGCCCCTTGCCTGCTGCCATCCACAGCTTCATGTGGACTGTGTTTGGTGGGGTTTGTCGCCACCTCCTTCCTCCCCTATCAAGGCCCTGGGGGGCGGCTCCCAGCAGCAGTTGTGTCCAGGAGGGTCTGTGTGTGGCCCTGGGCTCCCTGCGCTGCTCCGGGCGGGTGGCTGCTGCCCCTCCTCCACAGTGGCGTGGGGCAGGGCAGGTGCAAACCCAGTGTTCCTCACCCCCTGGCTGGGACTACGTATGTGTTTATATCGGTTGAAGGATTAACCTATAATTAGAAGAAATTAAACATAATTTTTTAAACAATATTTACATCCCTGACATACATAGACCTTGCTTTCCTGTTGTATGTGCAGGTTTCGTGTTAAAGTAGACTGCAGGTCATATATCTTATTGCTGTTAACCTTTGAAATGTATTCATCTTACATTTAAAAATCTGGGGGTTCTTGCCTCCTGTGTGGAATGTATATGTAGACAGTGCTAAATGTGAGTTGGCTTTGAAATGATGTGAGGTGATATCCTAACTAAGTAGTTTTCAGGGAGCAAATCAATCCTTGAGTAATTCCAGACAGAATTTTGGTTCGTGACAGGAGTTTTCAACCATTTTTGATAAGTGTGCCCCCAGCAGCTGACTGCAAGGGTGGGAGCGGGAGTGTGCAGCTGGATGCGGAGGGGTGGTGGCGGCAGCCGCCGTGTGCGAGCTGCCCTCCCTGCATCCAGCCAGGTGGGCAGTGCTCGTGTGGCCTTCAGAGGAGCGCCACTGCCCTTGCTCCACCCCAGCTCTGCTCCTGGGAGGTGGCAGTGTGGGGTGGTGGGACTGCATCCCCACCTGCCTGTGTGTACCCCCAGGGCCTTCCCAAGTACCCCTGGATGTACGTGTACTCCTGGTTGATGACCCCTGGTCCACAATATTTAACTTTTCCAAACTACTGAAAGTACTGCAGAAGTTTCAGGTGATTGATTGGCTTGGCTACTTGCTATGTTTTATAACAGCATCTGCAGAGAACTTCATGGCATGAAGACACAGCATGAACTGAGTGCTGGAGTGGAAATTCTTAGCCGTTTTTAAGAGTAGAAACTCTATCTATGGATGAGGAGAAAAGGGGCCCAGAATAAGCACTAGTCCCACACAAAGGATATAACTATTGCATTTGTGTTCAGGAACAAGGGAGCATCATTTTATGGTTTCACTGGAGTTACTCTTCACACATGGTTCATTTGGGTTTTTGTACATGTTTTTTCAGTATGACTCTGGCTTCTTTAGTTATTCAGGGATTTTATTCTTTTGTCAATTAAAGCATCTGGTATCCACTTCATTTTCAAAAAATACCCTTCCTGTTAAAGTAATATGTAGCAAATGATTACCAACTGTGTAAACAGTGAAAAGGTTTATGAAATATCTTGGTTTTGCATATGTCCCAATGTGCAGCATATCTTCAAGTCTCTAAGCTCTTATATGTTCTGGGACTGGGTTGTTTAGCTCGAGTTTCTAATTGTATTGTGTCAGTTAAAAAAAAAATGAGCATTGAAAAAACACATCTATTTTAACTTGAAGAGTTTTTGCAGTTCAGTGATAACTGGTCTCTGGATTCAAGTTTAGCCTTTTTTGTTAAAACAATAACCATTATTTGAAATGTACAATTTGTTGCTTTATTTAAAGAACAAACAAACTTGTAATTGAACAAATTTGGAAGCAAGTGCAGATTTCCCAGCTTTGGGGTGTTCTGCAACAGCCAGCCAGCTGAAGTAGCTTTTTCCTTTGCAACACTGTATCTGGAGAACACACCTGCTGGTTTTCCTATAATTTTTATTTGCCATGAAGTGGAAGGGAAGCAACAATTTAGTGAGGCTTTTGGCTGGGGTGCAGCTCTGGTTCCTCTTAAGCAGACCTGAGTGCATCATTGGGTCCTGTTGGTTGTGAGGAAGGAGCAGGTGTGCTGTGCAGTCATGGGGAATGTACAAGCCAGTTGGATTCTCCCTCCCTCCAAAACATGACATCTTCCAGGTCTTGGTTTCCATCAGGGAGAAGCATAGCTGCCAGTATTTCAAAACCCTTTTCCTTGTTGCTGTATAAAGAAGCTAGGTTTTGGGCACATCTTTGGGAAGGCTATGTGCTAGACCAAGGAGGACCAGAACCACAGCAACACGTGGGAATATCTGCTCTGCTCCAACCCCTTTATATCTCTATTCCCAGATGATGCTGTCGTCTTCCCTCCAGTAAAACAACTATTAATGCTTCCAAGTTAGGAATTGCTAGATGTCTTCAGCAGTTTTCCTTCCACTTGACCTGGATCTTCAGAGAACTAGAGGAGGAACTAGTTGAGACAAAGGGCAGAGGTTGTATTTTACATTTGACCCCACATACAAGGCTTGTAAGACTGACTTGAGTCTCCAAGTGAGAAAATTCTGTTCCATGCTGTCTGTGCCATTTTACTTGCTTGGAAAGCCATTCCTTGATAAAGATCTTGGTGACTGCAAATTTGTTTTTTTTTAATCATCCTACCTGCTGGGGCAAGGGTTCAATACATATATGATATACTCAGTCATAACATTTTGACCAAATCTGAATGCAGATAAAGGCTAAGCATTTTCTTGTTTTAACATCTACCATATTTACCTGAACACAAGACAGCCCTGAATTTAAGATGATCCCACAATTATTAAATTCTATTTAGGGAAAATTATATATTTAAAAAATAATTTTCCATCTATCAGATGTAATTAGTGGAGAATCATCTTAAATATATCTCCCCACTACTGCAGGTGGTGGTGGGGGAGACTGCAGGTGGTGTGGGGGGAGAGGTGATTGAGAGGGGCAGTAATGGGATAGACAGGGAGGCAGTAGGGGGCACATGGTAGGAGAAGCAGAGGGCAGGCAGTAGCGGGGCAAGAAGTGGGGCAGGCAGGCAGCTTGCCGCCTGCCGCCTCTGCCCCCCATCCCTCCTCTTTTTGCTCACTCCATGCTGCTTCAGCCCCCCCCACAGCCTTGGGTTCCCAGTCCCCCTTCTTCCGCCTTGCCCCACCCCTGCAGCCAGAAGCCCGACCCGGGGTTTCTGGGCTGGGAGCACATGGCTGCCCTGTGCCAGAACCACAGGAAAGGGTGGGGGGGACCCTGGGCAGGGAAGGGGCGGGGTGCGGCCCCTTCCCTGCCCCGTGGCCAGCGCCCTGTGCAGCAGTTGCTTGCAGCCCACATGGGGCTGCCTGTGCCTGCTCCGGACAGCACTGTGTGGGCTGCGAGTGCCTGCAGCAGGGAGCGCCAGCCATGGGCATGGGAGGGGCTGCTTTCCCCCCCACTCTCGGCTTTTCCCTGGGCTCCTTCCCTGCATGGAGGAAAGCAGCCCCTTGCCCACCCCATGGCTAGCGCTCCCTGCTGCAGGCGCTTGCAGCCTGCGCGGGGCTGTCCCGAGCAGGCACAGGCAGTCCCAGGCCGGCTGCAATGTGGGACACTGGGCATGGGGTGGGTGAGGGGCTGCTTACCCCCCTGTGCTCAGCACTACTTTGTGACCCGGCCTCACTGCCAGGTTGGCAGCGGGGGCGGGTTACAAGCTGGTGCTGAGCTCAGGGAAAAGTGGCCCCTCACTCGCTGTGTGGCCTGTGCCTTGCGCTTTAGCTGCTTGCAGCCCTCATGAGGTTGCCTGTGCCTGCTCTGAACAGCCCTGTACAGGCTGCGAGTGCCTGCAGCAGGGAGTGCCGGCCATGGGGTTGATGAGGGGCTACTTTTCCCTGTGCTCAGCACAGCTTCTTCCCTGCTGGCAAGCAGGGAGCTGGGGCTGTGTGCTGCCCCCCACCTGTATGTGGGGCTGAGGGGCACTAGGTGTGAGTGGGCGGGGAGCCAGTGGAGCACTGGGCCTGCACCAGTGCTCTGGGGCTAGCACCGGCAGGGGTATAGAGTCCCAGTCGGCAGGGGCTCTATGGAACCAGGTCAGCTCCCCCCTCTCCCTGCTGGTGCAGCCTAGCTGGGCTCCACAGACCCCTGCCAGCCTGCGCTCCGCTCTGGGCCCCACCAGTGCTGGCCCTGGGGTGTGGGTCCCAAGACATTGGGACATTGGTCCCAAGATGGTTACCAGGGGGTGGGGCACCTGTCAAGAGGCGGGGCTACCCATGCGGCCCTCCATAGCCTGCCAAAACTGGGTAAGCAGCCTTCCGTCCAAAATAATTGCCTGCCCGTGTCTTGCTTAGTTCTAAGACAAGGGGCCTCCTTCCCACATTAGATGAAGAAAAACCCTCATTTTTTAATAGAGTAAATATGGTATGCATTTAAAGTGTCAGAAATCACTTAGAAGTTGGCATGGTTTGGGCTTGTTTTTTTAATAGCCATTTTGTGAGAGCTGACATTGGTGAATAGATGTACTGCCTGCTTTGCGAGCTAGGGACTGAAAGCTTTTTCCAACCCCCCTTTCTCCACATTTGTACATTATTTAGGAAACAGAGCTAAATGACTATGTACGTAAGTTCTGTATGTAATGTTCTTCTGTATTTAAGCTTTAGTGTGTGCATGTTTATCTCTTAAGCTGATGGTATAGTGGCTAGGAGGCTTATCCTGCTTTCTGCCTCAGCTGATTTTAGTTTGCCTGTCCATCTGTAGCATCGGTGTGTGACTTGGATGTCAGAGTCATGTAAGCCATATCTCTTGTATTCTTGCTGCGTTTACATGTTACTGGGATTTTAAAGCAATCTTTTGCACTTCATGTAACTTCATGGTAGTGTAGTAAATGAACAATTTGCTGCTTTTGAAAAGGAATAAGCAGCTGGCTACACAATGACATCAGACGATCCACATAAGCCAGGAAAATGTTACATCAGTGATTGAATTTAAAAGATCCTCCCACAAATTTCTATTCTGATGGGAGAAACAATTCCTACACCTAGGAAAGGAAACTGCAACATAGCTGTTTCTTTTTTAATCTGAAGTCCTAGCAGGCTTAAACAATAGTGGAAAGGGATTTAATTGCTGTGTACTCTCAATAGAGTTATTTTTTCTAGCGGTTGGTGGTGTATACTGCTTAACAACAGTATCAGAAGACAAATGTTTTTTTCAAAAGGTACACGTTTGTCATAGTTTGAATTTTCTAACGCAATTCTTTTGTTTTCTAGATTTTAAACCGTGAATCTTTTCCTTCCAGATTTAACTCATACTTAATAGGGATTTTTTTCTTAGAGGTTGGATGCAAACATGGAACCAGTTTAATAGAATATCAAGTCTCTATGCTTAGTTAGAGATCTGTATGCTTGCTTTTTTGGTCAAAAGGAGTAAATAAAAATCATTCTAACACTGTGGAATCAGTGCAGCTAAAAATGGATTCAGCTGGATTCTGTTTCAGCTGTTGCTATAATTGGCACGGTTAATTTTCATTTGCAAGACAAAATTCTGCTTTCAGCTGAGCTAAGACCTCTTTACCAATTTCTAGCTGGAAGCTTGCTGTAGAGGTGAAGGTCTCAGTTAGGTCCAAGGGGAAACCGATATCTGTAGGAGTCTATTTGAACATAGGGAACATAGGGCTTTACAAGTACAAATAACTTTTGCCTTTTGTACATCATGGTCTAGTTTTCAGCTACCCCTAATACATAATTTGGGGGGTAGGGGGAGGAGTGGGGGACGGAGAATGTGGCATGCAGGCTTATGCTGGTTCTAAGCAGTGTTACCTTGTTCAAAAAACAGATGCCATTTAGAAATTACTGGTATGTACAATGATCTTGCCCTCAATGTGAATGCAGAGCATAAAAGGAGCCTATTTAAAGTTTTGTCTGCTCTGCAAAGCAACCTACCTTGTCATCCAGCTGGATAGCTGTTCCTTTTATGATGAGGTGCCTTCAAAGAATAATGGGCCAGATTGTATTTCACCCTGCTAGAGTTCTTGAAAACTCATTTAGTGCATCTACTTTTTGTAACAATCTCCATTGTATCCTTAAGCCTTGCATCTCAGAAAAGCAGCAAGGAGGAAGAAGAGGACAAGGACCCTCCCGCTTTCTGTAGTAACAGTTTTTCAGGGTGGAATAGGATCTGACTTGGGGACCTTAACTTACTTAGGCACCTAAATGGATGGAGTTGGATCTGGCCTAATCTTTTTTTCTCTCTCCTTTTTTTTTTCCAGTGAATATGCATCCTTATTATTTTCTTAGTAACGCCCAAACTACAGAGATGCTTTAGCATAATTATCACTGAAGTTAGCATAGGGAAGCTCATTCCCACTTTCTGTCACTTTATATTCCACAGAAACTTGGCATACAGATCAGATGTTGGAGTATGTGTTCTTAATCCTCAGTGACAAAGATTTATGGACTTTTCTACCAACAACCGTTTTGTAAGCAGTTAGTAAAGATTATGAGTTATCTAAATCTTGAACATTTTTGCTTGGTGTTAGTTTGTTATTGGCAGGCGTTTGTTTTCCCCTTTTGAACTGCTGTTTGGATCTTGAGCCTAAAATGACTAGGGTCAGGAAGAACTTTACAAGCAGTGAAATGTAGAGAGAGAGAGAACTTATTCTAAGAGGCCTCTTTGGGATATTTTCCTCTGGATGTTTGCATGATAGTTCTGGCTTCTTCATTGTCAGCATCAGAGAATTACCATTTTGAGACTATGCTGTGCTGCTAAGCCAGTGAAGTTGATTTCCTACTATCCCTTAAGCTTTGGAGCTTCTATTTTACTTAGAGGATCTAGTTCCCATGTGGGTTTGGCACCCTCAACATTTATTTTGGAACATTATTAGAAAATAGTGTTGCTGAAGGTGAAAAAAGGGCAAGTTATACTGATGTGGTTGTGTTTCCCGGTGTCTGACTTATATTTTTTTTGACTTTGAAAACTGATATTTTCAGCTGGTGTTTTGCTTTTAGATTTAAAGGAAGAACAAACATGGCATCTTTGGGTGGGTGAGAGCATGGTTTGGTATGTGGTTCTGTGTGCGTTTCCCCCTTCATTTGCACTGAATTGGTCATAAAGTGGTTGTCCTTAGAAATTAAAAGGTGTAGTCAGCAGAACAAAGATAATAAAGTGCAGCTACCTTGCGCTGGATTCTTCTGACTACATTTTGGTCATGCTTGCATGGTTTATGTCAGGTATGTGTGTCAAAATGAGGAAAACAGTCTGTTTGAGAATCTGGGTGATTCTCATCCTTGAAATATACAACTGTCATGATTTTCTGTTAGCTTTGCATCTGTTAAGGAGCCCTGAGGCAGAGCTCAGGCTGGAGGAGGGACCTGGGGCCGTGCCCAGCCGGCAGGGTAGAGCCTGGGGATGATGATTAGAGAGACCCCGAGTGAGAGGAGCAACAATTAGAGCGGCCCCATGAGTGTGGGCAGCTGAGGAGACCCAGTGGAAGTCTAGTGGCCTGGCAAGGGCCAGGAACAAAATAGGCCTGTAGTTGTAGAATCACTCAGTCAACGCTCAGGTAGGGGTAGCAGGAGACACCCAACAGACTGCACCGGGGCTGACCAAGGCGAGAAGAGGTAAGCCTGAAGCAGGGTGAGGCAAGGCAGGATGAGTCTGAGAGAGGGCAGTATGAAGGAGGCTGGGTGAGAGCCAGCGGAGTAAGTGAGACCCCAGTGAGAGAGGGATGGCATGTGTGTGGCCTTCTGGGGCTGTCGAGAAAAGAGCTATATTTGTGTGCCCACTTTGCTCTAGCTGTAGGCCGGAGAAGTAACACACACACAGTAACATCTGCAAGGCAGGGGACCCATGGAGGGGAAGTCAGAGCGGATATTAGGCCCTTGTCAGGAGGGTAGCCTCCTGCCTTAGTAACAGCTCACATATTTTTTCATCAAGGCATGGCAGGAGAGCGAAGTGGGTAGTTACCCCTGGAGCAAGGTTGGTAGAGACCTGACAAGGAGGCCACCCTGTTACACTAGCCAATGCTGAATTTTAATTTGTTGAGCAAAACTTTTGCTTCAAAGGAGATGCGCTTATGGTTTCTATTCAACATGTAAAGATTCCATTGTCATGAAATTCTGAAACAAATTCTTCAGTTTTTTCCTCCTTTGTAAAAATGTTGGGATGGGAACAAATTAATTTTGATTGCAGTTTGATCTACTTTAAGGTACAGGACAGCTTTATTTGTTGAAATTGGCAATAAAAACTTTTACAAGTACAATGCCAGGAACGTACTACCCCTGAAAAGATTATATCAGAATGACACCCTTCCTCAGTCTGGGGACTGGACTTTATGGCTAGAGTAGCCCCTTTCAGTCCTATATCCTGTAGAGGCAGCATTAACCCATCTATAATTAATATAATTCTGTAAGTGCTTGTTGCCTCGCATGATAATTTTCAAGTTCCTTATGCTGCATATTGGCTTGTGCCTTTGTAGTTTAATATCGGAAATGTGCCCAGGCCTGGGTTATGAAGAGTTAATGGGAACAAATCAATGCATTCATATTTAAACTGTGCATTTAAGAGGCTGAGAGAGGATAAGGAAAACCTTAAAACCTACATTAAGAAGAATGTTCCTTTTTCAGAGTTCACAATAGAATATATCTTTCCTATCTGTAACTGTATGAAAGTTAAGCAAATTGACTTCAAACACTACCCTGTGTATTAGTTCATGTCTCTCACTGTGAAGAAATCTCTTAGTTGTAGAATCAACAGATTTAAGGGACACACTACCAGGCATGCCCTTGCTTGCATGGACCTATTTGCTGAGTGGGAACAAGGGACCACCCTCTGGGTTCCTGACAGGGAAGAGTGAGAAGAGGGCTTACAAAATTGGGAATGCCTGTTTCCAGCAGGAGATGAGGGAGAGCAAAGAGCAGAAAACTCTTACTTCAGAAGAGAAGCTGGGAAGAGGAGGTACTACCATGAAGAAGTGCAGGTGACTGAAATAGGCAGTGACTCTCAAGGGAACAAGTAGAGGAGAGAACTTACTTTTGCAAAGAGGGATGGGGCAGGAGGGCGTGTGTGTGTGTGATCTATCAATGTAAATCTATCAATGTTCTCTTGTTTTTATATAACCTCCAGGCTAATGGTTGTCAGATGCTCTCCTTTTCCTACACTTCCAAGACCTGTCTTTCCACCTCAGGTTCCTAAGATCTCCCAGGCAGACTTGTATCCTGCTAATATGCCAGGAATTTTGAACACAGACTTGTCAAACATGTTGTTGCATTTCACATAATGCCAAGTCTCTCCAGCGTGGTTGCCAAGTGGGTGTGGTTCCTGAGAAACTTGGGCTGTATTATATGACTGTCTTGAATGGACACTGCCTTAAGGCATCTGAGAACTGGGGACAAGCAAACTTTTAGCTAAGGAAACAACTGTCTTTAATTTGCCGGTAGGACAAATGTATAGATGATGAGAATGGGAAGTTTGTCTCCATGGCTCTAAGTCGTCATGTCTCAAAATGTGTTGGTGAATGACTTGCTTCAGGGACTGACAGCATACATGAAAACTAATGTTTAGTTGACTCCATGCTTTCTGCACTGTTCCTTCATCCTTACTGTTTGACTTTGGCAGAGTGGCACAGATTTCTTTCTTTCTGTTTTATCTTTAACAGCTGGAATTTAGAGAACTCCAATATTATTGCATGTTTTCATGTGTGTTTAATATCTCCATTACACGAGATTAAAAAGGGCTAAAATCCTCTGTTAGTAATCTGTGGCAGCTAATTTATTCCTGCTATTAAGCATAAAAGTCCTGATCCTCCATTAACTTGGAGAGTGGCAGTGGAGGCTGAAGGCTATGGCACCCTGGTCCTTGATTGCTTGGCCCCAAAGCAGTTAGATAAATTCTCTGTGGCTTATGTTTGCCAGTGGTATAACATCTGCATAGTGAGCTGAGCTGTGTTGTGCCATGCCCCACCCATCTGCTCCTCCCTCCCCTTAGACTGTGGGCAGTTGTTATAGGAGGCAGCAGATCCATCTCTGCCAGCCTGCTGCTGATGGAGAGCTCCTCTCTGCAAGAAGAATTCTTTACCAGTTATCTCCAGTCTCTCTACGCTTACATGGTACAAAGACACTGCAGAGTATTAGAGAACTCAGCCTGGAGTTATCTATATGAACAGATGAGGCCTTGACATTGTATTAAGAAAATCTATCACTCTTAGAACTACTGAGAACTATTTTTTCACTTCCCTTGCACTGTTTAGCCTGAATCCCAACTTCCTTCTACTAATCTCTGTCAAACCTCTTTTCCTACCTCCCTTTGTTGCATATTGATCTCATTCCCTCTGGTGTCTGCCTAAAATATCCAGTTCCGTAACTGTCAGCAAGGGTTCAAGCTTGCAGCTTGGTTTGTAACCACCATCCCAAGCCACATGTGCATGCCAGGCTTCCTTCTAATCTGTCACTTGTTCCTCATTTTGTCCATTGTTGCTGGCAGTCATCCAGCCTCACTGCTTGAGCAGATTTGTTTTCTTTTTTCAACATCGTGCAAGTGTTCACATGTCCCTGTGCCCTTAGTGTCTTGCTTATCGTTCTACTGAGAAACAGGTACATTGCTGAGGGATAGTACAAGTTTCCAAGAGTGGACACAATTAGGTCCTGTCTGTCATGATGGCTGGGGGGATACAGAGATTCATAATGTGCCCAATGGATTGCGCGGTGCTGCATGGAAAGCTGAGAAGACTTGTTTTCTCACCTCCCGGGTTATCAGCTTTCTGCTGTGAAGCACAAGACTTGGTTGTTCTTATCATTGACTTAACTTGCATAGTTACGTTGCATATTTTGGGTTTATTAGAAACACCAGTGGTTTTGTGAGGCATAAGAAAAGATAAGAAAGAGCTCAGACACCAGAACATAGATTCTCTGGCTTCTGTCTGCAAACAGCCTTCGGAACAGGCTGAAAGAGACAGCCGGCTGGAACTGTCAAACGCCTGCCATTGTCGGTTGTGTAGTCAGTGAAACGCTGGACAACATGGCTGTGAAGGGAATGCTTTCCTTTTAAGGAGAGCTGTATTTTGTTTTGAAGAAAACTTCTCCATGTATGGCCATTGCTGTTTTTGAAGCCTGCTCAGGTTGGTCAGTGCTGCAGCTCAGGTATTGGAAAACCTGCCTGTAGAAGAGGTGTGTCATGCATATTTCTTGAGGCAAAACTGCCATAGCTTAGAAGCCATATTCCATGCTTACACTACTTTAGACTTTCAGCTTCTAGATTTAATATTGGTACCTTGATAGGTGAGTTGTGGAAGCCACTGGATACCTGGATTACAGATGTGCAGAAACCTTGTACTTGCTTCATGAACCCTGCCTATCTTGCCACTGCATTTGTTTTTCTTTAAGAAAGAAAACCAACCTGTTCAGTCCAATGCTTTGTTGTAATGCCTATGGTTTTTCACTTCTTTTAATACATCTGAGCAGTTGGCCAAGAATCCCCAATTTACTGGCCATTTTAGAAATGAGATCATGGAATTCTTGTTCACAGGCTTCCGAAAGGACCTTCACAAGAAGTCGCCTTGTATTCTAGCCTACATTGGCCTTAAATTTCATTTCTGAATAATCAACTTCCTACAGAATTGTTTGTGTGCTTGTAATCATAAGTCCTCTATGGCTTTTTTTCTTGTTCTCCCTGTGATAAAGTCCAAGTAGCTTCAAGTTTAAGGCAGTTCACTATAAGTAGATTTGATTATATGCAAGAATAATCTCGTATATTCACCATTGGATAAGCAAGTTTATGCTTGCTAGATTAATAATAATGGAAATTCATTGTATTTTGTATTGGTTTTGCATGATCTGAGGGTATTTTTTTTCCTTTCTTCTTCCCCTGCTCAAGGCATGGTTCTGATTTTTCTTACCTGCTGTTCTATATTCTGTTTTCCATTTCTCATGTACATGATTAATATCCTTTCTTAAAGCCTTACAAGGAACTGTTCTAGAATCGTCTAACTAGCACATCCAGTAATGTACAACAAATTGCTATATCTTTTTTTCAATATTTTGACTCTTGTGAAAATAAAAGTAACAGAAGATCAGTGACTTATGTACTGCTGCAAATGTTTCTGTTGGAGAATATAGCTAGGAGGGTTTTCAGAATTTGTTTAAATCAGGGCTGTTCAACTGGTGCTCCATGAACTACCGTGCAGGTTCCTCTACCCACATTGCTCCTGCTACTGTTGCAGCTGAGATCTCTGGGTTCTGATCAGGCTTCCACTTCCTGTCTCCAGCCCACGCATGGGATCTGGGGGCCTGTGTGGCTGGGTTGTCTAGGTGGGGTCCGTGGCCTGTGTCAGAGCCATTCAGCAGTTGGACAATCCTGGTTTAAATGATATGGCATGGAAATTCTTCAGAAGTGTATGCATAGCAAACACTGAAGAATTTAATAGTAATTAGAAACATGTCACAGATACACATTTTCAGTGGATTTCTCTAGGGACAAGGGGTAGGCAACCCGTGGTATGGGTGCCAGAGCAGGGCATGCAAAGGCATTTTGTTTGGCATGTGCACTTTGGGGCAGATGGTGGGGAAGGGGCCAGGGATGTGCTGCCACAACAAGGATTGGGCCCCTTGCTGCTCTCCTGTTGTCCAGCCTGCACACCAACATCTTACAAGTTGAGATTGTGGGTGATTTTGCCACTTTGCCCATAAATGTTGCTGATCCCTAGGATAGGCATTCCTCTCTTGGTTTTTTTTTTTTTTTAGTAGGGCAGAAAGTTCTTAGTTTTTGTTAATTGCAAGCTGAACATATTATTCTGCTGAAGGAGTAAGAGGAAGTTGCTAGGATAGAAGCAAAAGTGACATAGGATGAGAGATCCCTGCAGTCTACAAATTCCACTGCAAGGTCAGTTTGATACAGCAGTTTTCTCTTCCAGTCCTAAACTGTTGTGCATTGTTCCCCATACATTTTAAGAACTGTTGCTTTTTTCAGAGGTGGTGGTATTTTAATTTAGGTTCATTAAAATTCACATGTAAATTATATGCAGATGTAGTCCAAGGTTAATAAATGCCAGAAGTCGGGTTTTCTTTTCTACCCAAGGCTCTGTGCACTATTAGCTTTAATTATAGGATCATGTGCCGTTTTTTCCCCCGTAGGATTTGTACCTCATTCAATGTACAAGATATATTATGCTCAAGGGGATGCAGCTGTTCCTTATTGATCTTCTTTATTCAGTATATGGCTATGCGCTTAACTTGCTACACTGTCCAGCCCCTGCATTGGATCTGGAATTGCTAATTGCTTAATGAGTTATCCTCCTTTAACTCTTTAATCAACTGAATGCCCTGGGATGTTGATAAGTATATATTACCTCTGATTTGCAGAGGAGGAAAGTAAGTAGTTGCATAGTTTAATTTGGATGTGACTTATTTTTCTAGTCTCTGCAGTGTCTGATGCATTACTTAGCAACACGGGCAGTAACCTCAGGGAGAAGGAGCATTTTGTGGCTATCAGTGTTATAATACATCTTTGCATAGGTGCAACCAGCAAAGAGGTTGAAACCTGCAGAGTCTATTTGAAGTGTATGACAACACATATCTGTGTGGGTATGCGTTAAAAACAAGGAATCCACAGTAGAACAAATGGATGAAGAGGCAAGTTAGGATGTTCCGGGAATAGAGGGCCTATTGTTAGCCAGGCGAGACTATATTTGAGGTTTGAAAGAGCTTGGTTTGTTCATTTTAGTAAAATGAATTTAGGGAATAAGAGTGCAGTGTATTCCATACATATTATTTTTAGAAACAATGCAGCAGAAAGGGGTTGAATTGTCTCGCACAGAAGATTTAGTTCTTGGTAGAGGGCTTGGAGCTCTCTGTTTCTTTAAGAAAGAAGCAACCCAGCAAGGGGGCACTGCAGGCCAGGCAGGACACAGCAACTGCAGGTCACCACAGCAATGGGGTAATGAGGCAATTAGCAGACACCTGCAGGCAGCCCAGTAGTCTGCTGGCCAGAAGGGGGCAGGGCCCCTGGGAGGCATATAAGCCCAGGGCCTGAGCTGGCATTCTAGCCTAGCCCTGCAAGCTCTAGGGATAGGAGCTCCTGCCCAGGAGAGGTACTGGAGACCAACTACCAGGATGCCTGTGGGAACTGTGACTCTCTGGGAGCTCACAAGAGGCCCAGGGCTGGGGGGTATGCTGCACAAGGGGTGAGGGAAGGTTTTCCATCTTAAAGGGGCAGAGGGCTGCTCCTCTTTGTTTATAGCCCAGGGGCTTAGTGTTTGTGTTTGAAGTTTTACCAGCAGTTTGGGTAGGGACTGTAAGGTGTGGTATATGGAGGTCCCATTAGTGCCCATGGGGCATGTGATTGCCTTGAGCTCTGTCAGGGGCAGGCTCAAGGCCCAAGTAAGGCTTGAGCCCAGAGCAGGCAGAGTGTGAGGCCACAGAATTGCATACGGGCCAGAGGTCCAGTGCCCAAAAGGGCTAGACCAGAGCTGGTGCCTCAAAGCCAGGTCTGACATAGTGGGCCTGGGCTAGAAGGCCTGTCTAAGAGGAAAGGGGTGGCAGCCAAGGATATTGAAGCCCCAGTAGGCAAACAGCATCACAGTAATACCCATGAGGCTTGGGGCATAGTTAGGAGAGCAAAGGAGCCACGCAATTGGCTCCTAAGGCTTTAGGTACCTTGCAGCGGCATGGTCATAGAAAGGCCCAGTGAGGGGCCTGGGAGTAGAGAGGCCTAGAGAGGGACCTGGGAGCAGTGCAGTAGAGACCAGTAGGGTGCTTGGGATCCCTAGTGGGGGTTCAGCTAGACTGGGAAGGCCTCTGAGCAGCCTCCCTTTTAATCTTATTACATCAGGTTGTGGTGGGCGAGATGGAAAGGAAAGCACTGTAGGGGCAGAGTGGGGCCTGCTATTGTAGGCAACTCATGGATGTTTTACAAGACCTAGTATTAACAAGTTTCTCTAAAGCAGGGGTATTAAAATCATCCAGCCCTCCTTTCCCCCTGCCATGCTCTCACAAGTCAGTGGTGGTGGGGCTGCATGCTGGGCAGGCAGTGGTGCTTGCCTTCCTGCCTGCAAGGTGCTTCCTGCTGCTCTGACTCCCAGCCAGATTGTGCCCTGTGCTCCTGCATTTCCAGGATGCCCGTTATAAATCCCAGCAACTGACCACAACTGGTCTCTGAAGTCTGGGACTCTCCTGGCTAAAATGGGTCACCCTATGAATGAGGGCCTCTGGGCTGGGCTTGACTGGGACTGTCTTCCTGTGTAGCACCCAGAGGCCTGGGTCCAGCCCGTGGTGTCCCGGGGCCAGTGCTGGTGGGGCCCAGAGCAGGGTGGCAGGAGTGCAGTGTCCCAGCTGGCAGGGGCTCTATGGAGTCAGGCCAGCTCTCCCCTCCCTCTTGGTGCAGCCCAGCCTGGCTCCACAGACCCCTGCTGGCCTGTGCCCTGCTCTGGGCCCCACCAGTGCCGGCCCTGGGACATTGGTCCCAAGACATTGGGATGTTGGTCTCAAGATGGTGACCATGGGGTGGGGCACCCATTCAAGGGGCCAAGCGGCCCTCGACAGCCTGCCAAAACTGGCTAAGTGGCCCTCCGCCCAAAATAATTGTCCACCCTTGCATTAGTAGGAGCATCATGAATAGGTCCAAGGAGGTGGTGCTCCCCCTCTGCGGCACTGGTCAGGCCGCAGCTGGAGTACTACATCTAGTTCTGGGCACCACAGTTCAAGAGGGATGAGGACAACCTTGAGAAGGTCCAGAGGATGGCAACTCATGTGGTTAGAGGCCTGCAGGGAAGGCCCTCTGAGGAAAGGCTGAGGGACCTGAACCTTTTCAGTCTCTGCAAGAGAAGGCTGAGGGGGGACTCTTGTGGCAGTATACAAATTCACTTGGGGGGCAGCAGGGAATAGGAGATGCTCTCTTTACCCCTTAGAATAACCAGAAAAAAGCAGCCACAAGCTGACAGAGTAGATTTAGGTTGGGCATCAGAAAGAACTTCTTTACCATCAGGGTTTTCTGAATCTGCAATGGGCTTCTGAGGTAGGTGGTGCTCTCCTCTACCTTGGGGGTCTTTAAGAGGAGACTGGACAAGCACCTGGCTGGGGGTCACATGACCCCAGCATTTTTTCCTGCCACAGGCAGGAGGCTGGACTCAATGATCGATCGAGGTCCCTTCCAACCCTAGCATTTATGAATTGACGGGTGCCTTGCCCCCTTGGTCACCATCTTGGGACCTGAAGTCCCACACTTAACCCATGACCTTTGCCACCAGAAGTCCCTCCCCTTGCTTCCTGCCTTCCCCTGAAGTACTCCTTGGGGGTGGGGGTGAGGGGTGGCCATCTTGGAACCAGAAAAAAAGCACATTATATACTAAATGTCAGACAGCTACTATAACATATTTTAATTTGATTTAAAAAAATATTTTTGTCCTGTTTTTATGTGTGTTTGCATAGTGTATGTAAAGGTGATTGCATAATAGCTCAAAAATAGTCTTACTTGAGTATGTTGTTTGTGGGTGGAGGACTGTTTGGGGTATGAGTGTGTATGTCTGGTGGAGTGAGGGGTGTGGCTGTTTGTGGGGGGGTGTAGTGTATATTGAGGGTGTGGGTATATGTGTATGTGGAGGAGTTGTGGGGGGTGTGGTTGTGGGGCTTGTGGGGTTGTGTGTGTGTGTGGTGTGGGGACCCTCCCCCCAACACAGCCTCCATATGTCGCAGAGCCCCCACTGCTGGTGGCAGCAACAGCAGGCGGTGGACCCTTGGGGTGCTCATGGCTCATGCAGGTGTAGCCACCCAGCAGCATGTGGCTCCAGCCAGTTCCAGGAGCTGCACGTGGTGGCAAGGAGGCGCCAGGCCATCCTGCCTGTACTGCATGGGGCTTTTCATGACTCGCATGCCACTGGGAGGATGCCTCATGCAATGGAGTTGGCTGCCTTCCGCACTCCCTGCTGCCCCATGCAGTTCCTGGGACTCTGCTTGAAGTGGCGAGGAGCCTTGCTCCCTGCTTCCTGGCAGAGTCCTAGAAGCAGCACCTGGGGCCAGGGAGTGGGAAAAGCAGCTGGCTTCTTCATGTGGGGCATCCCCTCTGGTGGCATGCAATTCCTGGGAGTTGCATGTCAGCCGTAGGAAGCCCTGCATGATAGAGGTGGCCCAGCCTGGCTCTGCTCCTTGCTGTAACGTGCTGCTCCTGGAGCTGCTGGGTGGCTGCACCTGCTCAGGTCATGTGCACCTCGCAGGCCTGCTGCCTACTGCTGCTGCTGGTAGTGAGGACTATGTGCTATGATGGGGTGTGAGGAGGGGCCCCCATACTCTTCCACTCTCCCTCACACCCCACAAACACACTCGCACCCACACCCTGCCTACCCACGCTCCATGCTCCCACCCAGCTGCAGCTTTTTCCCTCCCTGTTGCCCAGAGCCAGCGCTGCAGCAGGAACATGAGGCCGGGGAAGCTGAGTAGGTCTCCTGGTGGCTGCTGCAGTGCCAGCAGTGGCCCTGCCTGGAAGCTGTGCGCGCTGCCTGGGGCTGGAGCTCTCCCATTCACAAGGGTGGGAGCTAAGTGCGTGGGCTGGGTGGGGTACAATTAATTAGTGTGTGCCTGGGTGCTGAATTAAGTGGCAGGACAGATTTGGCCTGTGGGCCATATTTTGCCCACCCCTGACTTAAAGGGACTTCTGGGTTATCAAGTCCGATCCATTGCTGTTAAAAATTATACAATATTGCTGACTCTTTCATGAGCTGATGTAGATCCATCTTAAATCTAGCAAGGAGTGGGAAACTTAACATTCAAGAAGGACATTCTACTAGTACCTCGTATCCCATTTGGTTAAGCACTCCTGACTTAAGTTTCGTATAATTTATATTTGTTCTTTTTCCAGTTCCAGCAGTTCATACAATAGAGAAATGAATGTGCCAGAAACAAAAACCTCCACTTCTCCCCTCCCCCAATCCCAACAAAAAATTGAAGATGAAGTTAAATGATATCCCTGTCCTGGGAAAATTTTTATGAAGAACTGAAAGAGTTAAAGCTAGCATCGAATGTACCAGCCTATATCATGCAACTTCCCCCATGCAGAAAGACTTGTCTTGTCCAGCATTCTGTGGTGAAACTCTAGTAATTGAAGCCCTACATTTATTTTTTCATGTAATCGTGACATCAAAATATGAAACGTGTCTCTGTTTGGTAAAATGCATAAATTGAGGTTACTTACAGCTTGGGCCGAAAGGGGATACTATATCTCCTCTTTAAAAAATAAAATGAACTTCAAAGGCATTTGAAATATGATTTATTTTATCATCTTCACCATTTTGAGGTCATTATAACAAAATTTTCAACTCAAACGTTTTGACAGCTAAGTGATGATATTCAGAGAGTTGATTTCTGAATGCTTGAGAAGCTGAGGCTGTCTTCTCACTGAATTATGTATGTTGTGTTTAGTTGTTACCATTTGAAAAAGACTGGTTGCATTCTTTACCACCCTGTTTCTGTGCTTTTGGAGCAGGTTTGTTGGAGGAAGAAGATGCATGCATGTGTGGGTTAAATTCCTGCATTTTTTCTACTGTAGGCAGGCTAGCCAGTTTCATGATGTACCAATCCTGTTTCATGGTGCTCTTGTTCACAAAAAGAGCAGTCAGAAGCTAAATTTGCCAGAGTTGTGGAGAAGGCGAGTTACTCAAAGAGTTAATGCTGTGGAATTTCACACAATCATTTTGCATTATGCTGCATGCATTCTCTGGGAATTTTCTCACTGATCTCAAAAGACTATTGTTTGGTGTGCCAGCGTGGTCCACTGACTGTGCATATCCTGTTCTTTTAATCGGAAGAAAATAACTCTATGCTAATTGGAGAAAATCAAATGTAGCATAAAACTCTCTGTGGTAAATACTAGCTATTCTCTGAATGTACCAACACTCTTAAATGCAAAAGTGTAATACAATACCAGCTTAAACATAAAACTGGTTCAAAATTGAAACCTTAATTATACCATTTATTTCTTATGCCACTCTTGCACCATCTCATGGATAGAACTGTAAGTCTATATAAAGTCTCGCTTTAATTCTGGTGTGATTTAAATGTATATTCCAAGCTGGGACAGGTACAGTGAATTGACATAATATTAGAAATTATTGTGACTGAGAGCCTGATAATTAAGTGTGGTATTCTTCCTTCCCCCCCCAATAGTAGTGAACTCTAAGGCTGGTGCATGGGTTGTTTGGAATGTAAATAGTGGTTTTTAAATAATGATCAAGTGGTTGAACATGACTGGGCATAGATTTTAAGAACCTTGTGGAAAAGAACCTTTTTCTAGTCTGTCGTATATATGAATGATCACAGTCTGTGTTGAACAGCAACTTGATGATGATGATGATGATAGTATAAGAGACTGGAGGACTTAAAATGTGCCTCCACTTTAGTTTACTTCCATGTAAAAATGACTCCGGAGTGGGAGAGGTGGGGAGAAGAGCACAGTTTTCAAACATCTCCTACGTAATCAACCCAGCACTGTGTTAAAATTCACTAATCCTTTTAGTGTTTTTTTTGCAGTACAAAAGTGAGGGTTTCTAGGACAATGTTGCTCCTGTTTAAAACTTTTTTTGGGAAGAGATGATGTACCTGTAGGATGAGTCTCTCTGTGCAGGTGAGATTTTTGGGTTCAAAGTTTGTATTGCTAATCTTCCTGCAGCATCTAATGCTGCAACAAAAGGATCATGTTTGCCTGCAAGTCATGAGAAATTAGTTACCCTGCAAGTCATGAGAAATTAGTTACCCTGCAAGTCATGAGAAATTAGTTACCCTGCAAGTCATGAGAAGTTAGTTACCAGATAGGCAGTCTCCTGACCTGGTAGCTTGAGACAAGGGACATCATGCCCACTTGCTTTTCCTGATTGTAAGTTACTCTATACCTTGTGATTTTTCTATATATTGATTTTTTTTTTTTTTTTTTTTTTTTAATCTCTCTCTCTCTCTGAATTAAAGAATGTGGGTTGTTTTTGATACAGACTTGTATGTGTGCAAAGCTAGGGTCAAGCTGTGTGTGACTCAGGTGTTTGGTGGATGGTGTCAGCAATTTTGACTTTTGTTATAATCAAATGATTCAGCAGAAATGACATGGAAATACCACCTTTAAGATGGGAAAGAAAAGATGGCAGAATGACAGAACAAGTATAAGTTACACTGGCAATAGGATGACAGTGATACTTATACTTAAATATTTACAGAAATATTGTGCGTTTCTGTGATGCAGGTTTTGTGGCTCTTATGTTCTCTTTTTGCAGTTTAATTTTGCTTGATGTAAAATAGCAAACAAAACACTGGTAGAAAATCTGCAGGTTTGAGCTAATAAACAACTCTCACAAAGGCAGCATTTGTGAAACCTGAAATACCCACAGCAACTGAATGTGAAGAATGTATGTGTTTTCTGTCTCTATTATGTTTACTGGATAGAGAATAAAAAACATCCCTGTTGTAGTGCCATTGTCTTTCCGGGGTGAATTTGGTTCAGTAGACTTAAACAATTCTAATAGGTATATTGAGAGGTTTTTTTTTTTTCTCTTTTTCTCTCCACTGATTTATAATGTGTTTCATAAATTACAAGTTACAGCTTGGAATGTGGTGATAACCATGGTTACCATAAATTTTTATAGGACTCCATGGAGGTCAGAAGATTCAGGGCTAAATAAGAACTGTAAAGAAATGCAAAACAGGGTAAAAAAGATATAGTAAACGAGCCCTTTATCAATAATCATGTAGAGTGCATTAAGCCATAGTAACCTAATGCTTTTTTCCTCATCATGAAGTTTGCAAAAATGTGTTCTTAATAGCTCAATTGGTTAAGCTTCAGGTTTAAGATAAAATCTTAGGTGTATCTGTCCATATAACAGTATGGACAGTATTATACACAGCTTGTAAAAATGGTATTAAAGTTATGTGGCAAAAGTAGATTTTTAAAATATCACCTGTAGAATAAACAAGGTGCATGCTAAGTTTGAATGACTAGAATGCTGTAACCCTGTTGTCTTTTTTGTTTTTGTCTATTCTAATACTGGGACTGATCCTGTCTCTCTTTAAATGCATCAGCAGTGCATCATTTCTTTTCTCTGTTGAAATGGATGGGCCTTTATATTGGTAGTAGTCTGTCACAGAAATTACTCAAAAAAATTAAAATGATAAACGAAACCAAAACCATAATAATATGAATACCTTGGGTGATTTTGGATATGCCAAGTCAATGATCCTCAACTGCAGTACAGGCATACCTCGTTTTATTGCGCTTTGCTTTACTGTGCTTCGCAGATACTGCAGTTTTTTACAAATTGAAGGTTTGTGGCAACCCTGCCTCGAGCAAGTCTGTCGGCGCCATTTTTCCAACAGCATTTGCTCACTTCGCATTTTTTAGCAATAAAGTATTTTTTAATTAAGGTATGTACATTTTTTTTTAGACATAATGCTATCGCACACTTAATAAACTACAGTATAGTGTAAACATAACTTTTATATGCACTGGGAAACCAAAAAATTCGTGTGACTCGCTTTATTGCGATATTCGCTTTATTGCAGTGGTCTGGAACCGAACCCACAATATCTCCGAGGTATGCTTGTACTGCGGGGCCCAGCCCCTCTAGGAGGTACTCGATTGCTTCTCCTGCTGGCCCCAGTGTCCTGCAGACAAGCAGCACCTGCAGCTTCTCCCTGCTTCCCTGGCAGGCCCACACTCCCAGCAGCATGTCCAGCCATGACAGACAGCATGTGGGCAGGTGTGTGTGGGGTCATGGGGCAAGGACTTTTCAGCCTGACTCATCCCCCTGCTCTTCCCAGGCTTCCAGAGCTGATGGGTGGGGAGGCAGGTGTATGTGCTAGTCCCAGGAGGAGCAACTCGGGTGGAGGGGACTTGTGCTTCCCCCTTCAGGTACAGACCAAGGGCAGGTAATAGGGCAGAAAGATGGAAAAATGGTGGGGTGTAGTGAATGTGGTCCTATGCTTGTCTCCTCTGATGGTGCCCTCGGCTAGATTCCAGCTCAGTGGTTTTCAACCAGGGTGCTACTAAATTCCAAAAAGTTATGGAGGAATTCCCCAAGGCTAAAAAGGTTGAGTACCACTGCACTAAGTTCTTCTGCCTCCTGACTGTTGGCCCCAGGCTGAACTAGTTTTGTAGATATGGAGATGTGAAAACCTAGTGGAAACTAACAAAACTTGTATTTCAGTGTTTTGAAGAATGAGTTGATTTCTTGCACTCCCTTAGTTTTTCCTAAGTTTTCCTTACTTGAAGAGCTTCCTTAACTTAGAACTTTGGCACTTGAGTTGGCTCTTTTTTACACACCATTCATGGCAGCCTAGTCAATTAGAATCTTTAATTTTAATGAACTATTTTGCCTGCTGCTTTTCTGCAGCTGTTTATTTCCTGTGGCACCTCTGCCTTGTGAGCAGGACCTGTTGATTTTTAGTTCACATTTCTTTTAGTCTGGAGTTATGAAAGGTGCCTGAAGGAGGTTAACATCCAAATTTCACTGAAAGTCAATACAAGTCTTTCTTGCTTATTGCAAGACTGCAGCTAAAAGTAATTTTGGGGCTTAACAGATGGTTTTAAAGTGGAAGTGAGTAAATTGAGGCTTGTGTGTATTCTCTATATTTCATTATGTAACCATACAACATGGGGCGATTTCATACAAAAGGAAAACCAGTTTTTTTATTATATGTGCATTAGGGCTGTGTGAAGCTTCGGTCCCTGATTCCATTTGGCAGAGATTGAGGCTGATTTGATGGCCGAATTGAATCAGAGGACCCTTTAATCTCTCCAGACCAAATTAAATCCTCCAAATGGATTCAGAAAGATTCAAGGATTTGGACATAGAGGTATGTAGAAAAAACTTTTAAAACTGTCTCTAGGTAGCAGGTGCTCATGAGTGCTGCAGTGCTGGGAAACATGGAGCCTCCCACAGAAGCATGGGGGACTTCAGTGTTCACCAGGGAGTGCGCTGGGCCCCCCCTTCCCGCGCCCCCCCCATGCTCCCCCAGCTCAGTGACTTACTTGCCTTCTGGGTCTAGGGGGGTGGGGCAACCGGGGTCCCCCTCCAGTAGATCTCTGAGCTGGGGGAGTGTGGGGGGGCCCTGCACGCTTCTTGGCAGACCCAGAAGTGGACCAGAAGTACTTCCAGTCCACTTCTGGGTTTGCCACCGAGCACATGGAGGGCTCCTCTGCACTCCTGTGGGACGTGCCATGTGCCCCAGCATCGTAGCGATCACAAACCACACCTGCTACGTCAGGTATGTATATAGAAAAAACTTTTAAAGCTGTGTCTACGTGCATGCAAATGGCTGATTTTCTGACTCAACATTGAATCTTCAAATTTGGATTTGGCTGAATTGAATCAAGGACAGTGATCCAAACCAACAAATTGAATTGCTGTCCCTGATTTGAGCCAAATCTGAGCCTGAATTGAATAGGGCCCACTTTGTATACCCCTAATGTGCTTATGTACCCTAGTTAAAATTACCTTCTGCAATCACAAATGGTATGCAAAGTGATTGTAATATGCTCCCTGTGTATACAGGGAACAGTAATCGATTTTAAATTTAAGCTCCTTGATTCTTGGGTTCGGTGACAAAAATGTTAGTCTTAATATTATAACAACATAGGTATTATCACAATGTTTTCAATATTTCAACTAGAGTCTAGTTTTAGCAGAATTTGCATTGTTGTCTGGAGATTGACTATAAGACTAGTAACTTAATCTGGTGAAACATTAGATTAACTATTTTTATTTGAAGCAATTTGATTTTTTTTTCATAAGATAGGTTTAGTAAGACCTTCTAAGGTTTTTCAAAAGGAATAGAATCTGATTCTAAACAGCAACATCGTAAATATTGGTGTATTGTAATATTTTGGAAGAGGTCAGTATTGACTCCTATATACAGCTAGATTAATTGGCAGTATTGGCTTTAGATTTGTCCTAGTTATCTATTCTTGCTACGATCTACCTTGGTGAACGGTCTGTCTGGGCTACTTATGCCGGTATTGCAATCTAAAGAGTTTTTGAATGAGCATGATTTTTACATGGTTTTAGATTAATGTTTGCGAAGAATAAACATTTGAGTATGTTAGAGTGACTACTGGAGTATTTAAGGAGTATTGAAGTTTGGGTCAGAATTATACTGAAACTGAGATAAATGGAAGATTGCCTCAGTTTCAGTATAATAACCTCAGAAGAATTCAGGTTGGTTTGAATTTCCTAAGGTCAAAATAACTGTTTTCATACATGTGAAACTAAGTTGAGTTACGAGGGCCATGTTGTGTTACTGATTTTTTTTTTTTTTTTTCAAGCAAAGCTTGCCTATTAAGTGAATAGCCAACTATATAGTTTGGACGTTCTGCTCACAGAAGTGGAAGAAATTAATAGTTTAAGTACATGAATATATGTTCTATTTTCAATTTTTTCTGAAGGGCATTTACCATGAAAGGTAACTGTGTCTGTGAATTGCTGTTCTGTTTCTCAGTTCCAGCATTCTGGAAGATGCCCATCTGAGTTCTGAATAGTGGCTTAGTCGGAATATTTTCAAGATTCAGACTCACTATAGTAAGAGAAATCTTTTAGTAGTCAGTTTTAATCGCCCGCCCTTATAACTGGCTGTTGCATTCAATTCTATATAGTTTTAGAATTGACTGGAAGGCAAAATTCTGCTGGTAAGAACAGGTAGGCAAAAATATTTTAATAGCTTTGAATATATAATTGCTGTCTATTAGACATGAGTCTAGGGAAGCATTCATCAGCTCTAACAGGGTAACTGAGATGGCTAAAGCAAATTAGTAGATTGAGTTATTTCATCCTGTTTATATGTACGTCCTTTTAAAAATCAATCCCATGATTGCTGGGACCTCAAGGGACTAAGAATAATTTGTTTTGAACTCTGTTTGGTGTTATAACAAGTTCCTCATTGTATTTTATAAACAAAATAAATGATAGCTCTTATGCTATGAAGAGGATAGGGCTTTTATTTTTATAATAGAGAGCAATGAGTTCCCAGTTGTTACAAGGCTACATATTTTTGATGAAGTAATTGTATATGGGGAGTTTTCACATCTGTTTTTTTTCAAACCAGTTTGTCTTGAGAGCTTATATTAATATTGCTGGGTTGGTCTCTCCATCTGTGTCCTACTTAGCTTCTCAACTGGGAACCAGATTTTTAAAAGTAGTATCTAAAACAGTACTTCCATCTTCTAGCATTCAGGTGTTTATTCCTGCAAAGTAGTTCTCTTTATTTATGTGAGATAACTACATCTTAGGAGAGCTATAGCTAGACAAATACCACATTTGGTGGGCTGATAGGGGGGTGACTTTTTGTCCTGTAAGACAGTCTTGTTGTAGGTGGGTCACTTCAAAGAAATACCTTGAAAATAAAATGTAATCTGTTCTCTTTGTCTGTCTCTGTCAGTTGTGCACTTAATTGTTGGCATGGGTTATCTTTGCTTAACCTGTTCAGTTGTGCATAGCAACATTTAAGTGCTTAAGCCAGCTGCTGAGATTGAGGCAAGTGCCTTTTTTCCTTGAGCAAAGGAAGGTTGCATGTTGGATCTAACCATTTTGTTGCAAGTGAAGGCTGCTTGGGGGCTGGAAGGAAATTTCTTCTTTTTAAAAATTATTAAACTGCCTTAAGTGGAAGAAGAAGGAAATGTAATGTTTCTTCTTTTTTGTTTTAGCTTTTTTCTAGTCCTTTGAATTTGGTGTATTTTTAGAGTCTCTTTCTCTATCTATATCCTGACTGATCTCTTTTTCTGCACATAAATGAAGTTTCCCCCTACAGCCCATGACCCTGTGTTATAACATGTTTATGCAGGATTGATCCCATGTGTGCATAGCTTTTTACACTAGTAGAGCTCATCATGGTTTCAAAGAGCTTGCTATTTATGGAGAAAACATGGAAGAGAGCTATCATAATGAAAACTAACCCAGGATATTGGAGCAGAAGTGCAGTAACACCTTTGCTTTATTGGGGTCCTCATTTTCTGATCATTTTCTAAAAGCAATTGATCAAGAATTGGGGATGGGTTTTCAAAAGGACCTACAGATGTATATCTGCTTCCAGCAGACTCCTGTATTTGAATATCCCAGCATGGCAGTTAGTCATGTGGTTTGATAAATAATTGTATTATATTTCTTTCATACATTGGGTTCTGTTGTATATGATTGGGCCAGAAGACTGTGGATGACCCGATCTTCTGAGTCTTAATCAGGTTTCATAACCTCAGGAGCATTTATTCTATTGGCAATATTATAAGTTTGTACATGCTCACTAGTCAGTTCAGAAATTTCTATCTTGTTCAGCTGTGGCCCTTAGGCTTGAGGTTTGACTCTGGAAATACCCAAATACACATTAATGAAATGCATGAACACAGCCAGAGAAGTTCTCTCTAACAGCTGTTCATGGAATTCCAAACAGATGCATCATCAGCAATCATCCTATGACTTAAGTAATAGAAAGTCTTGAGAGGTCTGCAGTGTGTTTTAGAGATGGAGGGTTGAGTAATGGAAAGCTGCTGCCTTACAGGTGTAGCTATTAAATTTAGATGTTAAGGGAATTTCTGGAGAAAACAGAGAATTCCATTTTCTCAACTTTGGATCATACTACTATTTCCATCTAATGCCTAAGTTATATTAAAATGTTGTGGACAAAGCCTGTTTGAAGTGTGTATGCTTTGTGTGGTTTTATGTAGTTCAGATATTATAACGGTATCTGAAATTCAGATATCCTAAAACTTAAAATTAAAAAAAATGTTTTATTTATTCTGTATCCTCTTATTGAAGAAAAAAAAAATTTCCATTTTTTTAACCAAGCTTTCCCAGTTACAAAACCCCGGACCTTTACCCAGTTATAATAAGCTCTGAGCCCAAACCACAGTTTACTGGTGTGATCTCTGGGGCCTTATGTGTTGCACAGCCTGCCCCTTAACTCGCCTTCCACGACTTCGATGTTAAACTGTCAAGAGAGGGGTTCAGTGGAGATCTTCCTGGGAGGGACTCCCGACAAACGGGCGTACTCACGGTTGTTTGACGCAATGTTCCACGGGGCTCTGCCTCACCTGCACCCTGTCCACTCACCAACCAGATGGGTGTTCGTAGAATGGGGATTTTGGCCCTGTGGGGTTGCCCGCAGTTTGCTTCGGGTGGTGTCCCATGGTGTGGATGTAGATGGCTCTCCTCCCTCTGGCCTCAGAGCATGGTCCGCCTTCTCTAGGCTCTTTGATTTCCCCTTTTTCTTTTTTGGGGGTTTTTTTTTTCTCCCTGAGGAGGAGAGGGCTGTGGAGCTGCTTCCTTGACCCCAGCCTCCTCCAGGGAGTTCAGATGCCTCCTCTGCCCTGCTTCCTACAGGGAGCTTAAATGCTTCCCTTGCCTTGCCTTCAGGGGGAGCTGGAGGGCTTCCCCTGCTCTGCCTCCTGCAGGGGGCTCAGAAGTTTCCCCTCCGTGGCCTGTGGGAGCCGTGCAGGCTGTGCTGCTCCTCTTCCACACTGGAGCCTCAGCACGTCTAGCGTGCTGCCCGCCAGAGCTCTCTGTCCCTGGCTTACTCTCCACCTTGGTTCCAGTGGGGCTTTTAAACTTCCTCACGGTGGCCAGTACAGCCGTCGCGATTGGTTCAGCTGTTTCTCGCATGGGAAACAGCTGATTAAACAGCTAGTGTAATGCCGGTTCACATGGCTGCGGTCCCAGCTTTTGCTCTGGCTGCCCAGCAGGGGGTAAGACACCACTGCTGGGGGTCTCTTTCTGGGGTTTGGGGTCCACGGGGATTACCCTCTTCCCTTTGGGAGCCTATGGTAGCACCTTGCTGCCACAACTGGAACTATGTTTAGCAAATTAGACTTTTTTCTTTGAAAGAACTTAGCCATCTCTCCTCAAACAGGATTTTTTTTAAAAGCTCTACCAATGCAGTTTTTTGCTTAAGATGAGATCAATTGTATGCAATTAAGGCAACAGTTAAATCAGGGGCACCAACTAAACACTGTGGCTAAGTACAGATAGTTAAAAAACCTGTGGATGCAGTGATTTAATCTTTGCAGGTTAGTATAAGCTGCGTAGATTAAACAAGTAAACAGACATTCACTTTTGATTCCAGAAATGTACCCACATACTTGTAGTAGCCTAGATCAGAAGCTAGGGGGCACTAGAGCATGCCTCCTTGCTCAGCTACAGTAGATAGCTTGGGCTGGAGTTACCCCACCCACCCTGCAAGGGGGGCTTGCAGGGAAGATGCAAAGCATCCTGGGATGCTGGGGGGACTGAGTTAACTTGAGTATGGAGAGGATCTGGGACAGAAGTTCAGTAAACTGTTTTAACTTAAATCAGTTAAGTCTGATACTACATCCATCCAAGTTTATCTTAAACCAGTTTTGCTATTTGGAAAGCAGTTTATGTGCACTGAACTTCTGTTGTGTTACAGATTTGATTTGGTGTCTGAACACCAGGGATCTGGGTTTTCTGTTCGCAATGGAAAAATGTGGTGAAACATGGATTTATTTCATTTTAAGGAGAAAAACCTGGATCTTCTCTAAAGGAGAAAAATGCTGGCTAGGTGGGTTTCCCCTTGCAGGCTGGCAGAGTTCCAGCCTGCAAGGGGCTGGGGGGAGTAGGAGGAAGGCTGTTAGGCAGGGGCCTGGAGAGCAGGGGCCACAGGGGGCCCCATAGTGAGGGAAGAAGTTGGGCAGGGCTGGGGCTGCTGCCCAGCTGGTGCAGTGCCTGGGGCCATGTGTGGCCAGAGAGCCCAGGCAGGGAGCAGGGTGGGGCCATGAGTGGCTTGTCACGGAAGGGCTGGTTCTCCACTGCTATGCACACTTCTGGGAGGAAGTGAGGGGCACATACCCCCCCCCCCCCTTATTTGTGTGTGGGGTGGGTGCAGGCTGCCTGCTGTGGACTCAAGCTCCCTGTCCTGCTGCCCTACCCTGGGGCCTCTGGACACCAGACTAAAGGGCCTGAACCTGTTCAGTCTCCACAAGACAAGGCTGAGAGAGGATCTGGTGGCTGCTTACAAACTCACCAGGGGGGAACCAGCAAGAACTGGGGAGACTCTGTTCCCTTGGGCACCACCCGGGGTTACTAGGAATAACAGCAACAAATTGTTAGAGAGAAGGTTCAGGCTGGATATCAGGAGACATTACTTTACAGTTAGGGCTGCCAGGCTCTGGAATGGGCTCCTAAGTGAGGTGGTACTCTCTCCTACCTTGGGTGTCTTCAAAAGGAGGCTGGACAGTTATTTGGCTGGGACGATATGAGCCTGGCACCTGTTCCAGCCCAGGGCAGGGGGTTGGACCTGATGATCTGTTTAGGTCCCTTCCGACCCTAAGTACTATGAGTAACTTCTGTCCCAAGCCTTTACCTTTTTTTAAGACTGCTCTTGTAAGTTATATTTGGAAGTAGTTTTTGGTAAACAAATATTGTAATCCTTGTCTTGGATTATGCCAATTGTTAGCTTTTCATGGTTCACTGTATTCTAAAATAATTTTGGAGTTTAAAAGTGGCACAAAATATTTCATTACTCAGTACAGCCTGTCATTTTTGCAAGCATTAATTTCAGTGAGACTGATGCACAGGCTTGAAGCTTAACATGTGTTAAAGTGCTGTCTTGAATCAGGGCATGTATGCAGTCCTACCAGAGCTTGGCTATGAAACCAGCCTCCTTTCACTTCCTGCCTTCTCTTACACCCTCAGTTTTCAAACAGACTTTATGCCAGTATTTTTAATTAGCTGCCTAGTCTCAAGAGTTGCAATCTTTCTGTGCGCTGGCAACCATATTGCTGACACTCCTTTTTTTAAAAAAAACTTGCAACAGCCCTATACCTTGAAAACAAATGAAGGGCTTGAATATCATCACATTTGATATGGATGTTGAGTGATCATTTGCTGTAAAAAGTGCTGTATCTGAATCTTCTCTTAAGCACTGTTAAGTGGCAGCTTTTTCATTTCTGTAAGCATCTCTACTTGTGTTCTTCTGAAATTTATACCGAACTCTTGCAGTATCCTTGAGTCTTAGATGAGCAGCAAAATTATTTGTAATGTCGTATGAATTAAGTGGCAAAACTTTATTTTCATTAACATGTGAACTATGAATAGCCTATCCATCTGATTCTTTTCTTTTTTTTTTTTTTTAAGTATTCTGATGTGCTGTGAGTACTTTTGATTTTTTTAGTTTGTACTTTTTATTGTAGAGTGCATAAATAATGTAAGTTCACCACATGCACAGTGTGAGTTTTCACATTGGTAGATATTTCACATACTCTACCCTGAGTTAATCTGTTCTGATACTGTTTTCAAACTTTCTGACTAGTTTATTCAGTTCTAATAACTAAACTTCAATTCACCTTATTTATCAGACTAGCAAATATGTTTGATTATGTGACTGTCTTGGAGCACGTCTTGTGATATATGACTACAATCTGGAGAAAATCCTTAAAAGTTTAGATACTCTGACATGGTCAGTACTGTTAGGAGAGAGGAAGAGTTGCTGATTTTGCTAGGATGCAGTTGTATCCTTTAAACACTTCCTAGAAAGCACTGAATTACCCTGGTTTTTCACTCATTTTAGTAGAAGTTGGGGGTTATTCAGTGCCTTGGGCCTAGCTGTTCCATGCCTTGTCCAAAAATGAGTTCACACAGAACCAGAAGCAGAATTCAGGAGCGTGCACTTAAGTATCTATTCTGTGCTTTTTCCTGAATGGAGAGATGCCCTCTTGGTGTATCCCTCTTGGATCAGAAGAAACTCTTATTGGTAAGACTTGTGACTGTGTGAAATAGGGTACAGGTCACTGGGTACACTAGTGGTAGATTAAAATTCAGAAAATTAATCACAGCTTTTCCTGTGTGGCTTTTTTTTGTCTTTCTTAAATGAATAAGTTTCTGCTAACTAATTTCTATCAGTTAAGCCTAATACCTGGCAGTGCTGTGTTGGGGCAGTCTATATGTTCCATGTAGATACTAGATTTGCCTCTTTATGTCAGTTATAGATTGTTTCTGCACGTGTGAATCGATTCCCCATTCTCCCTTACCCTAGATAAAACTGAAGTGAGCAATGCTATCTTGGGGACCTGTGGAAACTGATCAAAATGCTGTAATATCTGGTAACTTTAATTCTGGGGTTCTTCTGACAATGCTTGTTATGGTTCTCATCAAAGCTGTCAAATCCTATTAAGGTGCGAAGATGGGAGAGAACAGGGGAAAATGGCCCAGGTGAACCTCTACAGGATGTATTTTAGAGACGTGTAGAGCAAGAAGCAACTGAAACCTAGACTGAAGATGTGTTAAATATTCCAAAATACATTTAAATCATCCAAATGTTAATTTGTGTTGGCTGCCTTGTTTAAATTTTAAACTCCTTTACATAAAGCATAGTTTAAAGAAATATCTGGTTTTAAACCAGCAGCCAAGGACCACAAAGTAATTTACTTTTGTTAACTTTGGAATAAAAAAGTAGTGTTTGCTGGCTTGCGGCTGGGATGTGAAACATCCCATAAGAAATGTTTTCTGGGCTTTAAGCATTCTCTTGTAAATTGAAAAAAAAATGGCTGGAGCAAGCCAGTATTTTTTCATTTCATAATTGACAGGAATCAAGCTTTGCAGTAAGCTCAGATTTTAATTACCAAGATCTGCTTTAAACTGACATCCACATAGACTGGTGAAATTCTCTTGGTCATCTATAGAGAATCGGCAAGTCAGGGCTTACCTGAAACGAAATGAAATGAAAAGCAGTTGCAGAAAGTGTGTTCCATTCTTGCGTGTTTAGAGTTTGCTTGTGCATGCTTTGTTTGTGATTTGTGGGTGCATGCCAGAACTCCTCCATCAGCAGCCATGTTTTTCCCTCAGATATTATTTAAACAACAAAGGATTATGAACAGCTGCTGGTGGAGAAAATACTCTGTTTTGAGAAACTGCATTTCTACTGTCATTCTATTTACTCTTACTTTTGTCTAAGGCAAGGATGGGCAATATGGTGGATCCAGCTGATGGCTGGACTCCATTTCGCAGCAGCCCCTGCCAGCAGGGCAGGGGCTGTTTTCCATGGAAACCGCAGCAGCAGTGTACTCTAATAGCAGGGCTGGAATTTCCGTGGAGACCAGCCTGCAGTGGTGGTGGGGCATGCAGCAGGGTGGGGAGCTGCTCCGGGGCCAGGCTGGGATCTTGAAGCAGTGGCAGCATGGTGCAGAGCCAGGGCAGGCCTATGTGTTCCAGGCAGGGAGTCCGTTTCTCGCCGGATCTGGCCTGTGGGCTGGACTTTTGTATGCCCCTCGTCTAATACCTAACTAAGCAAACCTAGGCAATCCCACGTAGACTTTTCTGGGGAGCTTTTAGTGTAGTTACATGCACAATATACTTGACAGAAGCTCAAAATCAAGGATATGAAAAATCAGGCCCCCTAACCATCCCCCAAACCACTTACCATTATTGTAACTATAATGAACCACAGACAAGGCATCGTAAGCTAACTCTGACCCCTTTTTACTGCCTTTTGGTATGCAGCCATTTAACACATTGACTTTTCCCTATACCTTGTATGCCAGTGAGTCTCAACCAGGATGCCATAGCATCATGGGGAGCCCTGAGACCCTTTCAGGGGTGCTATGAAGTGTTAGCACAGTTAGGTTTACAAACATGATTCCCAAGATAAACCCAGAGACTTCAGATAAGAATCCATAGTGTTAAAAACATTCTGATCTGTCGTGATCTTTCTGAATTCTTTGCAACAGGAGAATTGCTCTATTATTATTTCACTGCAGAAAAACAAGTGAAAAATAAGAGAAAAAACAAGTGAAACTAAGCTGGCATTTTCAGAGGAGGACCATTGTTGTACACCAGAGGTCTGCAAGAATTAGTATTGGGCGTCTGGGGAAATTCTTCTTTCATTGTTCTAGAGCAGGGGTCAGCAATGAATCAGAATGGCCAGCCACTTCTTGAGACCCAGCCCCTGTGCAGCACCCCAGTCCCCCTGTTCTGTAATGAGGGATGCTCTCACACCCCTCTACTGTAGCTTCCACTTACCCTCACCACCGCATGCTGATTAATCCCATTGCCAATGATGATAAGGACCATTGAATTTGGCAGCAAAGGTAAGCAGAGGCTGCAGTAGAAGAGAGAGCAGTTTTCAGCACAGAGGGTGGTGGTGGCAACAAGTGGCTTGGGTGCTGGCGAAAGATTGGTGGCACACCACAAAAGAATATACAATGCAGGATGCAGTAGATGCCTCTATCACTGGGTTCTGGCAATCCCTCCCAGCCGTTTGCTGCCTCAGGCCGGATCCAGTCTCTTCACACACTGGATCTAGTCCACAGGCCTTAAGTTGCCAACCCCTGTTCTAGAGGAATAGAGTTAGTTTTTGTTTTATTTTTAAAAAAAGGATAGAATAAAATAAATATTTTCTTAATTGGTTCGAGGAAGGGTTCTTTGCTGTTCATTGTGCCTGCAGGCTCTAGAGCTCTATATACAAAATGCTTCAAATGGGTTGGGTATGAGATTACGTGGTTAACCTTTGCAGCAAATGATAAAAACAGATGGGTGGAGAGCACACTGGCATCTCTGGTCTGGCTGAGAAGAGGCGGTTAACATTTACATGCCTTATGCCTTTTGTCAAGTACAAAAAGAGAAATGGTAAAATAGATACAGTACATAAAACAAAAAGGAACTTCATGACAGATTAGGTCATATAGCTAAATCAGGTAGCTGTTGTTTGTAACGGTAATACTAATCTTGGCAAAATAAAATAATTTTTTCCAGTGATTTCTCCAACTCGATATAGGCCTTTTTGTATTCTGTTGAAAGGGCTTGTGGAATTTAAAAAATGAGGAATCTACTTCAAGAATATTAATCATTTGGGTGAGATGGGTGGACACCTTATTGGAACTTTGACGGATCCTTTCCAGCAAACAAGTCTGTGAACGTCTTATTTTCTTGTTTCTCATTCTCCATTAATGAGGGCATCTTGGCTAAATTCCAAATCTTGTTTTACATTTTTCTTTTTCTCTTACAAAATCAAACTGTCTGACATAATTGATAGCTGGGGTAGAGGTGAAAGTGTTATGTTGTCCGATAATTATTTCTAGTAAAAAGAAGCAGAGTTGCCAACTCTAATCATTTCTCTTTTTATTTCCAAATTTCACAATGTTTAGTGGTATTTTTCCTTTTAAAGCTCCAGTTCCTGTTGTCATGTGATTTGAGAATACCTTGGCTTTAAATGGTAAAAAGAGCTTTAAAAAAAGAGGTAAATGAGAAGAATCATGTTTTTTTAATTTGGCTTAAAAATCATGAAGGGGTTTTTAGGTCTCAGTTTGACTTGTTGACCACTTGGGGTTGGGGGGAGTACTGAAGGAGTAATATGAGCTAATGAGCTCCTCAGCAAGAAAGATCTTGTGTTCTTGCAGATGCATTATCTGAGAGAGAATGAAGAAAGAAAAGTATACTTTTCTTAGGTGAATGTCTTGTGAAACGAAAGAATGTTAATCATCAAAGATATCCAGGAACTGGCTGCCTGATCTACAGAAATCTTCTATATTATTTAAATATATTGTGGCTTTCTTTTTCTTGAAATTTTATCTAGAGTTTTGCTTGTAGTTAGTTTTAGCCAAATCTGCTTGTCCTGACAAGGACAATGATTTATTATTAATCAGACTAAGCATGTATGAAGCTCTCTGGGTCATTTCCTTGTCTGTAAGTAATGATACTCTTTGGTCTTTGTGATGTGCCATGCTGCTGCTATGTACCTGCCAAACAATATTAATAAGTAACAGCTTGGGAATTGACATGAAAGGAAGAAATCATTGTTAATTTTAAATTTGCCTTTCTGTCTTATTTTACTGCTGGATTTGATATAACCTTATTTTTAAAAAAATGAGAAGTTTAAAAACAAGCAAAATGATTACCTTGAATTCAAGACAAGATTTATTTTCCCCATTCAAAATGGGGGGGAGGAGGGGAGGCGGCAGGGACTGAGGAGGAGGAGTGAATGAGGACAATGGCCGACAACAACACTGTGTCTAAGCAACATCAAAGTAACAACAGGTTGGCGCTAGGTGGGGTGTAGGAGATGTGGAACCCCAAGATCTTTAAATTACCAAGCGACCGTAGCAGGACACCACTGAACTGGATGTAACAGCAGTCCCTGAAATAAAAGTTTCCATTAAAGAAGTGGCGAGAAGCTTCAGTGGGTTAGGTAACTGGTGCCATGGCAGACTGTCGGCCCACACGACTGCGGTTGGCCCAGAGCGACTAGAAAAGCCTAAGTGGGGAGCTTCAGACAGGCGCAGCAAGTTACACAGAGCTATTGCGTTTCAGTGTAGGTGTGCAGCTGAACCTCGGCCTTATGTCTGGCTGGCAGATTGGGGCCTAGGTAAAGCCTGGCATGGTTGGAGATGAGGTGAGACCTGGCACTTCTTGGTGTTGATCTATGCCTCAGTGTGATATAGGCCTGGCCAGCTTTTGCTGTCCAGTTCAGGCATAGCTAGACAGGCCTGGGCTTCCTTTTGTCTTTTTTGTAGTTTGTCCCAAACAAGTGGTGTGGTTGGGTGCTAGATTTAGTTCAGGAGTGAGCTAAGATAGGCCTGACCCTTCCTCTGAGCTCTTTTGCAGCTTTCTGCCTATCAGAATTGGGATTAGGAATCTTAGGGTGCAATATGCTGACAAAAGCTGCAGTTAACTTCTCAAAGCCACCATGTGGAAGTGGAGGTCAGTGCTGTACCACATCTCCAGGAGCAGTGGAGCTCCTTGCAATGCAGAAGGACCCACGCTGTTGAGCAGCTCCCCATGGTACAGTGAACCCTAGGAGCAGCACAGGACTAATAGGGGTCCTGTGGGCTAATAGGGGTTGAATTAGACTAATTAGCTATGCAGTTAAAAGAATAGCTATACAGTTTTAATCAGAATGACAATTGTGCATTTGTGAGTTATATAAATTAATGTGCTAAAAGTTGGTTGGGCCATGGCCCGGGTGGCCCACCCTGCTCTGCAGCCTATGTCTGTTGCCAGTAGTGGAACTACCCAGCGTTCCTAATTAGAAGCACACCTGTGACCCTTTCCAGGAGTAAGGCCTCCTTTTCAGTGGTAGGATGGCTGCCTGCAGGGATTTGTGAAGAATTGTAGAAACTTACAAAATGTCCCGAAATGCATCGTCCTCTATGAAAATTCTAGCATTTCTACTTTGCATAACAAGAACTTATAACCCACTGGTTCTCAGCCTTTTTAGAGCTGAGGCACCCTTCAGTAGATTTGAAGCACCCCTTGGAGAATGCCAGCTCTTAGTTTTCATTTTTTTTTTTTGGACTGTGGAAAATAGAAGAGCAATTTTTCTGTTGCAAAGAACTCATAAAGACCACGACAGGTCAGAAAGGAATCCATAGCATTAGAAACATTCTGAAATCTCTGGGTTTATCTTGGGAATCATGTTTGCACACCTAACAGTGTTAACATTGCATGGTACCCCATGGCATACTTGAAAGGATCTCAAGACACCTTGGTTTAGAATCACTGTTCTAATCATATTTTGTTTTAGTGCAGTTGGAGCAGAGAACTTGCATTTGGACAAGTTGCATATTCCCTTCAACATATCCAAAGAACTTTAGCTGTTTTTTTTCTTTTAATTTTACATTATTTGATGCCTAGATTTTTTTTCTGGACATTGATCCATCAGGAATTGATATTTTTCCTTGAAAACTGTGTGCTTATCTCAAGACTGGTGTGATGATATTTGTTAAGCCAATTATTCCTGTTGTCATGGTCTGTACTGAAGCCAGACACTTAATATAATTGTTTGTGTTGTTATTTCAGACAGCCATAGATCAGGAACAAGAGTGAGTGCTGGTGTAATTCATTTTATTTGATAAGAAATGAGAAATAGGCTGTTCTATTTGTACCTCTGTAGTTAGGTTTGTCATGGTTTCAGAACTGCTGATCCTAGTCTCATCGCTGCTGGCTCATTGCATAATGGATGAGCCTGAACGGATGGAGGCAGCAGGTGTTCTAACAATAAAAAAAAGAACAGTGTTGGTTATTGTTTCAAGTGTCATCAATCCTCTTCCTTCTCTCTCTCTCTCCCCTAAATGCCTTCCAAACAAAAACTCCCCTATCTGAAGCAGCAGGGAGAAAATAACAACATTGACTATGCAATACTGCTACTTTCTATCTCACAAATAGTCTTGTAAATAGATTTTCATTTGATACCATGGATCTTTAAGTGGTGTATTTGTCATTGTGGGCTGCATAGAAACTGATTTATGAATTCCGTTTAGTGGAGAACTACAACAATACTTAGAAATAACTGCCCTATGCAGCTGAAGGGGAATGAATGAAAAATAGTTTCAATTATTGTGCTCGTTATGCCTTGTAAAATAATTGTGCTCTGCAGAGAGGAGTCTTCTGGAAGATCATTTTGAGTGCTTTTCAAGTGGGAAGGGACTGCTGCATATTTCGGTGCAAGACACATTGCACAGAGGCTAAAAGGCCAAATGGAAAGTGGGTTGTGTTGTCTAAGGTGATAGCTGTAAAAATTCAGGGCTTTAAACACTGTAACATTTGAAATATTAGGATAATAATATTTTTTTTCCCTCAAAGCTGGCTGAAACTATTGGTGAATTAGCTGATTCTGGGGAGGGAAAAAACCCCTCATTTATCTAAATTTCATTTTCCCTTGGTGGTTCTCAAACATTTCCCCTAGTTGTTCCATGCCTGTAGCACAGGGGTGGGCAAAGTCCAGCCCACGGGCCAGATTGGGCCTATGGCAGACTCCATTTCCCAGCAGCCCCTGCCCATGGGGCTCCCAAGTAGTTTCCATGGAGACCCTGGGAGTGCAGGTGTGTGACAGCATGGGACCATGACAGCATGAGGCTGCAGAATTGAGGCACTGCCCATGGAGACTGGCCAAGGGCCTTGCGGGAGCTTCTCTGGGGCTGGGACCAGGGGATTGTGGTGGTGACAGCATGGGGCTGGTCTGTGGCAGAGCTACAATCCACTGCCTGGATGCCACTGTGATGAGTGTGGGTTCCTTGGGCAGGGGCATGCAGGGAGTGGATTGCGGCTCTGCCCCATGCTGTTACCTCCGCAAGTTCCTGGCCCCAGGCCTGGAGCAGCTCCTCATGTGGCTCCTGGCTGGCCTCCATGGAGACCCTTGGAGCATGACAGTGTGGAGTGGGGCAGAGCCCTGATTGTGTGGTCCTGAACTGTCATGGCCCTATGCTGTCATACCCCTGTGCTCCTGGGGTCTCCATGGAAACCATCTGGGAGCCATGCAAGCAGAGGCTGCTGGGAAATAGAGTATGGCTGCTGGCTGGATCTGCCATTTTGTCCACCTCTGCTGTGATGACAAGATGCAGCTTTCACTTCCTTCCATATGGGGCATCTGCACAAAAGCAAGGGCGTGTGGTTTTCTGTTTTGCTCCCACATTGTGACTTCTGACAAGCATTCTGTTGTGCTTACAGTACTACCAATTCTTTCCAAAGCAGGGCATATTCCATAGTGCATTTTGTCCTTTGTTCTTTTTTCCTTTCTATCACAGTAGTTTGCTTGTGGGAATTTGAACTCCATAGCCTAAATGCATTGGATGCGTCTAGGTAACAGAAGACAAATTGGTGAGGTCTCCTTTTTAATCTCTAAGCATCTCCTTCTGGGATACAGGAGCATCCTTTTAGCTAGGACCTGAACACAAGTGATAAGGTGTGTACAGAAGTCACTTTTTTTTAAATGTGATGAGGTCCCCAAAAGCATTCTGTAGGTGTAACACAACACGTGCACTTTTAAAGTGGATGATTGTGTGAAAAAGTAACCTTTGTCTATTGTAGTATCAGACAGGGGTGCTCTAAGGCAGTGCATCTTAAGGCAGGGTTTCTTCCTGCCTGCTCCCCATGTCCTACCTACGTAAGGTACAAAAGGTTAAGAACTGTTGTCTTAAGCAATTGTGTATAGGTTCCCTGCAAGAGTTAATTCTGTGTGATTCTGCCCACATCCCATGTGGCTTTTGGGGGCTGTAGCAGAGACACAAAACCTTCCCTGATCACCCAGGTAGAGGGGTAAGGAAGCTGGCCCAGCCATGTGTACCCTCCAGCTACCCCTGCTGGAGGGCGCTGGGCCAGGCCCCCTGCCCCTTCTGTGTAAGTGTCTTGATAGTGGTAGCCATGCCTGGAGCTGGGGTGGGGAAAAATGGAGCCTTCCTACCTTGTGACCCTAACCCAGTTCCCGACAAGACCCTAGTGGGGTCTCTGGGCTGGGCCTGTATGGCAGGGGACCTCTGTTCCTTCCTCTGCTGAGGCTCTTGACAAGAGCAGCCTCATGGCTGCTATGCCCAGAATTGAGGGGGCTAGAACAGAGCTCCCCTGCCTCAGGGGCCTGGTGTGGCTACCCTTGCTGGGATCTTGCGGGGGAGTCGGGCCAGGCTTGTGAGGGGGTGGGGCTGTGTCCCCCCCATGCCCCACTCCAGGTGCAGCAGCTACAAGGCTGCCACTGTCAAAATGCTTGCATGGGGGAAAGGGAGCCACCCTCATCACTCAGGTCTGGCCCTGCTCCCCCGAAACCCCAGCAGGGGCAGTTGGTGGGAATGTGCAGTGGGGTGGCTCCATCCTTTCCCTCCTTTCCTCTCCTCTCCTCTTCTTCCCTTCCCTTCAGCCACTGCTGACAGTTCCTAGCTGGTGGCAGGGGACTGGGGAGAGGGGCAGTCCTGGGAGGCTGCAGGAATATCCCTGTCTGCTGGCCTGGGCCAATGTAGGTAAGCTCTGAGCCCCCCTCAGTTCAAGTGTGCTCTGACTCATGGTGCTTTGTGTAAAGCACCATAGTTGGAATGCCTCCCCAGTAAGCTGCCGAAACTTCTGTACACAGCCAGAGAGCAGCTTACACAGGGATAACATAAGTGGAGAAAGCAATTTCTACTCTGTATCCTCTGGCTGTGACTTCTCTTTCAGCCATGGGATCAGAGTGGTCTGTGGTAGGCTAGATACCCTTAACTTCCAGTAAATTAAGGTACTATTAAGAGATCTGATCCTCGATGATCATGGGTGACTCGTGCCACCTTAGTTGGGCGGGCACGTGCCCCCACAGCGACCAGTCAGTGACCGGGGGGGGGGCTGCCCTTGCGGCCAATGTCACCTATGGTGTCACCTATGGTGGTGTCTCCGCGGCCAGTTGATTGCTGCAGCCGCTTCCGAAGTGGCTGCATTCGTTTTTTGGGTGCACCACTCCCTGGTTGGCACTCTCAGAGGGGGCATCAGCCTGCCTCTCCTGCCCGTCACTTTAAGTGATGAGTGTGGCCGGTCAGGGGGTGCACCCCCTACACATCGCCACTATTGATGATGATGATGTTTTGTCCTTTCAAAAATCAAAAACTTCTGAAAACACGAATGCTTTGGGGTTGAACATTATGCATTTTTCTCTACGTACACTAGTTGGCCAAATGTTTTTAGAAACTGGTTTGCCTGGAAAAGTATTTAAAACTGGTTTGCACACTTTAGCTCTGTTTCTGGCCTGATGCAGGCAGGAAGAAAAGCTCACCCCATTTATAAATAAATAAAAGATCCACTTTAAACAAAAGTTTGACAAACCATTCAACATGTGACTGACTTTGATCTCAGGTCAGACCTCTGGTTATAGGAAGAGAGTTTGTTTTTCCCATTTAATTAGTAATGGATTTTTTAAATGAGATTTTGTTCCGATGTGTAAGCTGATAGTTGTGTAATGTGGTCTATTAATGACAGCAGAACTTTGGCATGCAAGCTTGCTGAAACTGCTGCCAGTTGATGAACCTGAGTTTGTAGGGAACTCCCAACAATGAGAGCTCAGAAATTGCTCTCCGTCCTTTTTGCTTTCTCTCCCCTTCTCTGTCACTGAATTCGTTTTCCCTTATAGGGTTATATCGATAGGAAATGTGAGTGATGCCTATGGCCTTCATCTTGCAAGCTGATGTGGTAACAAGGTCACCTGTGCATGATTTCCCAACCTCAATGAAACACTGCATTGGGTGTATTAGTTTACTGCTTGAAGAAAAAGGACTTAAAACATCCCGTTTAAGTTATACTTGTCAGAGACTGGATATGAATTGACTGTTTTGCATATGGACTCACTATGACTTGAAACATTTAACTTTAATATGTTCAAGGTAGAATGATGCTTAAAGATACTCATCAGAGGCTCCAAACCAGGGCTTCAATGCATTAATGTAGCATTAAAGGGTTTGTTACCTAGTCTGTTTAGATGCATGTCCATTTCCTCCAAAAAACAAAACAAAGCTGCAGTCTGTTGGCAGGGATCTTTTCTTGCAGCCATTCAGTAACTGCTGTAGTATCATCTTCATTGTATCTTTTGACAGTAGTTAATAATGATATGGCCTCTGTAATCTGTTTCCTATATATGTTGAGTATGCGTGTCTGTCCAGCTTTCTCTTGGAATTGCTACAGTCTTAAAGGCTTCTTTCAAGAATGTTTTACTTTTGTATTTTGCTCTTCTGATACTCCTTCCTTGCTTTTGATTGAACAGCAGCATCAGAAAGACAGGACAGTTACTTTTCAGTCATTGCTGTATAAAGGCAGTACTTGTAAAGGCCTTCTAAGTTATTATTGTTGGGTGAATCTGCCTTTTTTTGGTCAGTGAGTGAACTATTACTTTAGGCTAGGTAGAGATATTCAAAAGCCCAAGACAGAATTGATCCAAGTTATGTGGTTTTCTGTAAGTAGCATAGGTTAGATTGGTAATGAATAGAACACACATTCACCCTTTGGTGAAGGAGCTAATCCCAGACTGGATTCTGCCATTTTTAAACAAGTCTTTAACTTCTGCCATTTTTAAATAAACTTCTCTTTTGTTACTGGTACAGTATAGACTGGTTTCTGATCACTTATACCAGTAAAAGTGTAATGTCTGTATCTGGCATTTAATTTGCTAAACTCAGTTGGTCACAGGGTACAGTGACCCTTGGAACAAGCAGGGTTTTGTTATAAAGAAACTACTCTCAGCTGCTCTCAATGTGAACAGATGACAGGTCAAGAAGTATCAGGCTTAATTTAAAACAAGGGGGACTTTAGTTTGGGTACTAGGAAGAACATTCTATTGAGGGGGGGCTGGACTAGATGTCCTTATGAAGTCCCTTCCAGTCCTACTTTCCTATGATCCTGTGGGAGCAGTGAAGCATTGAAGCAGGTTATGGAGAGAGGTTGTGGAGCAGGTTATGGAGAGAGGAACTCCTATCATTTGAAGTTTTTGAGAGCAGGTTAGACACATGCTTGCTTAGGAAAGTTTAGACAGGGATGATTCTCCTTTGAGCAGGTGGCTGCACTAGATAGCTTTCTGTGGTCCCTGCAGGATACTTAGCATAGCCAGTAGTTTTTTAACCAGCTGTCTCTTCCTTTAAGGCCCAGAACTTATATTAAAACTGGCTCACCCCAAGGAATCCTAACCATCTAGTTAGAAAATGATTTCCGGCGATGTAGTAGGATATAAAAGCTATTAAAAGCAAGAGGGAAGCTGAACTGAACTAATAGAGTGGCAGAGCCAGAGGCTTCCCCTCAGACAGAATCCCTGAGATCTTGCGAAGGAAGGTGGCCAGACTACATAGGAACCATTGAATTTACTAATTGAGAGCTCTGGGAGGAAAAAACATTTGCCCTTTGTTGTGCTTTTGTGGCTTCTGTTAGAAAAGAAAGGATTGAAGCTATTGTAATTGTGCAGTGACAGCGTGAACTGTATAGATGTGCATCTGAACCCTAATCCTTATAGTTTTGGTTTTGTTCATAGTATCTTGTCTTGGAGAAGCAAGACAAAGCAATATAGAACAAACAATTCCAGACTAGCAGTGTCTGATTCCATCAAACTAAAATGTCTGTCCCCCAACTACATTTCTGTCTGCTCATTCTCTTAAGTGAAGGAAGGAATAAAGAGATTGACTGATAGACTCTTGGCATAGATTTGCAAATCCTCTTGCTGTCTTCCATTAGATCAGTGTGTGAATTATAAACTGCCACTATACAAGCAATTCAAGACCATATCTTCTTTGCCTGTTACAGGTCCAGATCAGGGCATAACTAGCTTTTGAGAGAGGCAGGGCAAAAAATTTAGGCAGTCCTACTGTGAACATGACCCCTGGTGTGAGAGATCCCTTCTGGTGGAGGCTTGCTCCTTAAGGAGAAAGCATTCTGCTGGCCACAAAACAAATGGCACCCCAGGGCAACTGCCCTTCTGTTCATCTGTACATCTGGCCACTGCACTGAATATAGGGACAACACACATGTTTCAGGGTTTTCCATGGTATCTTACTATTGAGCACTTGTATATGTGATGTGGGTTTAATTCCCAAGGTTTTATTTTTTGTCCCCTAAGTTGAAATAAGTGGGTTTTTAGATAAAATCCACTGTTTCATTTGTTCTATTACGGCAAGGGGTCTAGTTCTTTATTTTATTTTATTTTATTTTACTTTTTTATTTTTTTTATTTTATTTGTCAGAGCTGGAACCTGCCCGTGGCCAAGGGGTGAGCTGCTGGCAGGCCAAGTGGCCCCTGAGCTGTGGGAGGCCCCAGTCCTTCCCTCTGTGGCAGCAGCACCCCTAGGGCCACCTGGGTGGGGCTGCTAGTGGGCCAGGGGCTGCCCCAGGTTGGAGGCAGCACCCATCAGATTCAACTCTTCCTTGAGCCCCCTGGGGCTTCCAGTGCCCCATGCACTGTCCCTGCCGCCACCTTCCTGCTGCCTGGGACCAACTAGGAACAAGCTGGCTTGCTCCTGGAGCAGCGTGGTGAAGCAGCAGTAGGGCAGCTGAGTGTACAGGTGGTCAGAGAAGGCAGCGGGGACAGTGTATGGGGTGCTGGAAACATGGGCAGGCTGGGAGAAGCTTAGGCTCTGAAGTAAAAAAAAAAAAAAAAAAAAAGGGCCCTTTGCCACTTCTGAAGGCAGAAGCTGTGAAGGGCCCAATGCTTTTTATTTGTAATGTAAGCCTGGCAGGCTTGAACTTCCCCGAGTCTGCTGGGGCTTCCAGCACCCTGTGCGCTGTCCCCATAACCTTCTCTGGCCACCAGTACACCCAGCCACCTTCCTGATGCCTCCCTGCGCTGCCCTGGGGCAAGTCAGCCGATTCCCGGGCAGTCCTAGGTGGCAGAAAGGTGGCATGGACCATGCAAGGGGTGCTGGAAGCCCTGGTGGGCTTGGGGAAGAGTTGGATCTGCTGGGTGCCGTCTCTGAGCTGAAGAAGCCTGCCCAAGGGGCGCTTCTGCTGCAGAGGGAAGGACCAGGACCCCCAGTAGTTCAGCGGCTGCTTGGCCTGCTGGCAGCTCACCCCCTGGCTGCTGGAGATGTGGGCTGGCTCTACTAGGGGGAAAAAATAAAGGTGCAGGTGCCTGCTAAAGGCAGAAGTGGTGAGGGGTCCGATCCTTTTTTCTGCGGAGCCTGCCCACTTCTCCCGCGGCCAGGGGGCAAGCTGACAGCTGCATTGTTTAGTTTGCAATGATGCAAAGTCATTTAAAACTACCAAAACTAGTGCAGGTGTAATGTGTGATGCTATTAAGCCACACAAATTACATTTTTGTCATGTGTACATTGTGATGTTTGTCATGTGTACAGGCACCCATAGTATTTAAACATTGTCATCCTTTTTGAAGTATAGCTAAGAGACTGGTTATCTGTGTAGCAACCGCACAATGACATTTGAGTGCCAATGAAAGTTCTGGCTAAGCAAAGCTAGCAGTGCAGCCAAGAAGACTCTGCCAGGTGCTTGCCTTTCCCATTTCATTGTTTTTGACACTTTCAGTGTTAAAGGTGGCACAATTTATTATATTTTTTGCACATCATGTTGCTAAGGCTGTAACATATGTAAGCACATACGAATGTAATCCAGGAGTGCTTCTGCAATTTGAAACTTCTTACCAGCTTGCAGGCCAACTGGGTTTATACTTCAGGTGTCCCTGAAGAAATGTACATTGTTTTGCCAGATCATGAACCCTGACAAATGGAATACATAGAAATACTTTTTGTAGTTTTTGTTTTTTCTCTTCTTTTTTTATTTAAACAATTGCATATTTATGCCTTTCAGTGGGGGGCTTTGGTAGTGGGCAAGATTAGCTAGATGTGGAAAAATTCATTTCTTCATCATTAGCTTAAAAATTAGGCATTGCCAGAGGCAATACAAGGGGGAAGGAAGGTGCTATACACCTTGTAGTGGTCCTTGTATCATATTTCTTTGCTTCAAAGCAGCAGTAAAGCTTTGTGCATCTGTTTGTTCTTGTCTTGACGGTTAAATGTAAAGACCTATAATACCTTGAGGAGTGTGAAAGCAAAATATTTTCTATGTGTTAGTATATTCTGGCATGTAGAGCAGATTTTGTTTTCATAAAAACATGATACAAAAGGCAGACCTGCGTAAGTGAAAAGAGCAGGGCTGCTTTGTGGCTGTTTTAATTTGAGCCAGAATGTGAATGCTTTTATCTGTCTCCTCCATCTTCAGGCATTTTTGCTGTATGTAAATTTAAAATAAGGGACTACAAGTTGTCTTCAAGGCTTCTGTGATGTATGTTTCTGTTTTCTTCCTGGGTTTCATTTGTCACACTTCCTAAACCTAGCACTTCCTGCCCTAATACTGATTTTCAAGACTTTGAATGTCCAAAAGGCCTGAAAAAGAGTTACTTTTAAGATTTTAAATGAAGTGGTATTCCTTTTTGAAAACAAGGGTCACTGATAGGTACTTTACAAAAAAGGGAAAAAACTTTTTTATAGTGATTTTAAAACCTTTTTCTGTTCCTTTTAGAAGGTTATCAACTGAAATATTTTTGAAGGAACAATATAATAGTTCCTTCATGTCATGGTATCATACTTACATGAAACTATGAATTACTTGGAAAAGTGATACTCTGATGCCAGCGTTGTCTGCCAGCTAGGTTCTGGCAGGACAGGAACTTGAAGCTAGTATAAGAGAATATGTTCTTACATTGTTTTTACTTGAAAAAAGTGCAGAGCCTGTGAAGATTGTACTAGCTCTCTCCCAATTCTAGTAATTTTAAAGAAGGGGAAAATGGGACTTCAGTGTGGTCAGGTAACTTTGCAGTGAGACTTGTATAACTATGTGAGAGTGATGAATTTATATTTCAGTGCTAAATGTGTAGTTCACAGGTTCTCATCAATCAAATGAGAAATCTCTCCCTTCACTTTTTAAAAGGTCAGGTTCCCTGTGACAGTTTTTGAGTTGATACAACTGTTAGATGCCACAGTCATTCTGAAGTCATGCCACTTTCTTGTCCCTGATAACTTGAATACACTTGCATAGGTTTCTATCATTCCTTCTCTTTTTACAGGTTTTATAATGAGCTAATTATATTAACATGCAATGTGCAGCAAAATTCAAGGGGAAATATTATGCAAGTACCAGGAATAGTTCAAATATTGGGGTCCGTGATTTGGACATAGACACAGCTTTAAAGTTTTCCCTATATACCTTGAGATAGCAGGTGTGACTCATGATTGTTGCAATGCTGGGGCTGATGGAGCGTCCCACAGGAGTGTGTGTGTGTGGGGGTCCTCCATGTGCTCAGCAGCGAACCCAGAAGTGGACCAGCAGTACTTCCAGTGCACTTCTGGGTCTGCCAGGGACTGCATTGGGGGCCGCCCCCCGGCTCAGTGATCAGCAACAGGGGGACACCAGGTGGTCCCCCCAGACCCAGGAGGCACCGGTTACCAAGCCGGAGGTAGGGGTGCGAGGTGGGCCCCCTGCATGCTCCCCAGTGGACCCAGAAGTGCCTCTGGTCCACTTCCAGGTCTGCTGTCAAGTGCAGTGGGGAGAGCACCCCATGCTTCTGTGGGACTCTCCATGTGCCCCAGCATTGCAGCATTCATGAGCCCCTGATACCTAGAGATATGTAGAGGAAACATTTAAAGCTGTCTCTGTCCAAATCTCTCTGAATTGATTTGGAATGTTCTGATTCAATTTGGCAAGATTAAAGGGTCCTCTGATTCGATTCAGATTCGGAGATCCGGCCACTGAATTGGGCTGAATCTCCACCAAATTGAATCAGGGACCGAAGCTTTGCACAGCCTTACTAAATATCTCTGAAAGTTGGTATCCCCCAGACCAGTCTACTTTGCATTATCGCTCTATCCCACCCACATATTTAATGTCTGTTTCTCTTAATGCTTATTAAACAAGTGTTATTCTAGGTACGTGCTTACCCCCCCACTTTCCCTCCCATCTCCAAGTAAGAGACAGTGCCAGAAAGTTTGCATTCTAAGAGATAATAGAAACAGAGCGGAGAGAAGTATTGTGCCTATTGTACATTTAGACTAAGGACAGAAGTTACACATAAACTGGTTTAAGTGATCAGGAACTGAATCAGAAGTTCAGTGCACATAAACCAGTTTCAAAATGGCTGAAACTGGTTTAAGATAAATCTGGTTGAATGTAGTATCATACTTAACTTATTTAAGTCAAACCAGTTTATGAACTTCTGTCCCAAACTCCTCCCCCCCATCCCCCAATTCAACTTAACTCTCAGTCTTCCAGCATCCCAGGATGCTGTACAGCCCTGGGCTGTGCTCTTTGCTCTAACGGAGCAGGGTTGGCTCTGCCCCCAGCTGTCAGGAGGGACCTTTCCATCCCTAGTAGCCAGCAGCTGGGTGGATTCCCTTGACCCCACTCCCACCCTCTCCTTGGCTGGGGCATGGAGGGTAAAGCTTCCACTGTGGCCTTCCCTCCACCGGGCATAGTGGTGGGGAGAGCGTTTCCCTCCCACACTCCCTGCTCAGCTGGCCTACCGGCTTGGGAGGGGGCATTGCCCCAGATCCCAGCTTGGATGAGAGGAGTAGTGGGGGCTTTACTCCAACACCTGAGATGGGAGCTAAGGTGATCACCTGTCCATGCCCCCTTCCTGGCCAGTGGGCTGGCTGAGAAGCGGGTGGGGAGTGGAAACAGCACCCGCTATGGGCGTCCCACCCTCTTTGCTGGGCAGAGCCTGCCTGGGATTCCAAAACTAGGTGTGTGTGGGGGGGTCATTTCCCCCTAACTCCCGCTTCAGCTGGTTTGCCAGCTCAGGAGGAGGCAAGGCTAGGTGATCGGCCCAGTTCCTAGCTCAGGTGAGGGAGTAAACCCTCCACTGTGAGTTTCCCTGCAGCTGGAAGCCAGGTCCATCACCTGGCCATGCTTTCTGGTTGGCTGGCAGGCTTGCTGAGGAGGGAGTAGGGGGGAAAATGCCCCCCTGTGCCCAGCTTTGAACCCCTAGCTAGGCTGTACCTGGCACACGAGGTGGGAAGCCCACTGTGGTGGCTGTTTCCCACTCCCCTCCCCCTCAGCCAGCTTGCCTGCCGAGCAGGCGTGCGACCAAGTGATTGGCCTGGTTCCTGGTTGCGGGGAAGCTCACAATGGGGGCTTTACTTCTCTGCCCAAGCCAGGAGCTAGGCTAATCAGCCAGCCATGTACCTTGCTTGACTGTTAGACTGGCTGAGGAGAGAGTGGGGGGAAAAACAGCCTTCACTGAGGGCTACCCCCACTCCCTCCTCAGCCAGCCTTCTGGCCGAGGAGGGGGTATGGCCAGGTGATTGGCCCAGCTTCTGGCTCCAGGAGCTGGGCAGGGGAAGGAGAAACACCCCACTGGGGGTTCCCCTCTCCCCATTTCCCCCAGCACTGGGGAGACCCAGGCTCAGGGTCCAGTGACAGGCAGAGGGGAGTGTTTCTCCCCACATCCCCTTCTCAGACTGAGGAGGGAGGGTGGCTAGAGGGACCAGCTCTGGGTATGGGGAGAGAGGGAGAAGCACCCCGCTGGAGCCTTCCCCCCCTTTCCTCTTCCCCCTGCCTCCTGCGTGAGGGAGACGCTATCTGGGGGTCCGGTGGGGGGTGGGGGGGTGTTCCCCCAGGCCCCCTGCTTAGCTGGCCCAGACTGAGGAGGGGATGTGGCGAGGCAGACCAGCTCTGGGCACCCCAGTGGGGGCTTCCCTCCTTCCCCTCCCTTCCCCAACGCTGGAGAGACCCTGGCTGGGGGTCTGGTGGGAGGGTTCCCCCCATGCCCCCTTCTCAGCTATTGGGAGGCTAAAGAGAGGGTGTGGGGTGAAATCACCCATCTCCTGGCTCTTTGTATGGACTGGGGGGCATGTTTTAGTACCCCCAGACCCTGATATGGGCCACTGTGGGCATCTGTTCCTTTCACTTTTGAATAATGAATGTGAGTTCATTTTCTTATTGGTTCAATCTAAACAGTTTACAGAAACCTGCAAAGATTGAATCAATTCAGCCTCAGGCTTTGTTTGTGGTTAACCTTACAATTGTTTATTCAGGGTTGTACACACAACCTGTGTCAGAACCAAGAATTGATCACGGTTGTATACTGTGTTTTTAATGTAATATTTTTCAAATTATCTATCACAGGTCTGTCTTAACTCATGGCCTATGGGCTGTATGCAGCCCATGAATTTACAACTCCCAGGTTTCCTCCCCACTAGCTACTGCCCCCACCCCATTGCTTTGGCTACAGCTGCAGCTAGGGTCTCCAGGCTCCCCCTCCCTGCTCAGGCTTCTGCTTCCTGCTTCTACCCTAGGGGATGTGGTGGGGCATAATGGTGCAGCCTGCGGGGTTGGGGAGGTGGGGGTGGGAGCTGGGTTTCCTGCATGGCATGGTGCAGCAGGGTGACACCAGAGCAGCACTGTAGCCTGGGGAACCTGTTGCCCACACTGTTGCAGCCTGCACAGTGTGCAACCACTGTCCACTTAAAATTTAGACAGCCCTGATCTATTATTACTATTTTATTATATTTTTACCCTCTCATAATTACTTTTTTCCTGCAGATTTAAAGTTGACTCTAGGCTTGGGGCTATGGAGGAAATCCACAATATATTAAAAGAATAGTGAACTCCATGAATTGGACTTCAATTAAATGTTTTGGAAAATATCTGAGGGAAACTGGACCAGAAATAATCTGAAGGGGCCCAATCTTACATGTCCTTGCTAATATGAAGAAGCATTTGGTGATCTCACTGTAGCTACAGATTGGTTGTAGGATTAAGTGTTTTTGAGATAATATCCATCATTATTTTAGAGTAAACCTTCTATCTTAGTTTAATAATATTTGCTTTGTGTACAGTACAAAACCTGTTTTTAATGAAATAATACCTTGGCTATACTCTTGACTTTTTATTGCACAGAGATGTAAATATGAAAATTACTTGGTGCCCAAACTCTTACTGTGATGTGTAACTGCACACACACAGAAATATGAATGGTGTGCCAAATACAACCCTTCTGTCTTTTGACAATCTATCACTTTTCTGCCAAGCTTCACAAATTCATTCCTAATATATGACTGGGAATAAATAGCTCTCCTTGCTGCCTGTCTGTCTGAGTCGTCTTTATTTATTTTTACTCACTACTTTCTTGGAGGCTAAATATATCCATTTAAAAGCAAGAGAGCTCTTTTCTAGATTTGGCATTGATGCGTCTGTGTGTATGCAGCTTCTGATACCTTGTTGGCTGGGATATATTTCACCTGAAAGCAGCATCTGCTTAATGATTTGTCACCCTTTCTTTTTTCTGCCCTTAAGCTGCTTTGACACCAGAGACTTGTTAGCTGACTATAGTGCAAGTATTAGCAATGATTGGGGAAATATGATGAAAGCAATCTAAATTAAAAATTGCATATTGAAAATGTAACTGAATAATGTGGCATTTCATAGGGACTGTGACAGGTTTATATAGCTGCAGAAGACAATTCAGAACAATGAGTTAAGCAGCAACAACAATACATATCTAAAATATGAGTTACTATGTAAACATTCACCAGAGATGCTGCCCTAAAACTGGGGTACAGAGAACTACTAACCTTTCGTTTGATTTCCTTTTTTTTTTTTTAAAAAAAACAAAACCAAAAAACAGTTTATTTTTCCTTTTTAGATTGATTCTTTGGATTGTAAATTGTAAGTGAAACTGGCAACAAATCCAACAATGAGATAATTACTGTGGTTGAAATTTGGTGTAGTCCCTTACAGAGAAGTAAATGTAATCCAGATGATGAGCTCAAGCAATTCCTCATTAAAATGAAATGCAGCAACAAATTGTATTTGTACTTGGCTTCTGTTCTCTCTTTTTCCACCCCCCCCCCCCCGAAAGGGGTACTCTTCATGTTCCAGTGAGCTTTAGAGATTTCATGAAAGGCTTGACAAATTATTCGCCCACCACAAATAGAGTGCCACCTGTAGGCCTTTCTTTAAGATTGGTAACAAATTGTGAAAACAAGTTGAAAAGGAAAAGGACTTGCCTTAATTATAAATTGCAGACTTGGAAATACAGTTTATTTTAGATCACATGATCAATTTTTATAATTAAAATCAAAATCTTCCTCTCCTACATTAAAAACAAAACAGTTTACATCATGTTACATAAAACATTTCCCCAAACTAACATAGAACCTCTTTATATACATCCTTTGTCATCTATGTGCTTCTTATCATCAGGTATCATTTACTTTTTGTTAACGTAGAGCCTCAACAAGATGCATCCCCCCTCTCCCCTGATTTATCCATTTTAAATGATCAACATTGGCTTTTATGTCACATCATATTAAGATTTCTATACCGGTTCTCACATAACCTTTCCACCCACAACCTTCCCTTACCACCCACATCTCTTTGAAAGGCACTGCCTGTTATGCTTTCGTCAGTCTTTTGTTCCAACCCATTGTGTTTATTCCCCCTGCTCTCCCTTCCCCTGTTCAGAATTTTCTGGAACAGCATTCCCCAGTCTTTTAATTCACATGGTTCACCCATGTTGGCTTAATTGCTAACTTAAATTTAAGGAAGAAATTATTGGAAGCTTCATATAGTGCAACCCTTCTTTTGCCATCTTACTGTATGTGTATGGTGGGCCCTAGTCATGGCCTGGGAGGTAAAATATAAACAAAGAATAAAGATAGGTTATGCCTCAGAGCTTACAGTTAGTGTATAAAACAAGATGAAAGAGATGGGGCAGTATAGAGACACTAAGGCAACATTGATCAGTATGCACTCTACCGCAACCTCCTATCTATTGTTAAGCCTCTGTAGGCATCATGGTAAGGGGGGGGGACTTTAAGGTGTGACTTGGAGGGGAATAATGGAACTGGAAGGCAGTCTTTGGAACTGGAATGCAGTAGGACAGGTGGGAGGAAGAGGAGTGCTAGTGGGGACTAGTTATCCATAGCCTATAAGCATTTGTAGACTACACTTTAAAGTGGATTTAAAGCAGGTTAAATGCCTTTTGCACCACTTTAATGGCATTGCTGTTTGTATATTTGGCAGTGTCTTGCGCATTAATTCCAGCTGCTGTAGCACATTCAGTGGTGTAATGTGCCTTAAGTGACTTTGGGATGCAGCAAATGACTGGGGCGCTGCAAAGTAAAACACTTCCTAGGAGTTTGTTTCTTATCCTACAGCCATGGAGGGAAGCACCAGGCTCCAGGTGGCTCAGGGACTATGCAGGCAGGCTGTGCAGGCAGCCTGGGAAGGCAGGCTCCACAGAAGGGGGAAAAAAACCCAAAGAAGTGGTGAGCTCGAACTTTTTTTTCTTTCCCTGGAGCTTGCCTGCCTGCGCTGCATGGGGGCCTGGTGCTTCCCTGTGTGACTGTGGTGCCCCCTAGGAGTGCCCAAGCTGGGTGATTGTGGGCGAGTGCTGCTGGGGGGTGGGGGACTGCTGCACCAGCTCCCCTCTCCTGCAGCTCAGGGACCACTCTGCCCACCAGCAGCTCTCTTTCCGCTCTCCATTGCTGGAGAGGCAGGTAAGGATTGGGCTCTGACACAGGTGTACATGACACAGGGGTTTACTTCACCCTAAATTGAAGCAGTGTTTTTTAAAAAACTACCTCTTCAATTCAGGGAGAATTAAACCCCCGTGTTGTGTACAGATGCCCCTAATATCTCTTCAGTTAAGCAATTAGCTCCTGGTTCACAAATGCTCCTTCCCTCCCAGCCCAGGACTTTATGTGGGTCTGGCTTGCCACTGCCTCCCTTTGTCCCTCTCCCATAAAGGGCCCCAGGAGCAGCTGTGTCCAAGCTACTGTGTTATTGGTTAACCGTTTAACCATAATAATTAGAGGAGGTTAAATTTTTTAACTGATATTTACATCCTTAACAAAAAGGTGATTGTTCAAAATTTTAACTAGATGGAGGTGGGGAGGCAGGCGGAGCCAGTGCAGTTTTTACACTGAAGGACAAGTAATAGGCTGTGAGCAGAGACAGGTAGCTTGCTTATGTTTGATCGATAAATATTTTCATTGTTTGGTATAAAGCTGGAAGTGTGGACTGTGCTGAACCATCCCATGAATGTTTTCTGTATTGCGGCAGTATGGGTGAAAGTTACTTGGAGGGAGCATGGTAACAGAAGTTCTCCATATGTGTTAGGTACAGAATGCTGAAGAGCAGCTCATATCAGTGATTTGAAAGTTTTTTTTTCTCTTCTTTCTACCATCCATATTTTATGACTAAGTGCTCCCTTGAGCCTTAGCCAGCCGGAACCTGAGAGTAGCATCCATTGGTCTAGCAAGCCAAATTAAAAGGATGCATCTGGAGGTGAACTATTTAAAGAAATGAAGAGAAAACGTCTGGAATTCTACCTAGATAAGCCATTAATATGAGCTAAGTCAACCTAATACAGTCATTGGAGCTAACTTTTCCAATGGAGTTACATAAGCTACTGTATATATGTTAGGAATAAAAATGCAAAGACTTTTGAGCTTGGCAGAACAACATCACTTCCAAGCAAAAGATACTAAATTATCAATGAGCCAAGGCAGAAGTCCAAAGGAGGACCTGTGATATGAAGAACCAGATGGTGAGAAGACAAGGCGAAGGAGATTCAACATCTCACTGACATCCACAGTATGCATGTTTTTTCAGTGCCAACAGAGCCATTTAAAGTCTGAGCTCTCAGGGATCAACCCCCTTGAGACCTGGTTAAAGAAAGGGGAGCCATCAACTCCCTGTTGGAAAAAGCATTTTGAAGATCTTTTCGATCAAGAATCTATTGTTGATGAGAGTATCTCAACTGTATCCTGCAACATCTAGTCAGAGACGTTTCCAGAATCCCTCCCACCCTTGATGAAGTGAAGAAAGCTATCAAGTAGATAAATGACAAAGTATCTGGACCTGATGGAATCCCTGCCAAAATCTTGCAGCAGTGGTACGAGGAACTGGTATCATGCCCTCGTCATAAGGAGCTGGAATAATGAGGAAATCCCAAATGACCTGAGTGACACCATGAATGTGACCGTTTTCAAGAAGGGAGACAGGTCCGTTTCTGGAAATTACAGAGGGATCGCCTTGCTGTCCAAAATTTGTCACCATTCTTTGCCTGCTCCATAACAGTATATGAGTGGTGATTCTCAGTTATGGATCTATAACAGGTCCCTTTGAGGTTAAAAAGGGAGTTAAGCAAGGCTGTGTATTCACTCCAATATTCTTCTTGATATTTCTTACTACGATGCTACATCTGACCACCAGCAATCTTCCAGTCAGAGTGGAGTTAACTACTGAGTGAATGGTAAGCTGTTTCACCTTAACTGATTCCAAGCCAAAACCAAGACCACCTCAAATTCAGTCATTGAACTCCAGTACACTGATGATGCTGTGGTGTGTGCTCACTTGGAAGCAGACCTTCAGACAGTTGTCAGTGTCTTTACCAAGGCATACGAGAAAATGGGACTGATGCTTAACATTCAGAAGACTAAGGTCCTCCATCACCAAGCTCTTAATGAGCAGTCCCCAGGGCCGGTAATTCAGAATCGCAGTGAAACTCTGGAGAATGTTATTTCGCATATCTTGGAAGCCATCTCTCACAGAAGGCTAACATTGCTGAAGAAATCCAACTTTGCCTTTAAAAGTGCAAGTACAGTTTCAGACGCCTGAGGAAATGGGTGTTCGAAGATTGGGATATCAGTCCCAAAGCCAAGCTCATGGTTTATCAAGCGTTGCTATTCCCACCTTGCTGTACAAAGCTGAGACATGGACAGTGTATAGGAGGCACCTCAAGTTGCCCTCACAGAACCACGTGCCCAAGTTGCAACAAAGTCTGGTGATCCCAGATCGGCCTCATCAGTCATATAAAGCAATCATGGGAGACAATCATCCTCACCTGTGAGGGGTTGCCGATGTGTATGTGAGTGGCCTAACATGAATGGCCATGCAGTGCCCTGTACTTCCAAATTAAAAGGTAGACAGATTGGCATCTATCATTATTTTCCTAAAGCTAACTAACACTATCACAACACCGTTGCTGGCTTATGGATTTTATGGGGTTGGTAGCGAGGTGTTTAAGGAGCTGCTCATCCCCTCAAGGGCTTGAAACCCAGCTGCAGACAGTCAAAAATTGATAGTGTGCCTGGCTGGGAGGCTAGTGGCCAGCTGGAAGTGATAACCTGCTAATCAGGATGGAGCCACAAATATGCTTAAGAACTTCAGGAGGGAGTGCTGAAAAAGGAGAAGCTCAGAGCTACAATTGCCCCTGTCCAATGCCTGGAGAACAGAGGGTTTTTTTATTTTTGTTTGTTTTACTTATTGTGGTTTGGTTTGTTCATTTATTATGGTTTCAAAAGTGTTTCTGAAAAGAGTAAAACCAGTCTGAGTACCTGAAGTTAGAGCTGACCTGCCTCTGTCTCAGGCAGTGAGGTACACGAACTGCTTATGGGGTGATTTTCCATGAGTGTGAATATCTATATTTCTATCTTTTATCCAATCTCCAGCATCCACAGACCAACTAGATGTGACAATGTAGGGGTGTGAGTGAGTGAGTGACCTTTCTATGGCAGAATTGGAGCCCAGATGACTGCTCCTTTCAGTGCCACCAGTTGGTTTGCCCTTTATAGGGAAGTATTAGAAGCTTCTTTTTCCAAAAGTGCAGTCTCGTTTTCTTTTCCTTTTCATTAATACTTCCACAGAGCAAATGGAATCTCTAAATTAGGCAGCATCTTTCCACCTTCATTCATTTCCACTTCCTTTATAAGCACACAGAGTTTATAGACATTCCCACCTTTCCTAGTGCATTATTGGACTTCCCTTTCAGTTGTTTTTCTAATACCGCATTTGAAGAATCTGAGTAAAACACACGCACATGTTGCAGTTAAATGTAGCATAATGCTACTGGCTTGAAACTATCCTGTATTGGAGATTCTCATGTGATGGTCAGTTAATTCAGTTTTGGTTCCACTGCCTAATGAATGAATACATGTCCAAATTGCATATAAATAAAATAATTTCCAGATCTCAGACTTGTCAAAATTGACCTTGGCCCCAGTTTGGATCTGGACCATAGGGCTCTGCCCAGGCCAGATTTGTGGGGCCAGCAGCAATTGCAACAGGTCCAAATGCACATATATATTTGTTTTTAAACACTCTGAGGTGATGAGGGTGGGAAATGTAAAGTAAGAACATTGAGTTTTGTGTGGATATGCCAATTTTCTTTTAAAATGTTAAACACTTATTCTGAAGGGTAAAACACCACTTTTCTCATGGTAAACTTTGGAGAATGGCTTAATTTATATTTCTGTCTTTCTAAGTAGGAGGTAGGGCAGGGCAGTACACTAGAGCATGTATACATGTGCTCCAGGAATGTGTGTGTGGGGAGCAGAGGGGGCGCAGGAGCACTTTAATTAGAGCAGCTATGAAAGCTGCTCTAAAGTGCCTGGAGCGTCATGTGTATCAGCGTCCGTGTGCTGAAAAATGGTGGTGGGGGCACTTTAACCAAAGCTCATCAAATGAGTTTTATTTAAAGCGTCTCTGCTGTCATGTTTCAGCGTGAGGATGCTGATACACATGACAGTGGAGTCTGACGGAGTGCAGTAATTACTATTCTCCAGCAGACTCAATTGAGTCTGCTCTGACGTGCTATAATTACAGTGCATTGGAGCAGGCTCTCTGCACATGTATAGGTGTCCCTAGAGAGTAACTTGATCAGAGAGGCATGAATTTTTGTAGGCAGCAGCCTACTTCATCAGATGCAATAGATAGACAGTTCATTGACACCATCTGACAAAGCAGGCTGTTGTTTATGAAAATTCATGCCTCTCTGATCAAGTTAGTCTCTATGGTGCTATCCTGCTCCTGACTTTTTAGACTAATTTCTCTAGTTACCTCTAAGGTCTTGAAGAAAAGCTTTTATGCTTTGTATTAAATAGTGCACTGAAGAATGTCATGATACAGTAAACATTTTTATCCTTCCAGGCAGTACCCAAAGGGCTGGGTCATTACATTTCCCCTAGAATTATAAATAAATATTACAAGGCATTTTTTTTAAATGTCCGTGCTAATTAACATGTTTTTCTCTTATTTTCCTTTCCAGCAAGCAACAGGCAGAGGTTTTGGTGACAAAGATTTTCGGTCTGGATTAGAAAATGGTATTCTGCTGTGTGAGTAAGTAATACTTTAAATTTGAGCTTCAAATGGAACATCATACTTGAGATTAAACTTATTTATTTACTCTATCTGGTCCATACAGCTGTTGGTTTCCTTTTGCAAGCTGGGATATTGTGTATATAACACGTTTCATTATTTTCGCATTTCAGTGCCAATGCTATTGTTATGGCCTGGATTGATATGTGGCTTTACAAAAACAAGTTTTGCTTCCCCTGCCCTCTTTAACCTCTTTGACAGGCTAAGTAAAGTAAAAGCAATGTTTGCACTTTGGTTTCCTTTTATTTAAAGATGTTGACTGCGGTTTGTCAAATAGCATTCTGCACCTGACTGCAGACGCTTCTGGTACAGGGAAGAGTTCTGAATCAATGGCAGATTGTTGGTGAGGCTTAACCCAGCAAAACCCAAGCTTGGGTCCTTTGAGGTTAAGGGTGTACTTTGGCAGGGTTTTGTTTGTTTGCTTGCTTGTTTGTTTTTTTGAAGATCCATTTGAGTGGATCCATTTGAGTTTTTTTTTTTTTTTTTTAAAGATCCATTTCACACTTCTTAATACAACAGGGTCATAGGTTTAACTAAAACCTGCTAAACTAAACAAGCCTTTCTCACTTACCTGGGGATTTAGATTAGGGACAGGCATTCAAAAAGCCTGAGCCTGAACTGATTCAATCTTTTCAAGTTAGTCTAACCTGCCTAGGTTGAATCAGTATGCAACTGAACAGACATTCCCTCTGGACTGAGAAATGCTGGCACATGCCTGCGGTGGCTCAGGCTAGAAGCCGGAGAAGCTAGAGCAGAGTTTCCCAACCACTGGGCTGTGAAGGGTTGCCTGTTGGGTCGTGGCATGAGCCCCTTGCTTGAACCTCCATCTTTCTGCCCACATGAGCGGCTTCCACCACCAGCAGTAAGCTGTGGGGTTAAAGTTGGGTGGTGGGGCAGTCCCAGGAGGGAGGCAGCTGGCTCTGTGCCCTGTCCCGCTCCTAGGGAAGGCAGCGGAACCCCTTCTTGCCGGGCAGTCCCAGCTGGGTTCCTCCCAGGCCACTACCTGCACAGCCCCCTCCCTTGCAGGGTCCCCTGGTGTCCATGGCTGTGGTGCCCCAACCCGGCTGGAGCTGCGCCTTTACTTGCAGGGCAACTCCTTGCAACCTCTCCCACCCCCCCATCCCCCCATGTAAAAATTAAATTTAAACATGTAAGTTAGGTTGTTTTTATACTAGGTACATTATACCTTATCCACCAGAATTCTTTGAGTAAGTTTGCCGGTCCTCAGTATAAAAAAGTTTGGGAACCACTGTGCTAGAGCAGCCTTCCCTTCTCTTCCCTTCCCTTCCCCAGAACTGAGCAAAGGAGGTGTGTGCAGTGCATGCATCTGTTGATGATACTGAGGTTTTTAATTTCTCTCCCTGTTTCTTCATACTGTCTGCAAACCTGACAGGTGAGGGAGCCAGGAGGAAGTTAACACAGCATTTATCAGCCCATCAACAAAACAAAAGCATCTCTCATTAGTTCAAGCTCTTCTTAAAACAGATTTTTCCAAGGAAGGAACAGGGGGACATTACCGGTTGACCTGTTGATTAGCTCCAAAAAGCCCTATGCGTACACTGTACTGTCTGCCAGTCCCAGTGAAATTGGAGATGCACATGTAGACACCTCTGAGCATTAGCTGGCATACCATGTGCCTAGGGTCTGTGGGGCTGGGGTCCATGCTGTGGGAGAGGATAGGGAGAGGGGGATTCCTGCTTGAGCAGCAAGGGAGGGATGGGGCAGGGGGAAGCCAGGCAGACCCTGCTGTGCCTACAGTCTCTGCCGGAGCTCTGTCTAGCAAGCAGAGGGCTGGGGCCAGCCCTGCTGTCTGGAGCCCAGCCCAGCCCAAGGCTGCAAAGCATCCATGATGCTGGGGGACTCTGGTTTAACTTAAACCAGGAAGGGGTCTAGGACAGACATTGCATAATCTGGTTTGACCCAAATCAGTTAAGTCTGATACTGCATTCAACCAGGTTTATCTTAAACTAGTTTCAGCCATTTTGAAACAGGTTTATGTGCACTGAACTTATGTTTTGTTACAGGTTTAAACCAGTTTCTGATCACTTAAACCAGTTTATGTGTAATATCTGTCCCTAGCCTTAATATCTCAGCCTAGATCAATTTTCAAGAGCGCTGGAGGAGTTAGGTGTAAGGTTCCCTCTAAGTTGCATCCATGCATGGCTGTACCCAACTAAAAGTGTGGCCGTGCATAGCCTTTTCAAGGCCGTGCACCCAGAGAGGCTGGGGTGGGAGCCTAGCGTCGGTTCCGCCGGCTCCGGGGAAGTGCTCCGCTCCCCCGTATCAGGGCCAGGGAGTGGAGCGCTTCCCTGGAGCCGGCAGAGCCCATGCCAGCCCCTTGCCCCAGCCTCCATCCCTGCCTTGCCTCACCTTGGGGAGGAGCTGCCGCTTGCCCCAGTGAGGCTCCGCTGGCTCCAGCACACTGCTCCACTCCCTGGCATGACCTCAGGGGGTGTGTCCCTGAGCCGGTGGAGCCTCACTCGGGGCAGGCAGCAGCTCCTCCTCATGGTGAGCCAAGGCACGGATGGAGGCTGGGGCATGGGGCTGGTGCGGGCTCCGCCGGCTCCAGGGAAATGCTCCACTCCCCAGCCCTAATGCGGGGGAGCAGAGCCTGTGCTAGCCCCAGCCTCTGGCCCCCAGCCTCTCGGTTCCAGCCCCTGGCCTCCAGCCCCCTTCAATAAGTGTCCCACACTGGACTGAGGTGGTGTGCTCACGGACTGCTGCTCCTTAGGGGGAACATTGGTTAGATGCCCAGTTTGATGACTTTCAGCTTGCTTTAACTCTGACTGCTTGGAAAATGCCACCCCCCACCCCTGACAGCAGCAGCTTCTAAGCTCTGTGTAATACTTTAAGTAGGGTGACCATACATCCCAGCTTCAGATTTCATAGGCTGTCGCGGTCAGTAGATGAAAATTCTAACTAATGTCCTGGGTTGACTGCTCATGGCTGGTCCAGCTCCTCCTGAGTATGATGTGTGTGTGTGTGTGTGGGGCGGGGGCACTCCCCTGACCATGGCCCCCTGGGCAGTCACCCACGTCGCCCCCCCAGAGCTGCCACTGACTGACCCTAATGTGCATGAGACAAATTCACAGCACAGGATTGTCAGGACCAGAGAGTTGCCACTATGTGGAGGTCAGGTGAGGAAGGGGCTTCCCTGGTAGGGGTGGAGAAGGGATTGGAGGCTTGGCCCACTGCCCCTGAGGACATGTGTTTGGGGGGTGGCTGCTGGGGATCTATGTTTGGTGGGGCAGCTCTGGGCTCTGCTCTGAGACTTCCAGTGGAATTGGAACCAGGGAGTGGCTGCCATCACTGCACAGAGCCCCAGGGGGGAGGGGGGTGGCTTGGACCCCTGTCCTCTCTTGAGACTGTGGCCCTGGCTGGCTCACAGCCCAGTGGAGTTGGGACCTGGGAGCTGTGTGGTCCCTCCCCACATCCTGCCCTCCTGGCTGCCAGGGACCTGGGTTTTGTGGGGGTGGGGGTGGCTCCAGGGTCTGGCTGAAACAGGTGTTGAGCCCGGGTGCTGTTGCTTGGGTCCCCTTGGGTGGTGGAGCAGATTGGAAGGCACAGGGGACCTTGTGTTCTTTGTAGGGACATCTCCTCCGTCCCCCACCTCATCACTGTTTCAAGCTTAATCCAAAGGCTGGAAGAGGTGCCGAGGTTGGGGCGGGGCAGTGTGGGGCTGTTCCTGCTTTGCCTGCAGCAGTGCTGCTGACTTGGGATAGGTGGGGAAGGGGGGCAGTGTCCCGAATTTTCCAATTGCTCTCTAGATGTGTGGGGAGGCTATTTTAAATCTATGGTCATGACCTCAAATCAGAAGAAGAACAGAGGTGCATGCCAGTCATCTTAATTTAGGGCATGGATTCAGAAATGATGGTATTTTGCAACTTGCAAGGAAGCTTTCTTGAAAAGCGAAGCGGTATACCAGTCCAAGCTTGTACTTGTTACAGTTGAATTTTAGGAACAAAAAAGGAACCGTGATTTTGGATTTGGCTTTGAACCTGTATAGTTGAGCACGGTTTGGTTTTTTGGAAAGCTGAAACCAATCTATATACATTTTATGCATCTCAATAATGCAGTTCAACATTTAGCTTGAACTTTGAGTGCTGAACCCTTTAAGGGGGAAAAAAAAAGCCAAAGAACAGATAAAATATTGTTTACACATCTTTTCCTCCTCTCCAAACCAGTTTTTGGCAAAGACGGATATAGTTACTGCTGGTCAGATGTTTTGCAGTATATAGTGGCATGTGTAGTGACTGGTGTTGCACAAGAACTTTCTCCTTAGTGAGAGAATTTTCTTTTACAATCACTTAACTATAACCCTTGTTTGTCGTGGTTGAATTGTCTTGGTAGAGGAGTAAGAGGATGTGTGCTTCGAGATTAGATCGCAGTCATCTCAAAAAAACAGATCTATTCTGACTTAAGTGGTGTAAATGTTTTAGATGCAAAACCTAAGTCACTAACCCTATCCCTTATTGCCTCCATTGTAATATATGAGTATCTTGGGTTATGGGGTTGAATGGTTATGGTAATGAGTGAAGTGGCAGGACTACATTTACTTTATAATCTTGGGGAAACTGTTTTTGTTTGCTGTACACATTTGACAATATATAGACTTGCCCTTATGGGCATTTATATAGGAAGACTTTCATTTAATAATCCAAGAATAAATCTAAAAAGGATTTTTTTTAAGAGCATGAGGAGTTTAAAATGCAGCCTAATAGTACCACAGCTTTATGGCAGCATCTCTGGCGTGTGTTTTAGATCAGTGGGGGCCAACCTTTTTGGCAGGTATTCCACAAATTTGCCACCCACACTTCCCGAGTGCTGCTCTGATCCCTTTCCCTGACCCAGTCTGCTGCTCAGTTTTTTGCTCACAACCCTATGCTCCCTGACCAAGCTGCTTGTCTGCTTTCTGCTCCTTGCCCTGTCTGCCACTGCTGCCTCTCCTCTTCTTGATCTTTCACAAGCCGCACAAACAGGCTACCCATGCCACAGGTTGGCCGCCCCTGTTCTAGATGTAAATTGTTGTTGCTACTTAACTCATTGCTCTGAACGGTCTTCTGCAGCTGTCTATATACACCACTAAATCTTCATGCTTATGTCAGAAAACTGACATGAAGGGCCTTCTCCTCAGATACAGCAAATAAAGCTGTCTTCCTGGTGCTCCATGCTTCTACCAGAAGTGGGCCCAGTGATTAAAATAATGTTAAATAGTGATACAGATGAATAACACTGAGCCACCAAATTGGTCTTGTTACAGATTGTTTTTGAAATGAAATGGGGCAAGGAGGGGAATGATTATTATGTTAAACTCTTGGCAAATAACTCTTCAATTATTTTCAGCTCAGTGCAAAATGAAAAACTCCCCACCAATTGCATTGGTCCCTTATGCTGAAGGATGGGGCCAGAACTTCTGGAAAGCATAGGTTCCTAAGGGTGGGGCATTGTGAACCTAGTTTGTAGCTCCTGCTGCCTTCAGCATTTAGATTCAAGCTGCCATGGGCATTATTATATCTTTCAACACTGGCTGGAGTGTTTGGGTTTGTACTGACCTGCCAATTACAAGCAAATATCTAACCACATTTAAACTCTTTTATTCTATGCCAGTTCTTTTTGTTTGAATCATAACTTCCCAACAAGCAGATGGGAAAGGGTTGCAAGGATTTTTTTTTGGCATATCCGCCACAAAAAAATGTTCTGATGGGTTTTTAGGTTTCAGCTGTTTCAATATCCAGCATGTGGAGGATCTGTCACCCTTTCAGGCAGATTAAATCAAGGTCAGAGAAACAGAATTGTATTTTAGGAAGAGACTTTGCTTTCAGGCTTCCATACATTTGGATATTGCAACCTGTGTATACTGTGTGACACTGTGTGAGCTAGAGGTGATGTGAAAGTATGTGTCTGCAAATAGGGAAAGCTATCATAGTTGAGCTGTTCTGAGCTTAACATCACTGCCTGGCTCCACAGGCTTCTCTGAATAAGGGAAGGGGGAGAAAGATAGCGGACTTAGCTTGGCTCCAGCCATTAGACTGGCTGTGTGGGGAAAGTAAAACTAGAGAAATAAAAACTCTGTTTTCTTTCAGAATTTGGGTTAAAAGGCATGGATTTTCTTAATGTCAAAATTTTAGGGTTTTTTGATTCCATGACTCGTTCCTGGAAGGAAGGAAGGAAGGGGTGTGTGTGTGTGTGTGTGTGTGTGTGGTCACTGTGCAGAAGAGACTCAGTAGCCAAAGTGTTTATTCTGCAGGCTTTATGTGAGTGTTTCTACCAGCATCTGGATCTGGTCCAATTCTTGCACTTTATATCTTGCTGTATTCTTTTCATTGCACTGAGGATTCTGTTAAAAATAATGAAAGGGAGGGCCATGATGCTTCAGTCTGACAAAAATGCCTAATGTGGCACCTTTTTGGATTTTAAAGCCCACTCATGCTGTTTCCAGAATGATACCAGCTCTAATTGTTCACACAGCTGTGCCTAGAAACAGCTGACTTGTGTTTTTTTTAATGATTCCACAGCTCTTTGGCCTGGTTGGTCAGCACCAGTGTGGACAGTGATTCAGCAAGGGGTGTCTTGGCATACCAAGACAGAGGCAATTCTGTTACCTTTTGTTCCTTTTGCCAAAGTATATTTTTACCATATTATTTCATATGCCCGGAGATTCCATATGTTCCCCTAGTGTGCTGCTGCGTGGATGGTTGGATCTGCTGCTCCTCCTGGCCTACGGGTAATGAGCTGATACTCAGCAAGAAAGCTGGCACAAAACAGGAGTAGGACTACAGCAGCAAGTCTCTAAAATGCCTGACTTTTTCCGAAGACCTACTTTTCTCCTGCTATGAAGCATTAGCACTTGTGTTTGACCCAGATATCCTGGAAAGCCAAGGGAATTAATCAAGAAGAAATTTTAATCTAATAGCTGTAATGCTTAGGTATTTCTACAGAAGACACTAGTCATCTGGTAAAGCAGGATTCTAGTGAGAGAAAAATAGTCTATTATTCATCCCTCACAGTTACTGCCTATTTTGTCTCCTTTGTTGCTTTGCTTCAGAAGAATTGATTATGATGATTTGAGTAAAAATATGTAAGTTTTTAAAGATAGAATATGTACATTTGCAAACAGCTTTGCCATATTCTTTTTGCCTTGAGCATTTAGGGGGATGTTTCAAACTAAACAGCTCTTCTTTCAGAAGAAAGAAGAAATTGTGACATCTGAATATGGATCTAAGTTGAAACTTGGCAGTTCAGGTCTATGTGTTTCTCTTGATATGAATCTAAAAGAAGTTGAAGGCTTCCAGTGAATGGGGAACATACTTGTGGGATAAAATCTTGGAGGCATTTTTGACGTGCGAGTAGCCCATAAATTCACATTCATCTCCAGATTTTCCCAAAAAAGACAGTTCTAAAGGGGCTGAAAGTCCTTAAAGTTCACACTGGTATTAGTTGGAGCTTGAGGTATGTGCGAGTTCTCAGGATCAGGACCAACTTGTGAAAAATAGACCGTAGCTTTTCTATTTTACTCAAATCACGCATCCTGGATTTAAATATATATGGCACAAGGGTAATGGGAGAGGAAAAACAAACACACACAGCCTTGCACCCACAATAATATACCAATGCAAAATGATTTGGCTTAGCAATGTAATGTAATGCAATAGCTATATTAAACATGTTGCTGACGCTATCTCCTGTACCTAGACTGGTTTACTTGCATGTCTGCTGCTTGTTAATCAATTGATTTATATAATATAAGCTCATAAATACATATTTCAAAGTTCTGGAATTCTCAAAACTGGCACATTTGAAAAGTTCACTACATCAGGGGTTTTCAGCGTTTTTTGACCAGTGTACCCCCAGCAGCTGGTCGCAGAGCAGGAGGTGGAAGGAGTAGAGGTGGCGCAGGGTGGTGGATGGTGGTGGCAGCTGTGTGCAAGCTCTGTTCCCCCCTCCCTTCACCCCCCGCCCGGCATCCAGCAAGCCAAATGGTGCCAGGCTGTACATTTTCCTTATGTTTCAAAAATCCAGAATTTTCAAATTTCTGGTAGGTGCTAGGTCCCAAGGTTGCCAGATTTATGAGGTTATACTGTATCATTAAATACTGGCTTGGCTTAATAATGCAACTTTGATTCAATTAAGCCTGTCTTAACACTAATTTCAGTGTTTTTAAGAACATGTATAAATGCTTTGCTGAACTGTGACCTAAGGGTGTAACAGTGGGTAATAAAATCCCAGTATTGTTATAGGTTTGCATCACTTAGCTGTATTATCTTTGAGTAATCTGTGCTCCTATTTTTTGTGTGTGCTATTTTACTTCTGGAATGTGTTTATGAAATGAATATAAGTGTCTTTAAAATATAAAAATAACTTTTGCTATTAAACAATAGGCATTTTATGACCTCTGCTAACTTTTTATTGAATGTAAAAGCTGATAATTTGAGGAATTTTGCTAAAACTAACTCCATATAATAAATTTAAGGGAAAGGATGTTAGTTATTCCCACCCCCCATCCAGACTTTCTTCCAGCAATGTGAATTAATAGAGTCTTAAAAAGACTGTAATAAAGTTTCTAGGTTTTACTTTTAATGAAGACATTTGGCAGTGGTTATTCATATGCACAAAATTCTTTTTATATTTCTTAAAGAAAAATGGTGTGTGACTGTAAATCTGAGTGACTTTAAAATGATCAGTAATTACTTAGAACAAAATCCTAAATTCCATTATCACAAGAATGATTTTGTCCTGGAAAAAGACACCTACTTAGCATGAGTGGTTTTTGCCATTTGGTAATGAATGAGCTGCTTATTCTCAAAAAACAGAATTTCTTTGGCCCTGCATCATGATTCCAGCACATGTGACCTAGCTTTGTGCTGGTATAAACTTGGTTTTCAGTACAAGTTGGGTATATGCCACATCCATGCAAATCCAGCAGTGCAGAATTGCAAAATTTAGCTTTCAGAGTAGTAGAATCAGATGTGGAGCTGTTTGCAGACTGACTTAAATTTATAATCCAACTGTAATTCCTTTAACATAAAAATCTTATACCTGCAACTTGATGCCCACTTTGGGAAATTGCTGTGGCAGTCATAGGGGCAGGCTGTTGAAACTGTTCTTGAAAATATTCTGAGTTTCCTATCAGATTTCGTATTTTACTCATCTACCAACTGTGTAGTACTGACAGTAAAACAAGATTTTGGCTGTCTGATGTATAGCAAGAAGATTCTTATCTGTCCAGGAAGCTAGCTAGAGAAGAAGCTAGTAGATGCCTAAGCCATGTACCTACTGGGTAATTAAGCTCTGTTCAGTTTTGCTATTGTAGGGATATTATTTGTGAAGATCAAAACAAAGTGTTTTCTTGTATTGGCATGCTATAGGTCTGGCTGGGACCCATGCCTTTAAATGGAGAACGGATTGATGGTGGTCTATGGTTTTTCAGGCTTTGTATTCTAAAGCCAAAGCTTTATCAGGATCATGGATCTGGCATATTTTCAGCCCAAAGAGAGGACCCAAAGCTCATTAGGCATTAGGATTTAAGTTCAAATGAGGACATTTGAAGCAGTGTCGTGTCAAGCTGGAGTTCTTAATCTTTAAATTTTATTATTTGTGGTATAAGGAAAAGTCACTTATTAGTATGGTTTCTGTGGGAGGTCAGAAGTAAAATAACAATCTGTAAAGTCTAGCTGTGTGAATAGGGGAAGTGGAGCAGCTGAAGGGCATGCATTACTACTGCCCTGATTAAAAAAAAAATAAATAAATTTTAAAATGGCAGTAGTATTGTAGACTGCCGACTAAATGGCACTGTGGTTTCTCCAATACATTTTAGTGACTGACAGGGCAAGCTGTGGAATACTGATCTGTTCAGACTAATTTTGTCTATGTGCAAAGAGTAACGTTCCAGTGACAGGTTTAACCTTTCAGCTATGTATGCTGTGGAAAATCTTTTGGATTCATACTTTGAGTAGCTATAAAGTATGCTTAATTAACCATGCTTATAGATGACTTGCTGTGCATTGTAGTGTGATATCCATTAAACTTTACATTGCAGTGCACAGTATTTTCTGCATCTAATAATAAGCATAACATCTAATCATTCAGACTTTTTGGAGGCTTTTTCATAGCCTGTCATACTGTTAGTTGGCTTCATACCTTTACCCACACAGCCACTTATATATGGTGCTACTCCTTTAAATTTCCTTGTAAAGCCTATATCCGGTCTTCACTGAAGTCCTTAAAGACATACTTCAGCTCTGCTATTTAATGTCTTGCATCTGACCCCTAACTCCTGTCCATATCTCCTCTGAGTAGCAAGCAACTAGCTGATGAAATCTACTTTGAATATCTGGAAAGCACTTATAGCATTATGGCTATATGATATAAAATATATAGGGCCATAAATAATATACAGTTAATTAGAAATTGTTTTTAGAATTGAAGTTTCTTAATTTTCTCACTGTCCACAAGATCCAGGGATGCTTCATGTCCATATCTAGATCTGACAGTTGATTTTCCTCTTGTTACCTCCATTTTAACCAGGCACCCATAATATCTAACAACTGACCCTAAATATATGAATAATGTTTTTTAGGTTCCCAGAGAAGAGGGTGGCATTTCTTAAAATATATAATTACTTTAAAAAATGGAAAAAAAATAAAAAGTACAGATGCCTGCTTTGAGTTATTTCACAGTTATTAAGATTTGCTTGTACCCTGGAACACCTAAATATCCTCCTGCTTTTGACCAGTTTCATCAGTCCATTTTCTTAGAAGTAATGTCCATCCACCTTTTAACAAAATCATGTGTTGAATATGTACACTTCTAGTTTAGGCTTATTTATGAGCCAGACCTCATTCCAGCCTTCTTTTTTTCACTTCCTGAATTTTATTTTCCGTAAACCCCTTTCTGTCCCATTTCCTCCTAGGAGCCAGATCTTTTTGGAGCCTGGAATTGGGAACCATTCTCTGGTTTTTCTAAGCTAACACTTTCTGACAAGAATTGCATATGCAGCTTCTCAGTACTTTTCATTAGATCATTTGTCAGCAGTCATCTCAAACGCCCTCTCTTCCTGGCAGAAGTTTTTTCAAATTCTTAAATGGAGCTAAATAAATGCTGGAGGGTCTGATAGGTTAGTCATACAGTTGCTGGCAAGGATACGAGCCCCTCCTTGCTTTTAGGAGTATCTCCCCTCCTGACTAGTCAAGCCTTACTGATCCTTCCCCAAATCATCAGAGTTTTGGAAGGGGAAGGGTGTGCCATGAAACATCCTACAACAGGGACAGTGTTAGAGCTTTCCACTCCTCCTGCAGTGAGCTGCTTGGCTAAGGTAAGGCTTTCCTAGCTTCTGTATTAAGGATTTTTACGTTTCGCATACCAGTCAGTTTCTAAAGAATATCCCAGCTCCCTGAAAAAGCCGGGGGGATAAGTGTAAAGGGGATTAGTGGTAGCATGAGTATTGTGTTAAAGATAGAACAGGGATTGGTGGAAGGCAGTTAAAGGGCAAAGGGGTTCAGGTATATGACCTGTATCAGTACAGGTCTGTATTTGTGGATGTGGGTTAACTGTTAGTGGGTAAGATGGGTATTGTAATGAGGTCCCAGAGCCTTCTAGAGATCAGGGTCAATTCAGGATTCACAGTCTTACACATTTTACAATCAGGTCCTGAAAAAGTTTTGCTTTTTCTCTGCTCTGTCTTTCTCTCTTTGATTTCTGTAATCTTAAGACCCATTCTATCTCGCCTTTAGTAACGTTTTGTTTACAGAATCTGCTTTCAACTTTCAAATCCTTCCTTCTTTTATTGCTTTCTTTACCTTCCCTTAATTGCATAATCATATAGAGCTTTCCTGCATGTAGTGCAGCAAAACGATTTAAGAACTATACTTTATCCTCCTTTCTTTTATATTACTTTGGCTTAGGACTTTTTGAGCCATATAACCTTCTAATTGTTAAGGTCAAACACTTAGTTGTGAGAGACATATGAATCTTATGTAGTAGGTTTTAAAAGCAACTTCATGGTTAATCTACATATGTGCATGATCATACCAGAAATGCAGTAGAATCCCTCTGAATTGCAACATGAAGAGTACTTCGTGGCTTGCTTTTTAGCCTTTGTGATTTCTCATCTGAATTCTATTCTTTTAACCTGTCATAGTCCAACCAAGTTTCAGACTATTGGCATATTGTAAAGTTGAAAGGTCTGGCATACATTTCTTTTGTCCTCCTTTTAAACTGGTTGCCTCGAAGTTATGCCATCTGATACAGAAACACCTGCTGTATCTTCCTGGAGAGTGTGAATAGTATTTACTGGCTTGTTTCCAACCCTGACAGACCACAAAATGTCAAATCTTAAAATTTTACAACACCGTCCTGAATTAAAAACAAAAGTATCAGAAGTAGATGTTTACAAAATATAATTAACTATTTTTTCATGTCTTTGAGGACTGTACCAGTAGACTTGTGTTTTTAAGGGACCTTGGTGAAGTTTTTAAAGTTTAAATAACTGTAGGAAACTTTGCTGCTGCTAAAATAACTCATTAAAATAGAAATAAGTAAAGCATGGTTATATGTAATAGAAGAAGAATGTATTTGTTTTTCTGTTTGCTTGTTTGTTTTCCTTTGTATTTGATGAGTCTTTCATTTTGGTTGTGTTACTTTTCATAGTTTCTAGGGTTGGAAGGGACCTGAGGAGATCATCAAGTCCGACCCCCTGCCATGGCAGAAAAGAGTACTGAGGTCAAACAACCCCAGCAAGGTGTGCATCTAGCCTCCTCTTAAACACCCCCAGGGTAGGAGCCTGCACCACTTCTCTTGAAAGTCGGTTCCAGATCCTAGCCGCCCTGACTGAAGTAGTGCCTCCTGATATCTAGCCTGAATCTACCCTCTGCCAGCTTGTGACCGTTATTCCTGGTCACTCCTGGCAGTGTTCAGGGAAACAGGGACTTCCCCAATGCCTGCTGGTCCCCTCTGACTAGTTTGTAACAGGCTACTAGATCCCCTCTCAGTCATCTCTTGTGGAGGCTGAACAGGTTCAGGTCCCTGAGTCTCTCTTCGTAGGGCCTGCCCTGCTGCCCCCGATCATGCGAGTGGCCCTCCTCTGGACCCTCTCCATGTTGTCCACATCTCTCCTGAAGTGTGGTGCCCAGAACTGGACTCAGTACTCCAGCTGTGGCCTGACCAGTGTCGCATAGAGGGGGAGTATCACCTCCTTGGACTTGCTTGAGATGTGCATCTGTGGATTTTGAGGAATGCAGTTATATTAAGACCAAAACGTAATTCTCCTTTCAGAAAAGCTGGATTTGGGGACAGGTTAACTCTACTTCTAGATGGAAGAGGCAGATACCTGGAGCACAGTCTTGTCACGGACCACAGACTCTAACTTGCATGTGTTTAAAGTCCTGTATTGAAATTAAGGAATGTAGTGATTTCAGGTGGAGACTCCCAAGGTGAAAGTTGGGTTTCTTGTGCACTTTGAACCAATACTATTTCTTTAAATGAGTGGGTTTTAGGACACTAAATAGTTAAGGAAACTTTCCATTTTTTTAAACAAACTTTTTGCTTTTAATTTTTATTGTGAAGGGGCTGGCATAATACAACAACTGGTGTTCCTGGTTCCTAGAATTATAGAAGATGGGCATTTAAGCAGTTTGGAGAGAAGGATAGAGAGGTTGTTATGAACTTTATGATGAGGGAGACTCAAGTTTGACTCCTGTGATCCTGTGACCCTGGATAAATCAGAGCCACGTTTTAAAGGTATTTGCATACCACATTTTCTCACACATTACACATCGTTGCCAAATAAGACCTGTACATTGTTTTTGGAAGACAGATGTCAGAAAAAATATTTTTTCCAGTCATGGCAAGAGCTGACTGCATCCAGAAGCTCACTTGCTCTCAGCTAGCTCAGTGGCTGTTTCAAGGAAAACCTACAGTGTAATGTGTTTTAAGAAAATAAATAAATAAAAAATTAACCCTTTCACAGCTTCTGCCAAATTAGCAGCAGCTTATGGTTGCTCAGCCAAAAGTTACTGTTAATTCAGTGATAGCTGTAAGAGGATTAAAACCAATTCTACCCATGCTGCTTGCTGGCTCAGAGAGAAGCAGCAACCATTACAGGGCTGTGTCTCGATGCTTCTATTCCTCCGTGCTTCTACTCCAGCAAAAAAAAAAAAAAAAAAATCAGCTTTTCCACTTAATTGGAATGCTTGCCTTTTTGGAGAGCTGATTCTTTTTAAGGAAAAGGGTCACGACTAAATGGAGTTATACTTTTATGTATCTGGTCTTCTGGCTGGTTGTCAATTCCTCTTCAACTAGGGATTGTAGAACATTTCCTATGCCACACAATGTTATGAAAACATTTGTTGCTACAGTGGTGAGGGATGCAGAAGGGCCACCATTTTATGTGAAAATTGACCTTCTCTGTCCTACTGTCAGGGAAGGTTTATTGCTTCTTGTGTTTCTAACTAACAGGCTCCTCCTATTGTTCTTTGTTTTCAGATTTCATTTGATGTACTAAAGACACTGATTGATCAGGTTTTCCTTAAACCCTTTACATTTATTAAAATCATACAGAATTGGCTTTTTAAATATATATTTCACTTACTTTGGGCACTAAGTGGAAGTGCTTTGCCTGCACTTTGTGTGTGTGTAAAGGGCAGTTTTCTAAGAGTCTATCTGACTGTTTCTCTTGACTTTACACTGTGAATATGTAAGTAAGCATGTGTAAGCAGACTGCGCACGCACAACAAGACTATGTACTGGCTGGCTACATGAATGACTAGCTGCATGCATACCTGGCTGTAAGCCCTGGAAAAGGCTGGGAAGGGAAGGATGACCATCTGATGTTTTAGCCATAATACCCATCCCTGTTGGCAATCTCTGGATTTTAAGGATGATTTCTACCATGGCTCACTGATGGGTCTTGAGGTGACTAAAGAGTCCAATCCTTGAGCCACAAACCTATTGCAGAAGTTGGAGGTCTTTCTTCAAGGGAGTGTAGAACTTAGGCTAGCATTTCTTTCCTTTTCCTTCTTCCACTCTTTCTTCTCTGCTTTGAGGACAAGACACACTATCTCAAAATGGACTGCCACTTGCTCAAGTGGCACCATTGGAGTTGTTTGACAGCCAGCTTCTCCCTGCTCTTGATGTCAGCATCCATTTTCTTGAGGTATGCCTTCAACGTGTCCTTGTTTCCTTTGGCCACCGCAAGATCTCAGGCTGTTAGTAAGCTGGTAATAGAGAATTTGTTTTGGGAGTTGAGGATCAGACATCTGCACACAATGTCTGGTCCAGTGAAGTTCGTGCTTGAGGTTCACAGATTGTGCCAGTAACATTGGTTTCAGCAAGGATGCTGGCATTTGTGCAGCAATCTTCCCATTTAATGTGGCGGATTTTCTGGAGGCATCATTGGTGAAACCTCTCTAGGCTGTTAAGATGACAATGGTAGGTCACCCAGGGGAGGTGCACCTAGGCCAAGGGTTAGTGAGGAACTAGTTAGGGAACTTCTGGAGGGACTGGATGTATTCAGATCAGCTGGTCTGGACAATCTCTATCCTAGAGTACTGAGGGAATTAGCTGCTGTCATTGTGGGACCCCTGGCACGGCTTTATGAGCACTTGTGGTGCTCTGGTGTGGTGCCAGAGGACTGGAAGAGGGTCACTGTGGTTCCCATCTTCAAAAAGGGGAGGAAGGAGGACCCGGGAAACTATAGGTCAGTTAGTCTTACCTCGATCCTGGGTAAGCTTTTTGAGAGAATTATTCTGGCACATGTCCATGCGGGGCCAGCAGGGGAGATTATGCTTGGGGGCAACCAATATGGGTTCATTAAAGGCAGGTCCTGTCAGACCAACCTGGTGGCCTTCTACGACCAGATCACCAAATCCTTAGATGCAAGGGTAGCAGTGGACATAGTCTTCCTGGACTTTCGAATGCCTTCAACACTGTCTCTCACCCCATTCTCATTGAGAAACTACTGGGGGACTGTGGTGTCAACACCTACAGTCAGATGGCTCGCCATCTGGTTGGAGGGCCGCACACAGAGAGTGGTGGTGGATGGGTCATTTTCGACCGGGAGGGATGTGGGCAATGGAGTTCCGCGGGGCTCGGTCCTCAGGCCTGCGCTGTTCAACATCTTCATCAGCGACTTGGACGAGGGGGTAAAAAGTACCCTGTTCAAATTTGCCGATGACACTAAGATGTGGTGGGATGTGGGCATGCTAGAAGGGAGGAATAGGCTACAATTGGACCTAGACAGGTTACAGGGGTGGGCAGATGAGAACAGGATGAGATTCAACACTGACAAGTGCAAGGTCTGCACCTGGGGAGGAAGAACCAGCAGCATACCTACAGGCTGGGGAACTCCCTTCTCGTCAGTGCAGAGGCAGAATAGGATCTTGGAGTCATCATTGGTGCCACCATGAATATGGGCCAGCAGTGTGGGGATGCAGTCTGGAAGGCCAGCCTCACCTTGTCATGCATCCACAGATCCATCACGAGCAGGTCCAAGGAGGTGATACTCCCCCTCTATGTGGCACTGGTCAGGTCGCAGCTGGAGTACTGCATCCAGTGCTGGGTGCTGCACTTCAAGAGGGATGTGGACAACATGGAGAGGGTCCAGAGCAGGACCACTCGCGTGACCAGGGGCAGCAGGGCAGGCCCTACGAGGAGAGGCTCAGAGACCTGAACCTATTCAGCCGCCACAAGAGAAGGCTGAGGGGGATCTAGTTGCCTGTTACAAACTAGTCGGGCGGGGGGGAACAGCAGCCACTGGGGAAGTCCCTGTTCCCCAAGCACTACCAGGAGTGACCAGGAATAATGGTCACAAGCTAGTAAAGGGTAGATTTAGGCTAGATATCAGGAGGCGCTACTTCATGGTCAGGGCGGCTAGGATCTGGAACCAACTTCCAAGAGAAGTGGTGCTGGGTTCTACCCTGGGGGTGTTTGAGGAGGCTAGATGCACACCTTGCTGGGGTCATTTTTACCCCAGTACGCTTTCCTGCTGTGGCAGGGTGTCGGACTTGATGATCTCCTCAGGTCACTTCCGACCCTACTAACTATGAAACCCACATTTTGCATCCATACAGAAGAGTGGGGATAATGATTGCATTGTAGAGCTAGATCTTGGGATCTTTCTGGAGATTGTGCTGAATAAATACACAGTGAAGTAACTCTTCAAAGTAGGAACTTGCGTACTGGATCCTTTGCTGGATGTCCTCATCAATGGTCGCTTTCTGAGAGAGACAGCTACCAAAGTAGTGAAAGTGTTTGACTACAAGGGTCTTGCCTTTCTATGGTAGTTTGTTCAGGGAGGGTCACATTCATGACCTGGGGCAGACTGATGGAGCCCTTTGGTCTTTTTGATGTTAAGAGGGAAGGCTAAAGTTTGGTAAGCTTCTCCAAAATGGTCCAGCATGGTCTGGAGGTCTTCCTCAGTATGCATAAGGATGACACAGGCATACTAGCCACTAGCTAAATGTTTAAGACACTTGCCTAAGAAGCTGGAAGACCCCATTTCCAGGTGCTTCGAACCAGCATCTCTGGTTAGAACACAGTGCTCTAACCACCGTCCCACATATCAGACCGTAGCTCCTTTGGAAGCTGAATCATTGTCCATTGCATTTAATAGTCATTGGATAAAACTGATAGAGCAGTGCAGTGGAGACAGTAGCTGTTCCATTGGGAGCATTAGGTCCAGGCTAGAAGTGAGGGTCTGTTCCCATCTGGGGCAGAATCCATCTCACTGAGCCACACACTCTCTCACTTATTCTCTTTCTTTTTGTCCCTTGTACCTTCCTACCTGGGGGCCATCTTCAAAGGGAAGGCTGAAAAGGGCTCCAGATAATGCCTAATCTGTTATGGGCAAGTTCGAGTTCCCTCTGACTGAGAGAAGTTCCCTGGGTATGAATTCTATTGGGACTGAAAACATGAGTGGTTCCACCTCTTCCTACAGAGTCTTAACACTTGCTAGCCATGAGTTTCTGGCTGGCTCCCCTTTTGTGAGTTAGATGCATATATGCATCTAAAAGGGGCACGCATATATAGCCACATACCTCCTGTTTCTGCATATATGTAGCCATTGTGTAGGCTACTGTGCACATTTAGTCTACAAGCACATGGTTACTCACAGATAATTATTCTGTACCCTCTACAGTTGTAAAGAAAACAGTTGTCCCAGAACAGGTAGTTCCACAAGATCCACCAATCATCCTTAATGAGAACCAGCTAGCAGTAGTCCAAAAGTGCAGCTACCTAGGTTCTACAGTGACTACCAACCTCTCATTGGATGAAGAACTTAATGTTCGCATCAGAAAGGCTGCTACCATCTTCAGCAAACTAACTAAAAGAACATGGAACAACTTAAAGCTTACCATCAAAACCAAAATGCTAGTGTACAAGTGCGGCTGGTCACCTTTGGTACCTACCACTTTAAGAGACTTAAGCAGGCTGGGGAGCAGCCAACAGGTATGGTGCAGCCTAACAAGGTGGTCACATGACCATGGGATTGGAGGGTGGGGCTGAGCAGCCTCAGTATAAATCCAGGCCCTCAGGGCTGAGGTGGCAGTTATTGGAGGGAGCCAGAGAGAGCTGCTGCTCCCAGAACATCTGGAGGTTCAGGGTAGGAACTACGGGAATGGAAGGGGTTCTTGGTCCTGGAGAATGACGTGAAACTACACTCTGCTAGGGACAGATGGTGTGGTGGGACTGCCTGTGATGGGGTGGTCCCCAGGAAATGACGTACCAGTTGCTTCACTAGTGAGAGGTGAGTATGGGATGCCTTACAGCCTCAACCCCACAACCTGGTAAGTAACCTCATAACAGGGACAGGCAGGGGCCAGGCATGTCGATAGACACCTGAGGCCTGAATGGGCCATAGACTGAGTTGGGGGCCCAAGTAGGTTGACAGACTCCTGAGGCCCAAGGGGTGTAAGACCCAGAAGCTCCAGTGAGGGGGCAGAGTAGTGTCCCCAAGGAGGGGCCAGAATTATAGCCGCAATAAAGGGGCAGTATGGTGGTCCCAGTAGGAGGACATGTGATGGAACAGCTGAGCAGTAGGCCATGTAAAGTAGGGTCCATATGGGGGCCTGAAGACTTGCGCATAGATTGTGTAGAGTAGGTTCTATACAGGTAGGCCTGAAGGGCTGCGCAGAATAGGGTATGTGAGAGAGGCCTGAAGGACTAAGCATAGGCTGGCCTTGGTAATTTGATAGAGTGAGCCCTATTGAGGGGGCATGAGTTGAGACCCCAGTGGGGGGTGGGGGCATGTGGCCAAGGTAAGTCTCTGGACACCTGAGGCCAGGTTTGGGCTAGAGGCTGAGTATGGCTCAGCAATGGGGCCAGGAGAGTTCAGAGTAATTTGGATGCTATCTGCAAGGCATGGGACATGGTGAAGTGGAGGTCAGACCTGTGTATTACACCTTTGGCATTGGGCATTAAGTGGGCAACCTTCCACCTTAGAAACAGCATATCAGTTGCATCAAAGGCAAGGCAGGTGGGCAGACTGCCTTAGATGGGGGGGGGGGGAAGGCTGATGTTTTTGAAAGTCCCTTGAGACTACCCCCCGTCACAACAAGGCTTGCGTACTCAGTACTCTCATGTATGGTGGGGAAACATGGACAGCTCATGCACATCAAGAGAAAAGGTTAAACAGCTCCCACCTGCACTGTTTATGCCACACACTCAACATCAAATGGCAAGATAAAATTACCAATGCAGGGGTTCTTTTAAGGGTAAATTTACCAAGTGTGACAGCCATACTCAAACAGAAGACTGCACTGGCTAGCTCATCTGAGCAGATCAGAAGATGGATGCATACTCAAGGACATGCTACACAGGGAACTATTGGAGGGAACAAGAACAACAGGACACCCCAAGCATCACTACAGAGACATGCGCAAGCAAGATATGAAGGCATTTGGAATCTGTCACGGGACGGGGCGCAGGAGCAGCTGTGATCCCTCTAGCACCCCCCTACCGTGCCAAGTAGGCGATCCAGCACCCTCTTATCTCGCCCACCACGTCTTTGATAATATTTGGTTCTATATGGGAGGCTGCCTTTGATCCCCTAGTACACGGTGTTATGCTGGAACTATTCTCCGTTCCGTATGGGGTGACTCGGTGCACCCCGGCCTTAAGGGCTATGTGTGCCTCCAACCTCCCCTTTAGCACGCCCCAAGCCTCGCAGCTATACCGGATGTTCTCGTGTCATGCTTGCCCCCACCTGGGGTCTCTCGATACGCGCATTCCCTCTCTCTGGGGTTTCTCTGTACGCGCGCCTAATATACTCGCCCCTCCCGGGCTTCTGTCCACCCTCTCGCCCTTTCTGGGCCTCTAGTCGTGCGCTTGGCTCTGTTGCGCTCCTATCAGTCAGGCCCCTATCCGCACATCCGCCCCTCTCCAGGCTTACTCTTGCGCGCCTGCCCCTCTCTGGGACGTCTACCGCGCACTCGCCCTTCTCCGGGACTTAGTGTCAGTAGGGTGCTAGTCGCTCACCCTGGAGCCTCTTATTTTAACCTGCCCTCTGGGCTTGTTCTTGCGTGCCAGCCTCTCTCCCGGACTCTTACCACACGCTCGCCCAGGTTTCCTGTTCCCGTATGCCACGCTTCTCACCCTCCCTGGGGCCTATGCCGCACTGCCCGTGCTTCTCACCCTCCCTGGGGGCTTCCCGTGGTTGGGGCTCAGGCAGCCTTAGCCTTACCTGGCCCCTAGACCCGCCTTCTCGGGCCTAACTCACGCACTTCCCACGCTTGGGGCTCAGGTGGCCCATAGCTGTGCCTGGCCCCTGACCCTTCTCCTGGGTCATACGCCCTACTGGGCAAAATACCACCCCCTTACAGGGCTGGGGTCACAACCCCCCACAACATCACACCTCTCTCTGGCGCTCACCCGTAGTGCCAGCTCCAGCACCAATCACTGTGCCGCCCTGGCACTGCTTGCTGTGCCCTTACTGGGCACCAGGAACCCCCAAATTATTGGGGAGCTCCTGTGAGGCCTCCTTGCACCCCTACAGCCTCACTCGGTCCTCCAGTATTCACACAAACAGCCCTACCGCAAAGCAAACTACTAGCCAACCAGCTCTAACTCAAAATAGGCCTACCGGCTATAACATAAGGGTCCAGGCCCAAATTGGCCCTCTTGCAAAGGCATCTCCGCCAGGATTCTCTCTGCCCTCACCATGCTGCATCCCCTTAGGTGCTCAGGCTGCACTGCTTGTCTCTGCTCTGCTGGGCTCTTCTGCAGAGCTCCTGCACCTCAGGCTGCTAGAAAGTAACTGGCTCTGGCCTCAGCCTGGTTGCTTATAAAGGCTAGGCCCTGCCCCCTTCTAGCCAGCTGACCCACATTAGTTGCCCTGGCAACCCTCACCTGTGCTGCCTTGTTGATTGGCAGCTGTCCTTATTACTGTTACTAGTAGCGAGCACCCTAGTGCTCTGCTACAGAATCAATCCTGTCTAATAGGAAACTTTGGCAAGTGATCATAACAAGTAGCATCATTGTCTTGACCAGGGTATCGAAGTCCACAACAGAAATTGGCTCCAGCAGCTTGAAGAGAAAAGAGCCCATAGGAAGCAAGCAGCTCCCGAACCACCCAACCATGACATACATTTGTAACCACTGCCACAGATCCTGCAAATCTTGACTGTCTACATCATAGGCTGCAATATCTACTGCCTCCTGTAAATGAAAGGATACCAAAGGCTTGGATGTGTAAGTCCCAAAAATGCCTCATACCAGTTAAAAAGCTGTCATTTAAGTGCATGTTGGGAAATGGAGTTCTACTCTAAATGTTTTAAATATGAAAGTAATCAGCAAGGGATATGAATAGGAACTCAAATAGAAGAATAGATTCAGAGACAGCAGGGCTGGAAGGGACCTCTGAAGATCGAGTCCAGCCGCTTGCCCCAGGGGCAGGAAGTCAGCAGGGATCATAGGCTCCCAGAAAGATAGACATCCAAATGCCTCTTGAAGGCGTTCAGAGTAGGTGCTTGAACCACCTGCAGCGGCAGTCTGTTCCAAACCTTGGGGGGTCGGACAGTAAAGAAGTTCTTCCTTATGTCCAGCCTGAAATGGTCATGGAGGAGTTTGTGACCATCCGATCTTGTCATCCCTTGGGGCGCTCTGGTGAACAGATGTTCCCCCAGATCCTGATGAGCACCCCTGATAACTTATAGGTGGCCACAAGATCCTGAGTTGTGCTTTTCCAGGCTGAAGAGCCCCATGGCTCTCAGCCTCTCATCATAAAGCCTGTTTTCCTGACCTGTCATCATGCATGTGGCTGTCCTCTGGACTCTCTCAAGCTTCTCCACATCCTTTTTGAATTGTGGAAACCAAAACTGGACACAGTACTCCAGCTGTGGCCTCACTAAGGCCGAGTACAATGGGAGAATGACATCGTGGGATTTGCTTGAGAAACATCTATGGATGCAAGCCAGCGTTTTGCTTGCCTTATAGCTGCAGCATCACATTGAAGGCTCATGTTCATCTTGTGGTCAATCATGACCCCCCAAGTCTCTTGTCCATAGTGCTAGCCAGCATAGCACTGCCAAGCCTATAAGCATGCTGTGGGTTTTTCTTCCCAAAGTGGAGAACCTTGCATTTTTCAGTGTTAAACACCATCAGGTTCTTGTCTGCCCATTTCATGAGCCTGTCAAGGTCTGGCTGGATCAGCCTCCTGTCCTCAGGTGTGGACACTTTACCCCAGAGTTTGGTGTCATCAGCAAACTTGCCCGGTCTACTTCTGATACCAATGTCTACATCATTAATGAAGACGTTAAATAGTATAGGCCGTAGGACAGAGCCTTGAGGGACCCCACTGGTCACAGCACACCACAACAATTGACTTCTGTCAACCACCACCTTCTGGGTCCTACAGCGGCGCCAATTCCCCAGCCGATGGATTGTGGTGAGGCCGAGGCCGCAGTTAGCCAGTTTAGCCAAGAGGTGATCATGGGATAGCAGATCAAAGGCTTTTTTGAAGTCGATATATGACATCAATCTCTTCTCCCTTGTCCAAGTGATAGATCACCTGATCATAAAAGGAAATAAGATAAGTCAAGCAAGATCTACCCTCAACAAACCTGTGCTGGCTATCCTTCAGGATGTTGCCATCAGCCAATCTGTTAAGAATGGCCTCTTTGATAACCTTTTCTAAGACCTTTCCTGGGATAGAGGTCAGGCTGATGGGCCTGTAGTTTGCCAGATCCACTTTCCTCCCTTTCTTGAAGATAGGCACCACATTGGCCTTCTTCCAATCTTCAGACACTTCACCAGAGCACCGGGAGTTCTTGAAGATCCATGCTGCAGTTGAGCTATGATGCTTGCCAGCTCCTTGAGTACCCTGGGGTGTAAGCTGTCAGGGCTGGCTGACTTGAAAGTATCCAGCCTTCACAGCCTCTCTTGTGAAGGTGTCCTTCCTTCACAAGGTCAGCACTGAATCTCCCTCACCCAGGCCTCCCTGTCCTGTATGGGCAGGGGTGTCCAATGGGACTGGTGAAAGACCAACACAAAGTACCCATTTAGCAAATTGGCTTTTTCTTGGGTGTTGGGTGTCAGTTGTCCCATCTGGTTTAGCAGGGGTCCAATGTTGCCCTTGCTTTTCCTCTGACTCCCCACATATCTAAAAAAGGACTTTTTATCGTCCTTGATACTTTTAGCTAGTTGGAGTTCTGTCGCAGCTTTGGCTTTCCTGGTTTGCTCCCTGCAGGTCCAGACCAGTGCAGAATATTCCTCCTTGGAGGTGGATCCAGTCCCCCATCCTTTGTAGGTATGTCTTTTGAGATGCAGGAGGTCCGCCTGTTGCCTGGAGAGCCAAGGGGGCTGCTGTGCCCTTTTGCTGCCGTTCCTCTGAGACAGGATAGACTTTGCTTGCACATCCAGGTTGCTCCCTTGAGGAGCAACCGCTTGCCCTTTGGGTTGTGGCCCTTTAGGGCCTCACTGACAAGCCTCCTTAGCTTGTCCAAGTCAGCTTTCCTGACGTCAAGGACTTCTGTATTGCTGACTGACTTGCCAGCTTTATGGCGGATGGTGAATGTGATCAGTTTGTGGTCACTGTCAGTCAGCTTCCTTTCAATCATTAGGTCCCGATCAGTCGTCCCCCATTGCCAGTACCAGGTCGAGCAGTGCTTTACCTCCCTCTCGTTGGCCCATAGACTTCCTGCATCAGATAGAGCTCGTCCACTCACAAGAGAAAGCTTTGCGACCAGTTGGATTTGGCTGAGCACTTTTCCCACGAGATGTCTGGGTAGTTGAAGTCTCCCATGACAACCATGCACTGGGAGTGTGCACCCTCAGTCAGTTCCCTGGCAAACTCCTGGTTAAGCTCTTGATCCTGGGTAGGAGGTCTGTAGTAGATTCCCACCATTGTGTCCCCTGTGCCATGTTCCCCACAGATTTTAACCCAGAGGGTCTGTAGACGTCCACCCTGGGTGTCAGCTTGCAGGGACACATAGCTTTCCTTGATATAGACAGCTACACTCCTGCCCCTTTTGTCCAGTTGATCTCTCCTGTACAGGGTATAGCTGTCTATACCTGTGGCCCAGTCATGGGTCGAGTCCCACCAGGTCTCTGTTATCCCTATGACATCTTAAATATTTGTTTAGCAGTAGGACAAGTTCCCCCTGTTTATTCCTCAAGCTCCTGGCATTTGTGTACAGTCCCTTTTGGGACCCCTAGCCTTGCCCACAGCTCGCTCTAGGGCTGTGGCAGGGGTGGGCTCTCTTAAGTGTCTTGGCCTACTGGCTTTGCAAGGATTGCTCAGTAGGCCAGCAGTGGCAGTAGTTCCCCCATCACCTGGCGGGCTTAGTTTAAAGCCCAGTGGAGCAGGTCAGCCAGTCTGGCTGAGAAGAGCCTCCACCCCAGTGGAGAGAGGTGGAGGCCGTCCCTCCCCAGCAGCTCACTGCCTCTTTCACCAAAGAGTGAACTGAGATCATGGAAGCTGAAGCCTTCCTGATGACACCAGTGCCACAGTCTTTGGTTCACTGTCTGGATCCTCCTCTCCCTTCTCAGCCTATAGCCTGAAACTGGGAAGATCGATTAAAACACCGCCTGTGCCCCTAACCCCTTAAGCCCTGCTCCCAAATCCCTGTAGCGCTTCATGACACAGCTGGGAGTGCTCCAACCCATGTCATTTGTGCCCACATGGATAAGGAGCACAGGGTAGCGGTCAGTGGGCAGGAGGAGCTCAGGGATCTTCTCCACAATATCTCGGATTCGGGCTCCTGGGAAGCAGCAGACTTCCTGGGCTAAGGGGTTGGAGCAGCAGATTGCCCCCTCGGTCCCCCTCAGGATGGAGTCTCCCATGACAAACACTTTGCATTTTGTCTGGGGGAGAGTGGGGCCGGTAGCTACAGTTGAGCCTGTGTTGCCGGGAGCTGGCACCTTGGCAGGCTCTGCTGGGTCTGCAAGAGGTTCATACTTGTTGCAAAGCTCCAGCGGGGTAGGGACCTTGGTGCGGCATGCCTTGGGGCCCTTTACCACTTTGGTCCAACCCCTTGTCTGGACAGAATGGGAGGTCCCCCAGTTCTCCCTTGTCCTGGAAGGTGATCTTGGTCTGCCCTCCGCCTCCAGGGGGTGAAGGGCCTGGTAGTAGAAGTCTGTCTCCTGCTCACCATCCCTGATGGCATGCAGTCTCTGGACAGTGGCGTGGAGCTCCTCCAGCTGGCGTGCCAGAGACCCCAGAAGGGAGCAGACTTCACAATGTGAGGTGGCCATGATCCTGGACCCCAGAGTGGGGAAATATATATTTATATACTTAAATATAACAGAAAGGAGAATACTTGGAGATCCATCTTGTCCCAAAGTTAGCTAAAATGTAGTTCCATTACATGTAAAATCAGTAAAACTGAACTAATTACTGTGGCATTTAGATGGCAACTACTTTTTGTTTAAAATGTTTCTTTCAAGCAGAGTACAAGAAAGGTAGCACAAGTACTTTCCCGTAGAAATGCTGTAATGCCAGCAATCACAACCTGTCAGTTTGTTTTACAGCAGGGGTAGGCAATGTTTTTTGGCTGGAGTGCCAAAAAACACCATAATGCCTACCTTGGAAGGTGCCAGAGTGCTGGCATGGCAAAAAAACAAAATGAGGGCAAGGGGTACATGGCAGGATGCCCTGCTTGTGCCCCTTGCCCCCCACCCAAAGCTTCTGCTCCCCAGCCCTACTGCCCCTTGCCCTCCACCCACAGTAAACGTAGAACCAACGAGTTGAAAACACTACAGATATCGTGCTTGTATCATATACCAAAACTGGAATTTTCTGACATGTGAAGCCAAGGAGAAAAACTGCTGGGGCTATTTCTAAAAAAGGAGTGGGTAAATCTATGAACACTAATGGAATTTGTTTCCATGCAAGAGCAGAGAACAAAGTATGGCTACTTAAATCTTGTGCTAAGGCATAAGTGGGTTGGCTGCAAATGCTAGGAAAGAATGTGTTGCCTCTATATTCAGTGTTGGACAACTGACTACTGGATAACTTTGGAACATTGTCATGCAACAAATTGAAACATTAAGCAATTTTCTGATAACTTGTCAACAGTATAAAGTGCATATCAGGTTGCATTGTTCTATTTCGTAGGTAGCCTAAGGCTACCCATACAGAAATAGGAAAAGCCACAAAATACTCACAAGTGTTTTTTGACTCTTAGTTCTTTATCATAATATTTTTTTAGCAGAATTAGTCCTTTGAGTTCTTCAGTTTATTCATGACATGGTATTAGCTAGCTAACTCTTAGGAATGCTGTATTTTGAATACCATTAACATTAACTACTGTTTTCTTCAGATCAATGTACACATTTTCACATATCTTTTAAATGCCATTTGTTTCTGTGAAAAATGGTACATTTGAATGAGACATTCAATTTAAAGACAGATCTTCCATTTGAGCTTTAGTTGGTTCAAAATTTACTTTTTTAACAGTTTTTGTATGTGTCTGCATATGAACAGCTCTATTTGGTAACTAAGTAAAGAAGTGTGAACAAATAGTAATTGGTTTGAATTGAAACATCTCCTAAGAGCTTCCTTGATAAATAGGGACCTATCAAAATTGCGTTAGCAGTGTGTCACACAGTGGCTCCTTTATCTTGCTCATTTCACCCCATGCTCCCCTGCCCCTGATTGGCAGAGGGGCCTTGGCACCCCTGCCACTTGCTGTTGATCAGCCAGGAGGCAAACACCAGTTTTAAATATTCCACAGTTTTTGCCTCTTGGCTGATCAGTGGCAAGCAGTGGGGCTGCTGGAACCTGTCCGCCAGTCAGCAGTAGGAGGAGCCCCATCACCAATCGGGGACAGCGGCGGGATTGTGGGGTGGGGAGGGCGCACATGATGAAATGAGCAAGATGAAAGGAGCTGCTGTGCAGCACACTTCTGCAATTTTGGTAGGACCCTATTCACAAATCATGACTCAGCCAGACTGATGGATGAGGTAGGTCAAGACATTTGGTATTTTGCTTGCTGCTTATTGGTTCGATGAGTCAATAATTAAAAAAAACAGCCAGTCTGTTTTGGAAGAAACATTTGGCACACATCTGAGTGCACAAGTTCTAGGGAGGTTAGTGCCAGGTCGTTTTGGAGGCATTGTTTCCATCAGAAAGCAAAGTTTATTATTAAGAATCTCTCTATCCTATGCTTTTCTACCTATCCCTGTGTACTTCCCCAAATGCTAAACTGGGACCATGTTTTTCATTTCCTACTTGTGGAAATCTTACCTTCTACCTCTCATTTTACTTTCCCTTCCCTCCTTGACCATTAATCCACAATCATGCCAATACCAACTGTTTTGAAGATTTATTTAAAATACCCTTTGACTTTGGGTGTATTGATTAAGATATTCTGTACTTGCTTTTTATTATTGGTGAGATATATGTTATAGCATATAAGTTACCATTATTATTGGTGAGATCTGTGTTATAGCATATAAGTTACCATTATGGAGATTAAATATGTTCCAGGCTTTTGCTAGTGTCCCAATTTTTTTCCCTAGGCAATAATTTATTCCCATACCTGCAAAAGACCAGGTTGAAGGGAACCATTAAATTAGCCTTCAGAGAAGGGAGAATTCATGAGGAAAAATCCTTAAGTTGACTGTTGCAGTTACGACAGCATAAAATAGTGATTTATGAGCTTGTTGCTATGCAGGCCTGGAAGAGAAATTAAGGTATTGCACATGTATTTATATTTTGGCACAAGTAGAGCTGTGTCAGTTTGTATATTGTAAAATAAAATAGGGTTTTAATTGAAATTCTGGGTGGTTGGGGAATAATCTTGAATTGTTGATAGTTTAAAATTTAATGGATGTAAATTTTCTCTTCACCTCTTATTTCTAGCACATAGCAGGTTAACCAGATTATAAACTGTGAGGAGAATGCTTTCCACGTCTACCTCTAGTTTCCACCAGGTGATTGTATGTATTTCAGTGTTTCAGGTGTCCACATAAAAGAGAGTAGATGGGACCAATTGTCATTTATTGTGTTCAGTTTTTGAAGTAATTGTGTGGCAAGATCAACAGAGTGCTTCTGGCTTTCAGGCTTTACTTCTACTTCTTACCCCACCTTGAATTTTGTCTTTTTTGGGTTCTTCTTTGAGAAGAGATTTGAAGTTGTTTTCAGGCTTGTCTTTCAACTCTATGAATAACGGCCAGCTTCAATTTTGCCAGTCCTAACCATTCACAAATCACAAGATTGTCTCTAAACTGTGAATTAAAAACATAAGAAAGTAAGAACATCAGGATTGCCATTTACTGTCAGACCGTAGCCCCATCTTGCCCAGTATCCTGTGTCACGGAATGGCAGAGAGTAGATGCTGAAGAGGAGAGTGAATTGAGTGTGACCAGGGCTTTTAGCACTGTTCTTCTCTCACTTGCCTACAGCATTTACATGAAGTTCTGATTCAGAGGCTGTATCCCTAACTCCCATGCTCAATAGTTATAAATGCCCTTTGTCTCCAAAAATTTGTCCAGCCCCTTTTTAAACCTGGCTAAAATACCAGCTTGCACAACATCTGGTAGAAAATGAGTTACAGTTTAATTACTTGTGTAAAAAACTAATCCTTTGTTAGTTTTTAACTTATTACCTGCTAGCTTCATTTTGTGACCCCAAGTTCTTATACTGTGAGAGGGAGTAAATAATACACTGCTAGTCACGTTTGCTTTGCCATTTAGTATTTTGTAAATCCATATTATGCCCCCCGCAAGTGTCTCTTTTCTAAACTGAATAGGCCTACCCTCTTCTCATGTGGAAGTCTCCATAAGACTAAGTACAACAACCTTGTTGCCCTTCTCTGTACTTCTCTAGTTCTTCTACATCCTTTTTAAGGTGTGGAGACCAGAAACTGGGCACAGTATTCAAGGTGTCATGGCTTCATACAGGGGCATTATAATACTTTCAGTTTTGTTTACAATTCCCTTCTTGATAAACCCTACCATTTCACTTGCCTTTTTGATGGCTGCTGAGCACCAAGATGATGTTTTGAGTAAACTGTCCACAGTGGCTCCTAGATCTCTTCCCTGTGTGGTACCAGCTAATGTAGAGCCTATCATACGATAGGTATAGTTTGGGTTATTTTTGCCTATGTGCATCACTTTACGCTTATCTCCATTGAATTTCATCTGCCATATGGTTGCCCATTCGTACTTCCTCGCAGTCTGCCTTGGTTTTTACCACTTTGTATAATTTTGTCATACACAAATTTGGCCACCTTGCTATTCTTTCTCCCCCTTTTCCAGATCATTTATGAATGTTAAATAGCACTGGTCTCAACACAAATCCCTAGGAGACCCAGCTACTTCTTTCCATCCTGAATATAACCATTTATACTCACTCTTTGCTTTCCATCTTTAAGCCAGTTTCTAATCTACAAGTGGATATTCTCTGTAACCCCATGAATACCTGCCTGGCTTGGTTAAGAACCTCTGATGTTGGACCTTGTCAAAGGCTTTTGAAGTCCAAGTATGCTATGTCAACTGGATCACACTGATTCACCTGCTTACTGACACCTTCAGGGAACTTGAGTACAAAGCTACATTTCCTTGGACAAAGATACGTTGATTTCTCCCCAGTAAATCATGCTCATCCATTGCTGAATAATTCTTTTTTTTTTAATATTGTCTTACCAGTTTTCCAGGAACAGAAGTTAGGCTCATGAGCCTGTTTCCTGTGTCCCCTCTAGAGCTTTTTTTTTTTTTTTTTTTTTTCTAAAATGGGCATCACATTGGCAACCCTCCAGTCCTCTGGTACAGAGGTTGCATGCTACAGTTATGAGTTCAGCAATTTCTGAGCAATTTTGCTTGACCACAGTACTCTTTTTCCTGCCATGGCAGGGGTCGGACTTGATGATCTGCTCAGGTCCCTTCCCTACCAACTATGAAACTATGATCTGAGCTTTTTCTGGCTCCTAGGGTGAGTGCCATCAGGTCCTGGTGATTTGTTACTGTTTAGTTTATCAGTTTCCTTTATGACCTCATCTATTGAAATCTCAGTCTTATTACAGTTTTACATTTGATTTGCCAGTATTTATGCTCTTTTTTTATTTTCCTCATTAGGATATGACTTCCACTTTTTGAAAGCCTTTTTTTCTGCTTATTGCCTCTGTAACTGTGCCATTAAACCATGCTGGCTTTCTTTTGGTCTGCTTTCCATTTTTGCTTTGTGGTATGCATTTGCTCTGTGCCTCCAATATGGTGTTCTTAAGGACTAGGGACAGGCATTACACATAAACCAGTTTAAGTGATCAGAAACTGGTTTAAACCTGTAACAGAACAGATGTTCAGTGCATATAAACCAGTCTGAGAATGGCTGGCTGAAATTGGTTTGAGATAAACCTGGTTGAAAGTAGTATCAGATTTAATCTTAATTTGGGTCAAACCAGTTTATGCCTATCAGAGACCCTTTGCTGGTCTAAAATACACTGGACTCCCCTGGCATCTTGGGATGCTGTCTGGGCTGGCTCCTCCCCTCTGCTTCCTGGCTGTAGCTCCGGCAAGACTGGTCTGCTCCCCCTCCCCTCTGCCTTGCAGAGAGGTGTCTGTGTAGTAGGTAGCAGACCACATGCTGGATATGGTCCATTCTTAATCAGCAGCTAGAATCAACAGGTAGCTAGTAATGTCCCTTTGTTGTTTTCTTAATGGGGTGATAAACACAGAGTTAGGGGTGATAAACATCGTTATCAGTTCCCTGCTGGGTTGTCCTGCTGGGGCCTGCCTCCCCCCCCACTCAGCTCAGTACTATGGAAGGGAAGGGAGGGCTGCTCTAGCACCCCCCAGCTTTTAGCCTGAGCCACTGCAACCATATGCTGACATTTCTGGAATGCCTGTACAGTTGCAAAGTGATTCAGCCTATCCAGGTTAAACTAACCTGCAAAGATTTAATCAATTCAGGCTCAGGCTTTTTGAATGTTTGTCCCAGCAGATTGAATGCTGCGTGCAAGTTCTTCACCTTGGGGGGGGCTTTTAATTTATAGCTAGCTAGCTTCCTCATATTGGTGTAATCTCCCTTTTTAAAGTTATCAGCTTTTGTTGATTTTCTTCTGGTCTCCTCTCCTACATGGACATCAAACCCAATTGCATTCTGGCAACTGTTGCAGAGTGACTCGCTCACACACTTTGCACTAAGCCCTGTGTACTATTTAGGACTAGGTCAGGAATGGCCTTTCCTTTTGTAGGTTCGAGGACCAACTGCTCCATGAAGCAGTCTTTTATCTCTTCAAGGAATTGGTCTCTGCATCCTGGCCTGATGTTAGATTGACCCAGTTCATTTACAGATAGCTGAAGTCACCCATTATAACTGTGTTTTCTGCTGTTACAGCTTCTCTAGTCTCCCTTAGCATTTCTAGCTTGCTGCTGCCTTCCTGGTCTGGAGGTTGATAGTACATGCCCAGACTTACTTTTTTCTATTTAAACCTAGAATTTCTGTCCATAGAGATTCTATGCTACCTCTCTTTTCAGTTGAAAAATCTACCCTTTTTGATTTGATGCTGTTTTTGATGTGGGTGTGGCACTCCCCCATCAGTACAACCTACTCTACCATTCCTGTATAATTTGTATTCTGGTATTACAAGATTCCATTGATTTTATTTATTTATTTATTTTTAATTCCACCATGTTAATATCATTACTTACTGCTAAACATTGAAGTTCCCCCACCTTTAATCTTAGAACTTCTAGTATTAGCATAAAAACAGGTATACTTTTTATTGTTGCCTGGTTGGCTTCTGTGTGACCTTTTAAAAGTATTGTGGATTATTTTATTTGCTTTGAGAAGCTTCCCCACCCCCACAATTGTACAGGCATTTCAGGTTCAAAATTTGACCTCATATGCACATAGGAAATTCTAGACTCCCTTGTTAGTTTCTTTAAGGAGCACATCCCTTACCCTCTTTTAGCCCAGGAGTCTTCCATTCTAGTCTCTTCATCTTCCCCTTTCTCAGTATCCTAGTTCCTTCTTCCCACTCTTATTTCCCCTTCTGTGTTGTGTTTGGTTTTCTCATGTGCAAAATTTAACAGGTGCTGACCTCTCAATTTGGAACATACGTAGACTGACTTAAATCTGGAATATTTTAGTGCAGAACATAATTTACAATTATGCAAAAATAGAGTTTTATGGGTACTTTTTGCTGCTCTTTCAATTATGCCTTTTAAGTATTTACATGCCAGGCAAAAGTTGTGTTTGGCAGTTCATTTTTTGTGACTTGTTTCTCATGACATATTTCTTTCTTATGACAGGTTGCTGAATGCAATAAAGCCTGGACTGGTAAAAAAGATCAATAGACTGCCGACCCCTATTGCAGGCTTGGTGAGTATCTTAGAGATTAATATTCCTGTATTTCTTCTGACATCCTAATCTCATGACAGCAGTAACTTTAATTTTGTAATGTAGTCTAAAGAAATTTGAATTCTTTTATCATGCTAAATTTGGACACTCCTACTGAAATGTAAAGTGTAAGTTCAGACTCCTGGAGGCATTCCAATGTCTGCTTCTTCCCTGGCAGTAGAAGCAAGTCTTTGGTTGTATATCTTTCAGAGGAAGGTGCTGATCCTGAAGGATGTGTTCTGGAGTCCTACTCCTCATTTTAATAAGTGGCATTCTGAATGCAGTTTCTTTAAAGTGATACTTGATGCTATAACACTGTTTAATCCATTGGAGGGCAAATCTTTTTGGCAGGCATGTTGCAAGTTAAACTCTGTTGCCTCCCTTTGTGCTACTTCAATGATCTGTTGTTCTGCTCCTTCCCCTGCATGATCTGTTGCTCTTCTTTCTCCTTCCTGCCTTAACCTGTCACTGTTCTCCATGCTGGACCTGCCACAACCCACACAAAGTACACCTGCCACTTGTAGTACATGTGCCATGGATTGCCCACCCTGGTTTAAACACTTTAAAAAGAACATACAACTTAGTCCTCCTGCCTCATTTAACACTCATCAACTTCCCTTTAAAAGGAATAGAATGGCTTTTTGTAAAGATGAAGTTACATTTTCATATCATGTATTTTATCTGCTGTTATCTCAGTATACTAAAACCAGCCGATAACATTCCCAGCAGGATCTAAACAGCGATTTCAACTGGACTTAAAAGAGAAAGTAAAAGTTGCCAGTCATCAACAGAAACCTCTTAAGAAACCCTTGCATTTTGACTCGCAGTTAAAGCTGTTCTGCCATTTATAAAACTTTACAAGTCTTGAGAAAACAAGTGTGATGGGTAGTTAAAGTGCTCTGTACAGATCCCACAGAATCAGACTTTGACTCCTGTTGTCCACTTATTAAAATAAGAGTTTTTTCTTTGCAATAGTGATACCACAGCAATGTAGATAATAACTTTTTCTTCCCAACTGTACCACATCATGTCCCTGGAGAAACCTTAGTCCAGAAACAGCTGCCCTTCTTAGCTAGTAGACTGCTGCACCTGACGGACATTTCCTTTTTTAATTATAAGATCTTGTTGATTATAGAAGTTGCAGGTGGCTGGAGATCTATATAGTACTAGGGGGAATGAACTGGAAAGATAGAGGGGGTGTGTGTGTGTGTGTGTGTGTGTGTGTGTGTGTGAGACTCACCCTGGTGCATATACACGAGAAATGGAAATGGCCTCTGGAAAGTTCATATTTTCCCCATTATTTTTACTTGATTTTTAGCCACAGATACTATAGTTCTAAAAGTGCGAACTCAAGGAAAATAGGGTAAATTAAAAAAAAAAGATGTTTATCATGCATGTATTTTGTTGATGCCTTTCTACTGTTCCAGGTCATCAGTGGTCAAAATATTTCTTTGGTAGTTGCTCAAGTTTGATGAACCTTTCATGTGTTCTTCCTGTTACATGCACAATAGCTGATACAATCCAGGGTATCCAATAGAATACTGGGGGAAACAAATCAGTTTTTGATGCTTTTTCCCCCCACTTGGAGCAAAAGCTGAAGCATTCATGTAGTTTACTAGTTTGAACGCTTGGGAGTATTTATTTTTTGTCTAAAATAAATAGTTAGACCTAGTAAGTAAACATGAAACATACAGCTGTACAAAAGTCCCAAGGTACCTGTAATATTCTCTTTTGGTCCTGTAAGAGCAGATAATTAAATGTGTTTGTATCCAAAAGAGCTTCATGGTGGTGACCTCAAGCCAGTCATTAGGATATACTTGAGCACTTCAAAATAAGGCCAGGAACTCTTGAATGACCGTACTTTTGCCCACATAAGCCTGTAGTTAGCGTTTTATAGGCTTCTCAGTAGTTACGCAGCGTCACTGGGAAGTTTTGTGTGTACAAACTGAGCTCTCTTAGCTGGAAAGTTCAGTCAGTCTCAGGCTACTCTGAAATATGTCTTGTATGCATGCACCTGCTTCTGGCATCAGTGTTTCTGTAAAAGGACGATATCTGCCTCCACTGCACTGCCAGAGCGTGTTCACATCCTTGCACTTCTCTATGAGGGAAATCTGCACATACTGCAGCAGTCGATAGAAAGTGTTGGAGCATCTGCATATGCCCCTGCTGGTGACAGTAGACTGGAGGGTTGTGCCATTGTAGAGAAGCTTTGGGTGACTGCATAACAGCTGGTTGATTTCTTTATCTGGATTAACTGGGAATGACGTGATTTGTTCACAACCCTGTAGCTACCTAAACAATCACCATGCTAACTGAAAGTTGTATTTCATATTGTGGAAAGAGCTAAGGCCTAGGCCCTGTTGCACTAAGCAATGCAAAGACGATCCTTGCCCCAGTAGAAATCTCAATCTAGGATATGAACAACAGGTAAATATGCTCAAAACTACAGCGTGGTTCTGATCTGCTTTCAACTCCCGGGTGGTGCTTGCTTCTGTTAATAGCTCATCAAGACTTGCACTTTGCTGTAATCAAATGGAGATAGGAACCAAAGCAGTAAATTGTTCAGACCTGGAATCAATAACCCATAATGTTTGAATGGATACCAGATTTGATGAAATACTGTATTTTTCCATTTTTTATTTTAATAGTCTGAAGATATGGCACCCATACAAAAATAATTCCATTTACAGAGAACCCCAATAATATATTGAATCAATAACAGTGACTGAATACTTCATGGAAAAAGTTGCACATTTCCAGGAGGTTATTTAAGCCAGGATCTAATATTTTGGATGTCCTTTGTTGTAGTTAATGCTGTCAGCCTTCCAGAAACTCAATTTCCATGTATTTATTTATGGAAGCTTGAGAAGGTATTTTGTCTGCTTTACTAAACAGAAGCCCAGCTGAAGATACAGAATTGTTATAATGAAACAATATTAGTTGAGAATTTGATTTTGGCGATCTTACAGAACTAGTGGTTTTTGACTGCATTAAAGCGACTGTTTCATTTAATAGTTTTCATAGATGTTAGGGCTGGAAGAGACCTCGTAAGACCATTGGGTCCAGCCCCCTGCCCAAGGAGCAGGAAGATAAGCGTCCAAACGTTTCTTGAAAGTGTCCAGAGTAGGTGCTTGCATTATCTCTGGAGGGAGTTAGTTCCAGGTCTTGGGGGCTCAGACAGTAAACTGTTATGTCTGTTTGCTATAGTTTTCATGTTGGACAGTTTAAAAAAATCAGCTTGCATCAATAGTCATTTCATTGCATCCTGTCGTACCACATTTTCAGTAAATTTAAGGAAAATCAAAGCATCTCAGCACTGGTAAATGCTGATATTTCAGTGGTAACCACTGTATATTGTTTAGAATGGGCTGGTTATTTTTCTTGTACATCACTTCTTGATTTTCCTTCCTGTCCCTGAATAATGTCATTCTGTGAGAAAAGAGGGGGAAAAAAGTTCTGTCTTATCTTTTGTTTGACAGGGTTTTACAGAGTTTATAGTATTACTTCAGTTCCTCACATTATCCCCACAGGAATTAGACATTTGCTTCAGAGCCTGTGTGAAAAGAAAGAGTCAAATATAATAGTAGGAAATAGCCAAGACAAAGTTGAGGGGCAGAACTTTTGTTAATGATTTGGCTAATGTTTCAACACTTAATGAAGAAAAGTCTGTGTACTGTGAGATCCAATTTCCGTCTTATGTACTAAGTATGTTTTTGCATTTATGTTCTTCAGAGATGAGAAAAACAGCACCACAAAAGTCACCTGAGATCATAGTTAACACAACAAAAGGAAGAAAACCATAACAAACTGTGTTAAAAAGAGCAGTTCCCTTGCACAGAGTCTTTTTATTAGATTATTTTCTTAGGAAGTTTATCTTGGCAAAGAAATCTTCAGGAATTTGCTAGAAACCCTGTTACAAGTGGTAGTGCTGATCTGCTGCTCTTTGTGATTTGCTGTTAGCACTGAACTGTTTCATATATTTCTTTGTTTGTGGTTCTAAGCTGCCTGAAAGATGGAGCAAAATCATTTTGCTTTTAAGAATTTTTACTTGTTAATTTAAAGTGAAGATTTTTTCCATCAGATAAATGTTAGTTTGAATACATTGTTTATATAGTACAATATTATTCATGAACGTGACAAGGAAAAAAAATACATAGCCAGTCAATGTACTGAATGTTAATATAGATGTACATTGTAAAGTGATATGACAATTTTATTTATATAACTTTCAGTAAAAAAAAGCTTCTCCCCTGCTCCATTTCCTTCTTTTTAATTTCTCACCTCTGATTTATGTTTTGTAACATTTCCTCATTTGTGAAAGCAGCATATTTCTTTTTTGTAGGCCCTAGACTCGCAGCACAGGATAGCTTTTCCATTTCTCTGTTCACACATGGTTTATTGCTGAAGACATTATTGTTTCTGAACCAACTCGTCTCCCAGCCCAGCTCTACCTTTCTGCTTAAGTTGAGTCACTGTGGTTTTAGATGGCTATGAATTTTGCTTCTATTAAATTCCCATGTAGATTTTGGCATTCAAGTCCTCAAGCATTCCTGTGGGTGTTAATGGCAGGTGAAATGGTAAACATCCCCATAGCAGAGTTCTGCAATTGTTGGCCATCGATTCATTATATAAGCAATTTCTTTGCTTAGTAACTGGCTTCTTTACACCTCCTACACCTGACCCTAGTTCTGACCTCTGAATATTTATTTGATTCAAACATTACCAGATTGATGCTCGACAGTGGTGCTGTGTGTTTTGGCTTATCAGGTACTGTGATGCATGTTAGTTCCCAGCTCTGGAAGAATGCCTTTTTTAAATACTCACTTACATTCTTTTGTTTTGTTTTGTTTTGTTTTGTCCTTGTGTGCACATTTTAGCCTCAAGTCCTCAGGACTGTTTTCCAAATGCATTTTCCATCCTGTTTTTTCTTTCCTTCTGATTCCTGTCACCTGGGAGAGGAAGAATTGCATGTTTTGTCAATGCTAAATATAGCTATGCCCCTGCTTTCTATGGAATGTAAAAAAGTCTAGCAAAATTTTTTTTCTTAGCTAGTTTGTTTATAGGTGAAGTGTGAACAATAGCCAATGATAGTCTAGCTAATTTACTACTGATAATTAAAGTAGCTAGAGACTGCAAAAAATAAATACGGGTTTTAGCAGTAGAGAATTCAGAAAAATGTATGGAAATATCACTGAAGGGAAGGAGGGGGCTGTAAACCATTAACGCTAATATTTTAAATGAAAATTATTATGTTCTTCTAGACTGGAATGACAGATTTATTGCTCTCTAGCCCTGCAAGCTTTGTCCATAAATGCATCAGTCCCCCTTCCCCTGGTAAAGGAAGTAAAAGGCCAAAAGCAAAACTGACACAAATGTTTCCCCTTCTATTAATATTAATGGAATGAGTTGTGTGCACTTGTTATACTGAATTTGACTCAAACTTGCACGTTTTTAAAGTTTGGAATGAATCACAATAGCATCTATACTTGAGACCTGTCCTACCGCATTGGTTGAAATCTTATTAACCATCCTTGAGAATTTATACTAAATTTAACCTAGTTTAAAATTTTAATGCAAGTTAATATGACAGAAAATGAGCAATCCTGGCATATAGTCAAGGGAAAAAAGAGCCAAATGACCCCTCCAATTTATTCAGTGGCAATTTACTATTGATGAATTGAGCTGGCTTAAGTCATAAGTTATGTGTTTTAAATACAATACCTAAATAGTAAAAGGAAGTTATGTTGTATATTAAAAGCAGAACAAAAACCTTAATTGTACCTAAAAATGTGTTCACTTAAACCAGAGTTCATTATGTGTGTTCATTTTTTTTCAGCTAAATCCTCCTTGAATTTGAGAAGTACATACAATTTGTCAAAAGAACTACATTTAATTTATGTGTGTATAAGGAATTCATATGTAGTTGTAGTTGTTTTTCTTTAGGAAATATCCTTTCTTTCAAGAGAAGAGAGAGCTGTTCAGATTGTGCACAATCGATTAATAAATATACACTGTTGTCAGGATTGAGAACAGCAGAATAATCTGAGGTGCTTTTTGGGTTAAAGTTTAAAAAACCAAGATTGGCACAGGCGCAGTTTTTGGGAGCCTAATGTGTCCTTGTGGTGGAATTTATTCTCTAAGGGTGTGTTTATCAAAGATAAAACATATTTGATTTGTTGCTTATACAATTTCTTTTTTGTAACTCTCTCTTTCTGTAAATATTCTTCTCTGAAATGATGCTTTCTGTAAAGCTCCTCAGTTCTTCTGAGAAATCAAGAAATATCCTTGTTCTTGGAGTTATTCATTACATTGGGTGCCTCAGTACGAGAGGATGTACAGGTCAACTTTCCATAATGACAGGGAGAAAGCTGCCAATCTCTTTTCTCTCAAAAAGCTACCTCCAGGGGTGGGATTAACACTTCAGAGTTCTTAAATTGAACTTGAATTTGAAAGGAGGGTTCTGCCCAGAATTCAGATGTTTATTTACTTTAATAGGAAGGATCCCAACACTGATGAAACTTTATGCTGCAACTACTACGTAAGCTGAGTAGCAACCAAATTTGATAAATTATCACTAGGGTGAATGGTTTTGCTAACTTTCTTTGTTTTGGAATCCCAGTTGACCAACACTCCTGGTTGGAAGGATGCCATATCATCCTCCTGCCTTTGAGCTATAGAGGAACTCGCTCATGCATGCAATGCCATTAGTTTTTAGTAGAAAGTGAGAGTGCACATCTGCAGAATTTGGTTCCATGTGGTGTATTACTCCTTAATTAGTACTAAAATTAACTTTAAGTATTTAGAAATGGAACTTGTGACTTAGAATGGGATGGCAAATCATTTAAGTGGTAAGTTATGGTATATACCTATCTAATCATCTTATGACCAAAGGGCACATGGAACCCAAAGGTATAAATAATATCAGTCTTACTGGTTGCATTTAGATTGTGATGTGGGGGTGCAGTTTGTCAGTGCACTATAGCATTTGAGCTTTTAAATGCAAAGACAGTTGCTTTGTGATAGCAATCAGATGAAGAATTAACTTTACCATGCACCTTTGACTGCTTGACTTGCACTGTGCCCAGTACCCCATCACATCTGAACCATTTTTAAATTTCCAAACCTGGGCAGCATCAGATATTTGCTTCAAACAATCAAAGAAAACAGAAAAAATGGACCTCCTGGGTATTTTTTCCCTTAAAGAGGTTAATTTTTACTACAATTATCCCCTTCTGAGATGGAGTATAGGAAACGATCATTTTATAGTGGAGGTGATTTTTCAGTACGATATTTAATGACTCCAAATGGTTAGAAGTTAGCCATATCAGTGCTGAAGTTGAAGGTATAATATACTTCCTTCTGGTTGTGGGACTTTTTCACACCTTGGGATCCTGACTTCTGACTGAGGCTTTGCAGCAGTACCAGATGTAAAATATAACACTTCAAGCTACCTTAACTAAGATGTTCTGTACTTCACATTATATAACACCCTATTTTTCATTGTTTATAACTTTGCTGAATTTTTAACTGTTCCAGATTGTCGTGGAGTAGGGTTCTAGGGGCGGCCGTGATCTCCCCTAGCGCCCTGTACCGTGCCAAGTTTACTTTGAGCACCCTTAAATCTCGCCTACCATGTCTTGATCTTAAGTATTGAAGGGGGGCTGCCTTTCATCCTCTTGGACACGGTTTTCTCCTGCTGTCACGTGTTCTGTTTTTATAATGGGGTTTCCGTACACCCCAGTCTTATGGGCAATGCATGGCTCCAACCACCCCTTTACCATGCCCCAAGCCTCACTGATGTACCGGACATTGTTCGGTCTGTCTCGCTCTCTGCGCCCTCTCTCTCTGGCCCTCCGTGGCCCTAGTCTCTCACCGTGCCCTCTGGTGCTTTGGCTTTCTGTAGCCAGCTTGCAGTTGTGCCCTGCAGGCACTCTGGCTTTCCGCCGCCTTGTTTCTCACAACTGTGCCCCACAGGTGCCCTTCAATCACTGCCCATTTTGTCACTGGGGCTTGTCACTCTCAAATGGGCTCAGGTGGCTGTAGCAGTGCCTGGCCCCAAGTCTCCTCCTCGGGGTCTCGAACCCCCCTGCTGCAGGGCTGAGGCGGCCTCAGCCCTACCTGGCCTCCAACCTTCCACTTCCCTTCTCTGGGGCTGGGGATAGTGCACCCCAAAATGCTGCGCCCTTTGTGGCACCAGGGTCAGTGCACCCCAAAAATGTGCTGTGCCCTCTCTGGTGCTGGGGTCCCTGTGCTACCGTGGGTCCCCAGTGAGGCGTCCTCCATCCTCTAATAGCCTCACCCAAACTACCGGATTGTAAACAGCAAACAGAAACTCAAGCCTCTTGGCTGCAGAGCATCCACACTAGAAGACAGGCAGGTGATCCAGGCTGACCTGGACAGGCTCAGCAAATGGGCAGACGAGAACCTGATGGTGTTTAACACCGAAAAATGCAAGGTTCTCCACCTTGGGAAGAAAAACCTGCAGCA